>NC_142596.1:16135200-16440446 GCF_965207765.1 Zootoca vivipara
AGCTGGGCATAGCAAGAGGACCTTGTGACATCCTCCAGATACTGAAGGAGCTGGTTATAAAAGCACAGGCTCTCCAAGAGAAAACAACTCTTGCTTCCAACCACACCCTCTCCAGGCCGTTGCTGTGCAGATGGGATTCCCATTTGCTTCACTTTAGGCTGAGACTAAACAACGTAAGGTTGGCAGCTCCAGTCCCTATTTATAGAGAGAATGTATCTGTCGCTTGTAACTAAGGAGGTGGGTGGCAGCTGTCCAAAGGGGTGGGCTAGTGACTAACCACTGCATGATATTTCCACCTGGAATGTGCCATTATTGGGAGTTACCAACTTCCCAGCAAATTGGGTAGCAACTGTGCCAGGTTCGTAGCTCTCTTTAGCTACTCCGTGGTGATAAATGTAACAGAGCTACAGACCAATCCGTTTTCAAATAAAACAGGAATGTGGTGTGTTGCCTCTTCTGTATGCGATGAAAACTTCAGAGCATCATGGGAAAGAATCATAGAATTATAGAATTGGAAGGGACCTTGACGATCATCTAGTCCAACCCCCTGCAGTGCAGGAATACACAGCTATCCCATACTATAGCTGCCAAGTCTCCAATTTTTCGCGGGAAACCCCCGTATTTTAAACCATTTCCCGCTGGTTTGGGAAAAAACCCGTAAATCCCCCGGGTTTCCTACCTACCAGGGAGGCTCCATTTTGGGTCCTGGCGCCGCCCGATTTCCGATGCCCATACATGGGTAGCGTGGTACCAGAAGTTGCTTCTATGACTTCCGGTGCCACGCCGCTGCTGATCCCGCATTTTTCAACGGGAGACTTGGCAGCTATGTCCCATACAGGGATTGAACTTGCAACCTTGGCATTATCAGCACCATGCTCTAACCAACTGAGCTATCCCGGCTGACCCAAAGCTCCTGGTCTTCGAGAGCATTTTTGCCTATTGTTTCTATTGTACAGGGAAAGGCCATCGTTCAATGGTAGAATGCAGGAAACTGCCCTGATATTGAGTCAAGCCATTGGTCCATTTAGCTCAGTATTTTCTAAACTGACTGGTCGTGACTCTCCAGGGTTCTCTCCCAGCCCTACTGGCCGATGGCAGGGATTGAACCTGGAGCCTTCTGCATACCGAGCAGATGCTCTGTGACTGAGCTAGGGTACCTGCTTGGCATGCAGAAGGCTCCAGGTTCAATTCTTGGCAATGTTTGGGATGGAAGAGACCCCTACTTGAAACCCTGGGTGGTCAATGTAAGACCACACTGAACAAAATGAGCAATGATCCTGTCTTGGAATAAGGCAGCTTCTAATGTTGCTGCTGCAGTTATAGGGGGTTGTATGGGGTGTTACCGGGTGGCGGGGGGGCAGTCCCTCTGGTAGGAGACACGTCATGGGGTTGTATCGAATGCTAGCCCTACTCCGAGTAGACACCCATTGAAAATAATGAACTTAAGGTAGTCCTGTTCATTAATGGGTCTACTCTGAGTAGGACTAGCATTGACTACAGCCCTCAAACTGCTAGGTCCGCACTGCGTATTCACCCCCTACCTCTTTCCTTACCTCTCATTTGTTGTCTATGTTTTTAAAACTTTAATTACCCAGCATTCAATATACGCCGTTAAACTAAATGCTTACCATGCAGCTAGTCTTATAATGTACCCTATTCTTCCTGGTCTGGTTTCTAATACAGTCCCAATGTTTTGTTTTTCTTGCTTTTTTTCTTTTTCTTTTTTAACCACTGCTGTGAGCTGAGCAGAAGTTTCCACTGAGCCGTGCAGAGTAACGCCTAAGACTATTTTTCTTTTTCTTCTAGAGCGGTTACCTTAGAAATAGAGCCTGTGAGTGCCTAGATGAAGTTCAGACGCCCATCTGACTTGCATCGCTGCACACTTACCTACGGCACAGGATATCATCTGCTATCTCTTTGTGCCAACCAGCTCCCCCTGTTTTGGGGCATATGTCAGTGGGGCTCCCGGCTTCCTCCTTTTCCTTCTGCCACCATGGAAGTCACTGAAATATCCAGATGAGTCTCAAATAAGGATCGCTATTGTTGGGCGCAATCTAGCCAAAGGGAAAGTCCTTGGGTGATGTTTAGCTTATCAGATTTAGCTGGGAGGGATGCACAGGATGGGTTTGGGATGGGGCGGGGGTCAATATGTCGTTGCGAGAGGGTGTGATGCTGGCTGCCTTGAAAGAGACGGAGGTGTGGCCATTCCTAAAAGACCCTCTCGGTCTGTTTAGCCTGGAAGAGGAGACTGAGAGGAGTTATGATGGCCATCTTCAAATATCTAAAGGACGATGGAAGATGGAGCTGGCTTGTTTTCTGCTGTTCCGGAGGCTAGGACCCGAACAATAACTTGGCTTCAAGTTACAAGGAAGGAGATTCCAACTAGATACCAGGAAGAACTTTATGGCAGTAAGAGCTGTTTGACAGTGGTCTCCCTTAGAAGGTGGTGGACTCTCCTTTCTTGGAGGTGTGTAAGGAGCGGTTGGGTGACCATCATAGCTGCCAAGTACCCCGTTTTCCCTGGGAAACCCCCGTTTTTACTTACCTTTTCCCGGTGGTCCCCCGTATCACTTCGTCTCCCGTTTTTCTCTGTTATTTTCTCCTGCTGGTGGCCATTTTTTTCTTTCCGATTTGCCCTTCTATGGGCACCAAAAATGGCCGCTGCCGGCTTCGAAAGTCGCATCTACGCATGTCCGGAAGTGCATAGACGCGACTTCCGGTGTCGGCGGCGGCCATTTTTGGTGCCCATAGATGGGCAGAGCGACACCGGAAGTTGCATCGACGCACTTCCTGACATGCGTACAAGCGACTTTCGAAGCCGGCGGCGGCCATTTTTGGTGCCCATAGAAGGGCAAAGCGATACCGGAAGTTACGTTGACTCAACTTCCGGTGTCACACGGCTGCCGTGCCTGGATTCTGCAGTCCGGGACTTGGAATGTAAGATGACCATCTGTCATAGATGCTTTAGTTGAGAGTCCTGCGTTGCAGGGGGCTGGACTAAACGACCCTAAGCGTCTGTTCCAACTCTACAATTCTGTGATTCTAGGACACTAATGTCTCTCTTTCCTAGGCAAAATGACTAACAGAGTGATGGCTGAGTAGCTGAAGATATGGCTGTAGGAAGCAGATGATCTAGGGTTATTTCAGCCTGGTGTTAGACCTCATTCTGACACTGAAACTGTTTAGGTCACCAAGGTTAAAGACCTAGACCAAGAGAGAGATGACCTATGCAATCCTGTTGGGTCTCTTCTCAGTGGCTTTTGATACCATTAACCATGGTTTCCTAGAGCCACTCTGTAAACTTGGGTATGGGTACAGTGGTTCTGCTCCTGCTACCAGGACCACTACTGGAGAGTGACATTAGGGGAACTTCTGCTCAGCCCCTTGGTATTTGTGCTGTGGGGTCCCATGGGATTCTATCCTGTTCCTTCCATGCTTTTCGTCCTCCTTTATGGAGTTGCTGGGAGGCATCATTCAGATTTGAAGCCTGGTGCCACCAATATGCAGATGCCCTCAATATGGCTCCATTCATCTGATCGTTTTTCAGGTGCTGCTATTACCTAACACTGAAGTTGCTCCAAGACAGACTGCTTAGATGACAGAGTCCAGCAAGTTAGGGAGGAGGAACTCCAGCTATTTTGAGTTGTCCAGGCAGCAACCTGATTGTGAGAACCTGCAACCTTGCTCTCCAGCCTGAAAATTTGCTTCAGTTCACAATGAGAGGCTAACATACCTCACTTTCCAAATCATTACACGAACCAACACAGCCATCTTTAGAAATTCACAGGTCTCTAAGTTTTGCAGAGCCATGTAATGTGCACAAACAAATACATACAGTGGTGCATCGACTTATGAATTTAATCTATTCTGAAGGCACCTTCGTAGGTCGAAAAATCCGTAAGTCGAAAAACACCACAGGAAACGTGATTTCCCATAGGAATGCATTGGAAACAGAAAAATTCATAAGTCAAAGCAACCCTATCTAAAAATTCGTAAGTCAAAAAATCCCTATCTAAAACCGCCGCGGTTTGCTTTCGGATGTCGAGGCATTCGTAAGCGCGCGGCCATTACCCTCATTCGTAAGTTGAAAAATTTGGTTGTCGAGTTGTTCCTAAGTTGAGGTACCACTGTATATTGAGCTATAAAGTGTGCATAAAAATATACCTCTATTGGTGACAATGCCATACATGATTATATTATGTTATATTACATCATATAATGGGGAAATGGCTTTGCAAAAACGTGTATATTAGGGGAAATGGCATGCAGACAGAAATTAGGAGAAATTCACATTTACAGTTTGGTGAATTTTCATGTGCTAAAAAAAACCACTGATGTGAAAATGTAGAGAAACGAATTTAAGATTGGAAAAAGGAGCAATTGAAAGAACTAACACTGACAGATTCACTCACCTCTACTTTAGAGGCATTTGCAAACAAACTCTGGTCACTTCCAGGTATCTGTTTATTGAGCATTCATTGTGCTTTGTTGGTAGGGGTGGGGGTTATATGATGTCGCCCCAAGCAATTCTTCTCCCACCCTTTCCAGTGCATTTCCCTGTCACTTTCCTTAACCACAAAATGGTTTGAGGTTTTGGCTTGAAGGCAGGTTTCTTATGCAAGACTTCCAAGTCCACTTTTGTTGCACAACCAGAATTTGCCAGTGTGCGATGAACTCCCCCCCCCAAAAAAAAACCCCAAACCAGCTAGAGACTGGCAGCATCCTGCATACCCATACACACACAAAAGAGAAAAAATGGGAAACTCTCCAAAAAGGTGGCTATGCAGCCATAGCAAAACGCACCTAGTCTCCCGAGACAGTGTAAAAACTAACACATTCATCATGGCAAACACAATTCGCCAACATGCCGTTGTTGGAATGAGCTCCTTTGCCCCTTCAAGCCTTCTCATCAGCTCTTCCTCCCTCTTTTTCATTTGCTAAATTCAAATTAAAACCAGGCTGTCCCCATGCCAAGTAGCGGTTCATTTGACCAAACTTTGCGGGCGAAATAATTGCAAGCTGAGCCAAACAGGAAACAAGTCACTTACCTGCGAGACGATGACCCCCGTCTTCAGATTTCCAGACTTCTGCTCCCTAAAAGTTTACGATGCCAAGAGTTCAGTGTGAGTGATGAAGCCACATTTCTCCTGCATTTTGCAGGAGCCGAGGTGCCTTTTTGATTCGGTGAGACTGGCTCCTCCCGCTCATTCCTTGACTGGTCGCTGCTTAGTGGAGATCTCCTCTATCCCAACCTCAGGGTCTCCATACCAGCCAGTTGAGATCCTGTTTGTGCACATGAGATGGAAAACTACAGGCCCATCACACTCACACATCCATGTCCTGAAGGTTGCGCGCAGGAACACAAGCCCTGTATGTTTTCACAATTCAGGAAATGAAAAACCCAGTCGTGCCCAATGTGTCGGTCATTTCACGAGTGTGTGCCTAGGCAGAGACAGCGTGTGTTGTTTTTGATGTTTTGTTACGTTTCTTGAGGGGAGTTGGCCTTTAATCACCTCTCTTCTTCTGAATTAGCATCCTGGCCATACAATGGACCTTACTTCATTGCAAAATAAAGGCAACAAGACCTTGATTCGTGTCCGGCCCACACATGCTAGTACGAACAAAAAGAGCTTTCAGTCTGGCTCGAGGTCTTTATATAATGTGTAGCTCTTGAAACTAAACAGCTTACAGTAGGGTTGTGTAAGAGGCCTAATGTGTGGCATAAATCAACTTTGCCCTGCTGGAGTTGGACTGGGGGGCTGCGAGGGGAGAGAGTCTGTGTGCATGTGTGATGAATGAGTGCTTTGTTCAGGGAGGGAAAATAATTGCTAGCAGGGGAAGGTTGACGACGTTTGTGCACGCGCTAGTATACAGTGCAAATGGCAAGCCCCCGTCTCCTCCTAATTTAATTTCATAGAAAGCAGGCACAAAGGGGGGGGGCTCTCTGTGTTTATGCAAAGCATACGAAAGAGCCTTTCGCTCTTCCAGTGACACCTGGAGACAAAATTCCGCCACTGCCCGTAATAGCCTTTTAACAATGAATTCAGGCAACAAGAGATTTGGCTCTCTGAACTCACAAGACGGTCGAGGGAGGGGGCTGATGGGACTGCTTTTAAAAGAGGGAAACAGAAAGTGTACAGAGCAGCGGCGTAGCAAGGGAGTGATGGGGGCGGACGGGTGCCACCCTGGAGGGGGTGACACTCAGCGCCCCCCCAAAAAAAATTGGAGAACAATTTTGTTAATTTTCTGTTGCATGAGATTTTTCAACTGTTCTTATATGCTGATTTCATATCTGAAGTTAGTTTTGTTCTGTAAGCTCTAGGTTTTTTTGCAATTCATGTTTTTCACTTTTCACCAGAGCCAGAGCCGCGTTAAAAAAAAATAATTCCGCACCAGGTACCACCTGGGCTTGCTTCGCTTCTTCTTCTCCACACTCAGAGGGGGTGAGAACTTGAATAAAATATTGGGGGAGCCAGATACACACACACACACACACACACACACACACACACACACACACACCCCACATAATTGATCACAAGACACCATGCGCACACACTATTTGAATGGCAATGACCATCAACTTGGGGGTGGCCCCCTCAAATATTTTATTGGGGAGGCTGGAGGGATTTCAGCTGCTGCTATGATGCTCAGGAAAAAAACGAATGTGTTTGCATGCTCCTTTTGAAGTGCAGCTAAAATCTAACCACCCCCACACTTGTGGCTTAGTTCACACAAACAATAGATGAAATAGCAAAACTGTTATTGGACTATACTGGTTCCATACAGCTGAATGCCTCCCCATGGAGTGACAGGGAGAATAACTCAGGCGTTTTAAAGTAAACCATCAAGGAAGAAAGTTGGACGGGAAAATTGGGTTATACACCTATATCTAGAGATGAGAGAGGATTCTGCCATGTGATCCTCCCCCTTTTAGGAATGAAACAGTCCAGGAACACTTTTTACCCGCCCCGCCCCCCAATCTGCAGTCTGTGGGTTGTTACCAGTGCCAGTCCTACTCACAAGCAGACCCACTGTAGTTGCTGGAAATGTCCAACGTGAATTCATTCACATCAATGGGTCTACCCCGAGTAAGAAGGCACATTTCAGATGCCAGTGATGGTGTGCAGTGATACCACATCAACCTGCAACCTGTTTGTCCACCTGGTCCGACGTTGTCTTCCCTTGACTCGCAGCAGCTCTCCAGCAGAAAGAAAGAGGTTTTTTCCCATCACCAACTAGTGCTCAGATGGTATTTTAACTGTGAGATGTGCCTTCTGCATGTGCTGTGCACATACCGCCCCAGCCCATGCGGTCCTAGCTCAAGGCCCCACTTTGAGTGGAAAAAAGTGTGTTCAGCTATTCATCCAGAGGATGCATGGAAGTGTTTGGGGGGAAATACTCTGGTTTCATGCCGGGTGCTGCTTAAGAAGAGAAGATAATAGTTTCTGCCCAAGGCGCTCTCTCAGCTAGAGCCGACTGGACTGCTAGCCCTGCTGAAAGCCAGATAACAGTCATAGATTCCTGTTCTGGGTGGTCTGACCGCTTAGCTTTGCTCCGATATTCCACGTGTGACTGGGCTTGACATAAGTCAGAAGGCAAGCCCCAACCAGTTCGTATGCAAACATATACCAGGAACTCCTCTGCATCAATTATCCTGCAGCAGCATAGCTGGAAAACAAATGTGTTCCAGGTTCTTGACTGCTAATGCATCACAAAATGGCTTAGAAAGTCTGGGGGGTTGCTGGGGAGAGCCATGGTCTTGTTTGAGGTGCACTTTTCTGGTGCAAGGAACCTTGCTACTCATTTTTAGGAATGGACAGATCCATCAAAGTCTTGTCCGTTCCAGTTCTTCATGGGGATGGGGCTAAGTCTGCCCTTTCTCATTTCCATGTGAATTTTACAGGAAATCCTTTGAACTCTGTACAGAAAAATGTATGATAGAGATACATACAAGCATATATGTGCATATGAGAGGGTCCGATGGCTGCAGCAATAACTCTGTCCAACCCTGTAATAGAATCTGCAGGATTGCAGATTCTAAAGAGGACCAATGTGAGCTCATATTCTGATCTGGGTCGTGACCTGCCTTGACCGAATCAGGGGAGTCGGCTTTGGAATCTGATTTCTGCAGATGCCTCCTCCATCCCCACACATGGTCACGTCTCAACTGGGGGAGTCCTCATCAGATATCAGGAGTCCAAGTTCCCAGCTTGAAAACACAGTAAGCATAGCTAATTAAAAAGGTGTATTTATTGCCAAAAAAAGCCACACAGATAGCTCCGGACGGCTCTAACAAAGCCTCCGGCCCCATTACTCAAGATGACACTTCCGAAGACTCCTTCCAGCATGGCCAGAAACAATTGAACTTATGAACCTTACGTCTTTTGTTTTGCTTCCTATCTTGCAGCCCTCCCATTCGCTGACTCCTCAGACTTAGGGGGTCAGCTCCCACCTCGTCTCCATTCTCTGACAGTCTGTCTCTTAACTCTTTCCTGCCTGTTTGTGCTTCTGGCGAGCTTTGACTGCGTTGTAGCCTGCTGTCCGCTCCTGTCTTATCAATTTGTACATGAAGGTCAGGAGGAACCAGAATATGCAGTTGCCGGTTCTCCCTGTCTGACTAACATCAAAGCAGCCTCTCTGTTCCTGGTTGCTTTCTGCAGTTGGCTGCAAACCTTCGCTTAGAGCTGGCTCATTCCTGACATCAGAGGAGGACCAGGATAGTTCTGTTGGCTAGAATGTGATGCTGTTAAAAACCAAGGTTGCAGGTTCAATCCCCATAAGGGACAGCTGCAGATTCCTGCATTGCAGGGGATTGGACCAGATCCTCAGGGATCCCTTCCAAATCTAGGATTCTATTACCTGGCCTTATGCCAGGCCTTGGGTCAGGCTCCATCTGGGGTCAAGGAGCTGGAGTTCTGCAATGAGACTGAGGTGGGGTGGTCTGTTGCCAGGGTGGCTCCAGCCTCTGACATCAAAACTGAACAGGTCCCAAGCCTGCGAGAAAACTGGCACCTTAAACCTGACCTATCCACAGGTGCCTGACTATGGACAAGGATTCCTCAGGAGTAATGGTCTTCCTCCTCTTCTTATTTGGCGATCACTCGTAGCTGGGTTCCATGAACCCAGTCTTAACAGTGAGTTCATAAGCAACTGGAAGCCAATTCTGGATCCACACGTCCTTCCACAATGGGGACATAGGTTTTCGGGCGGGAGTTGATCATGGGAGGGTTTGCCAAAAGTGCCTTTTCTCCCTTTCGTCCTGAGTTTGAGCGTCTTCAAAGTCCATGACACCTTTGGTAAAGGTTGTTCTCCAACTGGAGCGCTCGCAGGCCAGTGTTTCCAAATTGTCAGTATTTATACCACATTTTTAAACATTAGCTTTGAGAGAGTCTTTAAACCTCTTTAGTTGACCACCAGCATTACGCTTTCCATTTTTAAGTTCAGAATAGAGTAGTTACGTTGGAAGACAATAATCAGGCATCCGCACATGGCCAGTCCAACAAAGTTGATGTTGAAGAATCATTGCTTCGATACTGGTGATCTTTGCTTCTTCCAGTACACTGGAATTAGTTTGCCTTTCTCCCCAAGTGAACGGTGTCTTCAGAGACACCGTTGATGGAATCTTTCAAGGAGTTGGAGATGGCGTTTATAAGTGGTCCATGTTTCACAAGCATACAGTAAGATTGGTAGTACAATAGCTTTGTAAATAAGCATTTTGGTTTCCCTGCGAATGTCCCAGTCCTCAAACACTCTGCACTTCAATTGGGAGAAAGCTGAACTCACAGAGCTTGACTGACTCCAGCTACAACAGCAGAGGCTGCTGAACAGATGCTTAGGTTGCGGTGTTGTTTGAGGGCATGGTTGCTGTTATTATTTTTGCACCTTTAGATCTTATTATGATTTATGTGCAAATGGTTTGATTTGGCTGTGGGCTTTTTGCTGTGTTTTATTTATTGTTTATGACTACATTTGTTTATCTTTGTAATTATATAATTCATTTCATGTTGTAAGCCACTTTGAACCAGCATTGCCCAACCTTGGGTCTTGAGCTGTTTTTGGACTACAACTCCCATCATTCCTAGCTAGCAAGACCAGTGGTCACCGATGATGGGAATTGTAGTCCGGAAAAATGCTAGAGACCCAAGGTTGGAAAACACTGGTTTGAACTATGGAAAGGTGGTATACAAACAAAATGATGACGTTGATGATGCTCAGGGATGATGGGAATTGTAGTCCAGCAATATCTGAAGGACACCAGGTGGCCCATGCTGGTGTAGTTCCACCCTTAGATCCCTAAACGAGTGGGGAGAGAATTTCCTTTATGTTTGCCTTTCTTTTTTTAACACGCTGCCACCTAGTGATCAGGATAGGAAATGACACAATGTTGGTCAAGGTATGTAAAAAACTAAGGCGATTCTAAGTTTCTTGGACTGGTACTGTATAATGGATTTTTAATTTATTTTTTTACAGGATGGAATAATGTTATATTTTTATCGCTGTTTGAATACATCCTCACCTATCTGTTCAGCTCGAATGAAGAAATAGCAAAGCATCCTTTGTGCTCTGCTGCCAGTTTACATCTTCAGTTCTCTCGCACACGCTTTCTGTTTAAGTGAGCACAAAAAGGACATTTCCCTTTTAAAAGCATGGGCTTTAGCAGGGGCATATTACTTTGGGGATTTCACTGTTTTGCTCTCTGTCCGCGTCCGACGGAGGCTTCGGCCTATCAAACATCGTGGTTGTTTGGCTGCTCGGGTTCCCGGTAACTACCATCCAGTAATTCTTGTCTTCTTCAGCTCTGTGCGTATCCAGGTATGTGTGGCAGTTTACCTCAAATTCCTTTCCAAAGTATGTCCTTCAAAAGAAGAGAGTAGAAATTCAACAATAATGGCTAAACATTCCGTAGCCTCAGCCTGAATGTCAGCCAACCACACACACATACATACATACAGGTGAAACTCGGAAAATTAAAATATTGTCGAAAAGTGCATTTATTTCAGTAATGCAACTTATTACTTAATTTTTACAAATGCTTTCTTTCGGAAATTCCACAGTAATAAAACAAATAGTTACAATAATTAAACAAAAATAAACATCGCTATTACATTTCATTAATTCCATTCCATTTATAATTGACCCGCCTAACGACAAATAATTACAATTACAACAAATAAAGGCTTGACATATCTTGCTTTGCATGTCATGCATCTATCTCATATATTGGTTTCACCTTTTAAGTTGCATTACTGAAATAAATGCACTTTTCGACAATACTGTAATTTTCCAAATTTCACCTGTACAATTTTAAATTTTTCAGTTCATTGCAGTGTGTCTTGTTTGTATGTGTGTTGGGGTAGGTTGTTGGGTCAGGTTAGCCATATTGATTTGTACGCTATGGGAGGGGCGTATAGCTTGTGGTGCTGTGTGATAAAGGGGGAGTCAGACGTATATTTAAATGATTTACACTAAAAAAAGAAAAGAAAGCGCAGACCACCACACCACACACATTACATTTGAAGCTCACTTTGTGGTGTTGACTGATGTTAATAATAATAATAATAAATAAATAAATTTTAATTTATATCCCACTCATCTTGCTGGATTTCTCCAGCCAATCAGGGCAGCTTACCGCATATATAAAAACATAACAAAGCATCAAACATTAAAAAACAAAAACAAAATATCCTATACGAGCAACAAACAAACCAATAAATCAATAGAAACCAATATCAACTGCAACAATAGTATTAGCAATAATAGTTTACGGTTATACCCAAATTAAAAATAACCACCAACTCCAACTAAACATTTAACCAACATCAACCTGACAAAAACAGAGGGACCAAAATTAGATCTTTCTAAAACGTTTTAGCCAGTTGCCTTGTTACAGTCCTCAAATGTTGGCCTGGTTCTCCCATTACTTTTTTAATATAAGGTTCGGCCAATATTCCTCCCCCAGTTACTCAGAGTATCCCCCCCCCCACACACACACACAAAAGAAACAAGGGCCAATTTTCTTTCTTGGGGATGTGGAGGCATTTGTTTTGATTTTGGGGGAGGCGGCGGTTGCTACTTATGAGGAAGTCCAGCCTTTGTAAATATAGTCTCACACCACTTCCCACAGTCCCCATAATTCCCCAGGAAAGATGTGACATTGCATTTTTATTGGGCAGTTTTGGCCAATGTACAAAGTTTCCTTTTGCAAGCAGCTTCCCCTGATATCTGCATTCTTGTAAGCATTGTTTGGTTGGAGAGTGGTATTGCAAAATTCAGATGTGTGAATTTTGCAAGGTGGCTGTGTCTTGCAAGGTTCACGTGTTGTTTTAGAAAGTGCAGATTTGATGGATCGCCTTTAAATGTTGAACTGAAATGAATTTATCTCCTGTCCCTGGTACCCAGGATTGTTTGGGTAAGGTTTTAACCAGGGGGTTCAAAACTGGTGTAAAGCCAGTGGAGTGGAGTGTAGATGTGCCCTTTCTACAAAAGTTGCTCACCTTATCCAGTAGATCCGAGGAACTGCCAAGGCCTGATTTGTATGACTGTGAACAATGAGGATCTTTGTATTTGCCTAGAAATGGGGGCAGGGAGAGAGGGAAATAGAAATACTTGAAGGAAAGAAGGGCTTAAATTCTACTGCTTACGCATGAATTTGATTAAAATTTCCTTGGGAATCGAAAGCAAAGCAGAGAGAGGTGTAGCAAGGAAGAATTATTGTTCAAATGGTGCAGAAAAGGTGGAAAGTGAAGAAAAGCCACCCACACCATCGATTTAAAGCATTTTAAGAGTGAGGGCTTGCCCCCGAAGAAGGCTGGGAACACAGACGCCAGATTCTCACCAATTTTGGGGGGTGCTCGGCACACGTGAGTGATGTCACACACATAATATGCATGTGTGATGTCACACAGTTGGGGGAAGCCACGAGACCCACCGTAGCCACGGGTAGGCGCAGCGAGGCCCGCTGCAGGCCATGGAATATTGATCCTTGAACATTTTTGTGGCACTCTCAGCCCCTTGGCCTCCTTAGATGGTGCCCCTGGCTGGTAATTATAGTTTAACCACTTAGAGAGCTATTCCCAGAACCCTTTTGCGGAGCAACCATTTCCACCGTTCTTAACAAACTACAGTTTCAAGGATTCTTTTGGAGGGAAGCAGTGTGCTTCAAATGTATGGTGAGGATGTGTCTGAAGATGGCTTTATGGATAAAGGACACAAAGCCATTCCCAGAATATGGGCTGGCATAAAGGTAAAGGTAAAGGCACCCCTGACCATCAGGTCCAGTCGTGTCCGACCCTGGGGTTGCGGCGCTCATCTCGCTCTATAGGCCGAGGGAACCGGCGTTTGTCCGCAGACAGCTTCCAGGTCATGAGGCCAGCATGACAAAGCTGCTTCTGGCGAACCAGAGCAGCGCACTGAAACGCCGTTTACCTTCCCGCCGGAGCGGTCCCTATTTACCTACTTGCACTTTGATGTGCTTTTGAACTGCTAGGTGGGCAGGAGCTGGGACCGAGCAACGGGAGCTCACCCCGTTACAGGGATTCGAACCGCCGAACTTCTGATCAGCAAGCCCTAGGCTCAGTGGTTTAACCCACAGCGCCACCTGGGTCCCATGGGCTGGCATAGCAGAGGCCAAAGAGGTAAGAGTCACGGGAGGCAGCTAAAGGGTCCTAGAGCACAGGAGCTTGTGCGGAGCTGGTTTAGGAAAGGGGGGAGAGGTGGTTGGAGAACATGAGAAAACCGTCTGAAAGGCAAGGTACTCTTAAAAGGCTTGGCATCATTTCTTACGGGAACTGGGAACCCTTCGTATTCCATGCGTAACTGTGGGTCCAAGTAGGTAGCTTGCCAAGAAGCCAGGTAGGTAAGTTCATCGGTCAAGAACACAGGCTGGAGGGAGGATTTCTTTGTCATGTTCTCAAAACTTCTGTGGTCACTCGCAACAAATAGCTGGAAATGGAAACATGTGAGAATGATTTGTCTGTGAATTAGATAAACATTGTTGCAGATTGACAGAGGCCAAAGAACATGCAAAACAAATATTAGTGCGGTTACGAATCTGCGCCCAGTATTGTGCTTACATCATACTGCAATCACATGTTGCATTCTTAAGTTGGCTGTATGGACTAGTCTGGCATGAATGGTTGGGTGTGAAGGACTTTGCATTTGCAAAACTTCAGGAAATGAGGGAGAGGGTGGACACAGAGCTGCAAATCCCAGCACTTGCCAAAAGCAGAAATACTACCTGAAGTTACATTGATCGAAGCCACACAGAAAGCAAAAGCAACTTTGAGCATCCGGCCTGATGATGACTCTTCATTGGGCACCTCTTAAGATGTCATAGCCAAATTTTGTGCAATGGTTCCTGAGATCAAGGAGCAGGTTTTCATCTACGTTGGATAGAATTGGAGGGTGATCAAAATTGGCCAGGTGCTGGGCGCATTTTGCACCTGGCTATTGGCTGCTTGCAACCAAGTGAAAATGCCCAAGGTGCCAGGATGGTGCCTGACATCTCCACCACCTGGAGGTGCATTCCTGGGCACCCTTGGATCTTGACTGTTTTCACACACTAGCAACACAAAGTAGAAGCTTTTAACTAACGTTGGAAGGAGCCTTTGCTCAATGGGACTTGCTTCTGAATTTTAGAAGATTTTGGATCCACCTTTTGGCTACGAGAACTTCCGCATATATACAATCCACCGCAATAAAATACAAAACAACAAAGAGTTAAGAACCAGAGCATCGCGGAACCAAATCAGCCACCTAGAAGGACATTACTGAAGAATGCAGCACAATATTAAGTGCTGTGTGGGAAATCAGTTTTGAGTGGAGAAAAGCAGTGCATCATCAGGGCTTTAAAAAAAAAATCCTAGTGCAGGATCAACCATTGTTCAGGTAAGGGGTCCAAGCTTAGTGAGATCTTGCATGGGAGACTGGTTCAGGGTCCCAAGTACGTTGGTGTGAGCTCTTCAAAGGAGAAGCAGGTTAAAATTATGAAGTAGGTGATCATCAAATGGATCCCACAACCTGAGCCCAAAGCAAGGTTCTCCTGAAGGATTCTGGATTTCTGCAAAGCAAGGCAGGATCTTTACAAGGTCCACGGGGAGGCAGTTTTGTCAGTTGGTCAGTTGCTGCAAGGAGTGTTAACTGGTAACTGCTCAGATGCAGTCTTCTCGTGACTCACTATTATCTAGTAGTGTATAATTTATCCCTTTATGTAACCTAAGCCTGCCTTCAGGAACAACTCTGTAAACCTGATTGAATCTGAAAGTAAAGTAGTTTATGATAATGTGATTCAGATTCATGTGTGTTTTCTTTAAGAGGGACAGAAAGGGATTATCAACCAGGAAGGTATAATTATTGATAGGACTCAAACGAGTTAGCCACCCACTTGTCGCTGCATAAACTCAAACAGGGGATCGTTTAAACTCTGCTAAATTATATAAACGTTCCCACAGGTATGTTGGCTGTAGTGTGTAGGTGTGTTGCACGATATGTGTCCATATCTCTTATTAGGGGTTAGTTTGACCTCTGGTTTACTAGTGAAACTCAATCACTATGTCGCAAAATGATGCAACATGAAAAGTTTGGAAAGCATGGTAAACAGTTAGCAAATACCCTGTTTCTCATATTTTAAGGCATCCCCATAAAATAAGCCATAGCAGGATTTTTAAGCATTCAAGGAATATAAGCCATACCCCGAAAATAAGACATAGTGATAGGAGCAGCAGCAATGCCAGCCGCGGCAGGAGGAGGAGGAAAAAAATAAGACATCCCTTGAAAATAAGCCATAGTGTGTTTTTTTGAGGAAAAAATAAATATAAGACGTGTCTTATAATATGAGAAACACGGTAGCTGTTGCATCCTTAATCCTGCATATGTTTATGGTAACATAACATAACATTATAGTCATTAACATTGTATGGGCTGTATACATCGCTTTGTATATTCACTTACCATTTTCTCTGGAAACCCTCCGGATGCTCCAAGACCAAAATTCTGCCCAAATCTAAGTGGCTCTCCCATGCATTCGCCTTCAATGCTTTAATAAACAGACAAAGGCCATTATTTCAACAGAAGACATGTTACAGATAATTTATGAGGGGTGTGCAACAGATTCAAATGGGTCCCAGATCCTGAGTCCAAAGCAAGGTGCTCCTGAAGGATTCTGGGTTTGTGCAAAGCAAGGCAGGATCTTTACAAGGTGCACAAAACTGAAGTAGGCACCTTGGCAATAAAAGGTTAAAAAAAGTAAAGGTAAAGGACCCCTGGACGGTTAAGTCCAGTCAAAGGCGACTATGGGGTTGTGGCACACATCTCGCTTTCAGGCCGAGGGAGCCGGCGTTTGTCCAGAGTCAGCTTTCCGGGTCATCTGGCCAGCAGTACTAAACCACTTCTGGCGCGACGGGACACCGTGACAGAAGCCAGAGCACACGGAAATGCTGTTTACCTTCCTGCCACAGCGGTACCTATTTATCTACTTGCACTGGCCTGCTTTCGAACTGCTAGCTTGGCAGGAGCTGGGACAGAGCAACGGGAGCTCACTCTGTCACAGGGATTTGAACCACCGACCTTCCGATCGGCAAGCCCAAGAGGCTCAGTGGTTTAGACCACAGCGCCACCTTGGCAATATGGATGCAACGAAAACCATGCAGCAGGCGACTTGCCTGCAAACAGCAGAACTAGTCTTGGCATACTAAATAAGGAGGGAGAGAGAAGGAAAGAAAGAGTGAAAAAGAAAGAAAGATCTAATTCTAGGAAGTTACAATAATGATTCAACCAGTCTCCCACCTTAAAATCCGGAATGCATTCCGGCCAATTGGGGTCACGCTGTTGATTGCGCTCAGAGCACAGGGAGCTTTCAGTTCATTGTCCTGGAGTATGTCTGTTTCCTTGGGATTAACAGCCAGGGATAGATTCCCAGTCATGGTAGGTTCCTTGTCAGGTGAAGTGTTGTTATCTGGGCTCACCAGCAGAACCGTATCTCCAAAGTGAAGAAATCCGTCTGTTGAAATAGAGAGCTGCTCCTTTTTTAGAAAAAGAAGAAGGAGGAGGGGTGGGATCTCAGATGATTATAGCTTGTTTTGGATGTTCACTTTGGTTGTCTCCTAATTTTTTATGATCAAGCCACACTTGTTTAGGGAAGTTTTAAATGTTTGATGTTTTATCCCTTTTTTATTATTAACATTCTGTTGGGAGCCGCCCAGAGTGGCTGGGGAATCCAGCCAGATGGGTGGGGTATAAATAATATATTATTATTATTATTATTATTATTATTATTATTATTATTATTTGCTTGCTGCACTGGAAAAGATGGGCTTCCCATGCATCCTGACAAACACAACCTTGGAGATGAAACTCCCCATCAGGCCTGGCAAAAGCAGCCTCAAGTCAGGGAAGGGTCTGTTTATCTGTGATATGGCACATCCTTCTCTTGCAGATTCCAGGTTCAGTCCCTGACATTTTACAGGTTATCCTTAAAAAGGAGCCCTGCCTGAAACCCCGAGGAGCTGCCCATCGGTATCCTTTCCCAACCTGGTGCCCTGTAGATGTTTGGAGCTGCAGCTCCCATCAGCCAGAGCCAGCGCGGCTGAGGATCTGGTATGATGGCAGTTGTCGTCCAAAACATCGGGAAGGTTGGGGAAGACAGGATGTTCAATTGGATTGATCAATGGTTTTTGACTTGGTTCAAAAGCAGTTCCCATTAGGGCCTATTGTCTTATGGGTTAAATCAGTACAGAATGGTGGGGAAGAGGGGGGATGGATACGCTAGCTTAGTGGTAGAACGTCTGCTTTGCATGCAGAAGGTCCCAGGTTCAATCCCCAGCTTCTCCAGGTAGGCCTGGGGGAGAATCCTGTCTGAAATCCTGGAGAGTAGCTGCCAGTCAGTGTAGACAATACGGAGCTAGATGGACCGAGTTCAAGAGTAGTACACGCTCTCAGACACAGATAGTTTCCCTCCAGTGCTTCGTATGGAGGGTGATGAGAATGGCAGTGAATTTCAAACTCTTTACCTTCAGGTAAGACTTTCTACCTTGATTTGTCTCACAGAATTGTAGAGTTGGAAGGGACCTCAAGGGTCATCTAGTCCAACCCTGAGGAAACTCTGCACACGGCAGAGGAAATTCTCATTTTGACTCTTATTCCACTCCTGTTCCGCCTCTCCCCCCCCCCCATCAACAGTATTTGCCATTCCTCCCCATCTTGATTCATCTGGAGATCTGATATGCATAATAATATGTGACTCAGTTATTCAAGATTAAGGAAAACAACAGCAGTTCATAATATCACAAGCTCTCTGTACAGGCATGGGTTAAAGGTACATATTATTGCACCTTTGCTAAAGCTAGGCAAGTGCTGGTAAAATTTATGTAGAACTCCAATGGGTGATCACATACCTTCTTGTAAAGGTACTCTCTCAGTTTTTTTGATTTCTGGATTAGAAGCTCTCCTCTTTCTCTTTTACATAAGAAGTCTTTCAGGAGTTCCTGTTTTGTGAAAGAATTTTTTTTTAACGTGAGCTTGACGTTTTAACATGCCATTCGTTGTCTCGTTGCGGCTCGGTCTGAATAGCGCAACCTCCAGCCACCGCAAACCGTGGCAAATGAAAATGAAAAATCAACAGCAATAAAAGTCTGCGAAATTTCACTATTAAGAGGTGTGCAAAACTAAGGCGGACTCCCACAAATTGAGCCAGGGGCCACGAATAGAGTTCAAAAAAACACAAAGCCAATTACAAAATCCAGAAAGGTGTGTAGAAAAGGAAGCAGAAGCAGAAAAAAGCTGGGTCAGTTGGCATCAGTAAGAAGCATTTTTTCTTTAATATCCCAAATACAGGAAAAGAAATGTCCTTTGTTTGGGACAAAGCATTTACATAGTTATTTGCCATAATTAAAGTTCCTAAAATATAAAGAATAAAAGTACAAAAATCTATCCATAGATTTAAGGGGATTTTCCTTAAAACATCCATAGTAATTGATATCAATAACCTATGCTACAAAATTTATTGACAAAACACATTTCCTCATGTACCATGTATAGTGCTTTTTTCTCGGGGGATGCATACATTTTGTGAATCTAAGTTTGGCCTCATTGAGGGGCAGTCTTTCAATACAGTGGTACCTCAGTTTACAAACACAATTGGTTCCGGAAGTCTGTACTTAACCTGACGCGTACTTAACCTGAAGCAAACTTTCTCATTGAAAGTAATGGAAAGTGGATTAATCCGTTCCAGACGGGTCCGTGGAGTACTTAACCTGAAGTGTACTTAACCTGAAGCGAACTTTCTCATTGAAAGTAATGGAAAGTGGATTAATCTGTTCCAGACGGGTCCGTGGAGTACTTAAACTGAAAATACTCAAACCGAGGCGTACTTAAACCAAGGTATGAGTAGGAGAATTAGAGTACCCCTAAACATTTTTTTAAGAAGAAAAAAGCACTAACCGTGTATCATATATCAGAAATTAGCCAATGTGCACTTAACTGAGAGTAATCTCACTGGACACAGTGGAGTTTGTTTCCAAGTAAATGTGGAAAGGAGTGGACAGTAAGCGGAATAAAGACACAAAGTAAACGAAATACTGTAAGTCGATGGAGAGAGAGGGAGAGGGAGAGGGAGAGGGAGGGAGGGAGGGAGGGAGGGAGAGAGAGAGAGAGAGAGAGAGAGAGAGAGAGAGAGAGAGAGAGAGAGAGAGAGAGAGAGAGCGAGCGAGAGCTTTTAATTACCTCTTCCAGACACACATCTTCGTTCCAGTTGCCAATCAGCACCCCTGGGCTGTATTGTCTGCCACTCATACTAGTCCTTAGGTTGAACATTTTGGATAACTTGGAAGTGGGCCACCCGGCTTAAAGTGGAGGAGAGTAGGTGCCACACAACACCCCAGGCAAGGCGGTACACGCACTGCTGTGAGAAAGATGATCTGTGTTTACAGGTTGCCATGGGGACCTTGTGTGCGCACCTGGGATTGGCCCTGCTGGAGGAGAGCTGCTAGCCAATCGGAATAGGGAAGAATGGCAGAGAATACCATCCCTTTAGCCATGGGACAGAACTGGGAGCACCCATAGATGGGACGTATATTTTATAAGCAAGAGAAGGGGGGGAGAATGGAATTAATTGTGCTGTTTTGGGCTGTGATTTGTGTACAGACACAAAAAACTGTAAACAATAAATATCCGGGGGGGTTGGGTTGATTTTATATACTCTTATTTCCTTGTTTTATTGTACACCGTGTTATACTGTGAACCACCATGTACAAAGGGTACAAATAAATAAACTAGATTCAAATAATTTAGATTCAAAAAGATAGACAGACACACAGAGAGTACACCTTCCCCATATAGTCATACCTCATGTTGCGTCCGCTTCAGGTTGTGTCTTTTCAGCTTGCGAACGTGGCAACCACAGAAGTGTTTACTTCTGGGTTTCACTGCTTTGCGCATGCGCAGAAGCGCTCTATCACGCTTCATGCATGCACAGAAGCGCCGCTCTGGTTGCAGACTTTTTGGGGTGTGAACGGCACCCCGGATCATGTCCGCAACCAGAGGTACTACTATACTGTTTTAGATGCTTGCTGAACAGTTTTCTGTTTCAGCCAGCCTATCCAGACACATGGTTTAGTTATACATGGTTTGTATCAAATGCTTTAGTACACATGGTTTGTATCAAATGCTTTTATTGATTTTGTCCTGATTTTTAGTGATGGGTATATGTATATTTGTTTCTGATTGATTTGTGTATTTAAGTCATTTTTAAAATATATAACTGGACTCTTGTTTTCTTTTTGGAGGTGGAATTGGCGCACACCTGTAAATGAAAATCCGCATCACGGTTTGCAGGGTGTAGTTTTAAGTACATACAATTACTTAGCAGAGCATGGCCTGAATCGCCGATAAAAATATATCATCCTCGTTGTTTGCTTACATACTACAACCTACTAGACTTTCCTAATTAGCTCAACTTGAAATATGAATCCCTGTCAATCACATGCTGGAAGTCATACACTGACGGCTCATCCACAATTACTTTTTGCCCCATACTTTCTAGGCAGAGGTCCACACTTTAGGTTTTTCTGCGGAATTGGTTTCAGCGGTTAAGAGTGGGGTTTTGCAGGGAAAGCACCGGGGGGGCCCAAAAAAGCATTGCAACTTGGAGCTTTAATTGGGACCTGTGC
Source organism: Zootoca vivipara (assembly GCF_965207765.1). Taxonomy (NCBI): domain Eukaryota; kingdom Metazoa; phylum Chordata; class Lepidosauria; order Squamata; family Lacertidae; genus Zootoca; species Zootoca vivipara. The sequence continues at coordinate 16,156,365 of NC_142596.1, forward strand.
CTAGAAAGGTGGCCATGAAAGGATGAGCCCTTAGTTCAACTTACACATCTTGAATAATGTAATTCTAGGTGCTGATATTATTGTGTGGGTGAACCTTTGTACAACAGCTCCATCTTGTGGTTTATTTAGGTCAACTCATTTTCTGGCTAAATTCATTTTTTAAAGTTGGTTTGCAAAACTCCTCCTCTGTGCGGCTTATTATATAAGAGGATGAATAAGTGTTAGTTTTTGGTCAAGATTGTTGATAACTTCCAAATCAGGATTTTGGAAGCAACACGAATGGTATAGATTTAGGAACATCTTAGAATAATCACATGAAACTGCGCAGCATCATAAAGAGATTGTGTTTTAGAATGTGAACTTCTTGTCGTTGTCTTTGCAAAATCGAAGGTTTTAATTAAATTAGGATGTCTGGTTTATCTCAAGAGTGTTTGCAGAGATGATGTTTTAGCTATATATGCACATGACTTAACTACATGAAAGGCAAGTTGCTCCTGATTAAATCATTTCCCAGCTATGTTTTCGTCTGGGTTTTCATCTTCCCTTTCCCTTCACAATTAAACCAATGTTTAATTAACTTCCTATGTTCGTCAATATGGTTCTGCAACAATTGTTGCTTTTAACAAAGCTCACAAAAAATGCTTATATCCTGTTTTAAACTTATTTGCAAAATTATGGAAGGCTTGTGAGTGGTTTCATATTTGTGATAAAGGTTAGAAATGTGGAAAATGTTGATATTAACTGATTACTCTTAAGATTTTTAGGAGGTGGGGAAGTCTGGAAATTTTTGTGTTCTATGCTTTGCTTTCGATACTTGCAATCATGTGCTTTATTGATAAGCGATTGAACTGTAATGTTCTTTATATAGAACTCCGGGCATAGAACATGAATATTAACTGAAAAACTGGAGTGCTAAAATCCATTGCCCAACCAGGCAACAACTAGAGATATTCAATTGGCTTTGACATTTAGAGGTAAATCTTATAATTGTTGTGATTGTTTCTCTGACACTATTCTCTGAATTTTCTAACATTTCCGTTTGGATCTCTTAAAATATTGAAAACATTTTCTAACCACCGAGTCCCTATAATATAAATTATATTCTAGAATAAAACCCTCTGGCAAAACCCATCTCTCTCATAATGCGTGAGCCCATGAATTTCTTACCCCAGTTGTGTTTATTGCCCATCTTTGAAGGCCATAGAAAGACACCGTTGATACAACCCCATTGTCTGTATATGTGCAGATAGCGTTTTGCAAATTTTTGGGGGAGAAGGGGAAATTTATTGTTTTCAAACCTATTTCTGCTATGGATTCTAAGAAGGGATATTTTCATGCCATATTTTCATCCAAGGGATTTTCCCCCCCTTCTCTTGTTGGACATGTGAGCAGCATGCCGGCCTCCCATTAACTGCGGAAAAGGAAGAAGAGAGCTCAACTCTTCAGCATCTGCTCACCAGAGCAATCTGCCTGGGTCTTCTTTTTGATATGCTGCTCTGACAAGCACCATATTTTCTGAAAAGCTGCTTTCTTGTCTTCGGACTTTGAAGATGGTACATCTGTTTTCTAATTGTGCTTCTCTCTGTGTGATAGGTAATGTACTAATGCCAAGAAAAAGAAAAAGATGGCTCCTCTCTTTCCAAGCTGTGAATGCTGTGGCATTACAGTCATGCCTCATGATCATAGCTGTCGAGTTTTCCCTTTTCTCATGAGGAAGCCTATTCAGCATAATGGAATTTCCCTTTAAAAAAGGGGGAACTTGACAGCTATGCTCATGATACATCCGCTTCGTGTTGCGTCTTTTCAGGTTACGGACACGCCGAACCCAGAAGTCCCGGAATGGGTTACTTCCGGGTTCGGTGCATCTGTAACCTGCCTCATGCACAGAAGCGCCGCACTGTGTCATGCGCGTGCACAGATGCGGCGCTTCATGTTGCGGCCTTTTCAGGTTGCGCCAAACTCAGAAGTCCCGGAACAGGTTACTTCCAGGTTTGGTGCGTCCGTAACCTGCCGCATGCACAGAAGTGCTAAATCATGCTTTGCGCATGCGCAGAAGTGCCACATTGCATCATGCGCGTGCACAGATGCGACGCTTCATGTTGTGGACTTTTCATGTTGCGAACGGGCCACCGGAACGGATCCTGTTCGCAACATGAGGTACCACTGTATATACATAGCTAAGTGGCGTATCCACTTGCAAGAAGGAGGCATTGGGAAGCTCCTTCTTGCAAAAATTATTGGAGAAAAGTACTGGGCTGTCGGGAGCCTCCCCCCAAAACAGTCCAGTGAACTCTGAGCTTGCTCATTGACCATGGAATCCTGACAGTTGAGGGGGGAGGATCCAGGAAACTGTTCAGCATGGGTTCACCAAAGCAACATGTCTGTGTTCATTTTAATACAGTGGTACCTCTGGTTAAGAACTTAATAAGTTCCAGAGGTCCATTCTTAACCTGAGGTACTTCTTTAGCTAATGGGGCCTCCCGCTGCCGCTGCGCGATTTCTGTTCTCATCCTGAAGTAAAGTTCTTAACCTGAGGTACTACTTCTGGGTTAGCGGAGTCTGTAACCTGAAGCGTTTGTAACCTGAAGCATTTGTAACCTGAGGTACCACTGTATGCCAATCTCACTATTCTGACAAACAGTCAGAGAATGGTGCTATGGGGAAAGGCTGTAGAATGTCTGCTTTTCCATGTACAGGGTCTGAGCCAAGAAACTGTCAGAGTTTAAGGACACATTCCAGCCAGGCAAAAACCCTTAAGCAGGATGCAAAGCAAGACCAGTAAGAGAGGTGGCTGAGGGAGAACGGATATGGCTGAGGAGGGGTGGGGTCTAGGGAGAATTCCAACAGCCAGAGAGACCTGGTGGGTTACATTTGGCCCCCAGACCTGAGGTTCCCCCTTCCTGGTTTAGAAAAAAAGATTAGAGGTGAGGAGAATTTCCCATACCCTCCAAACTTTCTCTGGTGAAAATAGGGACGTTCTAAATAATAATAATAATAATAATAATAATAATAATAATAATAATAATAATTTATTATTTATACCCCGCCCATCTGGCTGGGTTCCCCCAGGCACTCTGGGCGGCTTCCAACAAAATATTAAAATACAGAAATCCATCAAACATTAAAAGCTTCCCTAAACAGGGCTGCCTTGAGATGTCCTCTAAAAGTCTGGTAGTTGTTGTTCTCTTTGACCTCTGGTGGGAGGGCATTCCACAGGGTGGGTGCCACTACCGAGAAGGCCTTCTGCCTGGTTCCCTGTAACTTCGCTTCTCACAGTGAGGGAACTGCCAGAAGGTCCTCGGCGCTGGACCTCAGTGTCCAGGCAAAACGATGGGGTTGGAGAAGCTCCTTCAGGTATACTGGACCGCGGCCGTTTAGGGCTTTAAAGGTCAGCACCAACACTTTTAATTGTGCTCGGAAACATACTGGGAGCCAATGTAGGTCTTTCAGAACCGGTGTATATTAATAACAATCAATAGAATGCCCCTATTTTCATAAATATTTGTACCCCACCCATCAGACTGGGTTGCCCCAGCCGCTCTGGGTGGCTTCTAGCCAGGGCCGGCTCATCATAGACCCCCCGGTGGCGCAGGGCACCATGGCGCCGGCCCGCCAGGAGGGCGCTGGGAGTTGCGCCCGTCCGCTGACCGGCCGGTCCGCCGGTCCGCTGCACAGCTGCGCGCTGCGCCCACCCGCCCACCGCGCTGGGAAACGGGGCGGAAGGGCGCCGGAGAGATCCGGCGCGCCATGGCGACAGGGCGCTTAAGACGGCGCTGCTTCTAGCACACATAAAAACATACAGGGCTGCCTTCAGGTGTCTTCTAAAGGTTGTATAGTTACTTATCTCTTTGGCTCGGGGGTCACATAACTCCATCCCCTCCAACATTTCTCCATAAACTTAGAAGCATTTCAGCTCCCTGGTTGGGCTGGTTGAGGGGGGTGAAATACAAACACAAAGGTCGTCACAAGCAATGCATATTTTAAGTACACAGCATTGTTCCCTGGGGGAATCTTGAACAGATCTGTTTTGCAAAGGTGGTCAGGGCTGCGGAAGAGGAGAAGATCCCAGCATTTCCTACTGTTGCTTTTTTATTCAGATCCTCAGATGGTAATAAACAGTGGGAAATCGTGGTGATGCAGACAAGGGCCCTTGCAGCTGCCAACAGCATTGTAAACATTGTGGTGTTCAGAACTTCAGCTGGCAGCTGTTTTCTGCTCCCTCTGCCTATATTAGCTCAGCACTTGGGGGGGGGGGAACTGCGGGAAGACATTGGCCGCTGCGGTTCCTTCCCTTCTTGAAGAAGCCTCTCATTAGAGAGAATTTGCGTGCCAGAGTATAATGAAGGTCAGGATCAAATCCCTACGCAGCCATGCCGCATGAACAGAGTTCAAGGACGCCTCCCAACCAGGCAAGAAAACTCGAGGAGGAGGGTACAAAGCATTTAGACCCATTGCTCTTTAGCCACAAAAAAGCCCCAGAGTGGCTTGCAAAAATAAGACAAGTAAGATGAAAGCTGCCCTCCGGTTTACAATCTAAAAAGTTTTGGCACGCAAGGAAAATGCGAGGAGGAGGGAGGAGGAAAAGGCAGCCTCAGGCACAAGTTCTTAACATTACAGTCCTCATAAAACAGTTAAGAGCAGCAACTACTTGCAGATGTAAGTGGAGGTTCTTGGGTGTCTTGTCCTTGGTAAACAGAGCCCCCTCCTATCAGATCCAGGAGTACAAGAGGCGGCAATGTCCAGGCCAGGAGGACAGAGCAGCTCCTGCCAAAGTGACTGAGCCTCATGCTGCCAAAGTCACAATAATACAATACCAATTTATTGTCATTATCACTATATTTATGATAAAGAGCCACCATTTGGTCATCTATACCAGGCACGTCCAACAGGTAGATCGTGATCTACCGGTAGATCACTGGTCGTCTGTGGTGGATCACTGGTAGACCACTGGCACACACACCCCCCCCAAAGAAGCTAAAACAAGCTGAACAACTTTGACATGAAAGGGGGTAGATCACTGCCAGTTTTTAACTCTGTGAGTAGATCGCAGTCTCTTGGGAGTTGGCCACCCCTGATCTATACAATAGACAGCTGAATCTTTTATTCGGGGCTGGGGGGGGGGTCCATTAGGGTTTCTTCCCCACTGTCTGTTTTGTGTTGCTTTTAAGAAAAGAGAGATAAAATGCTGAAAGATCTGCTATTAGCTTATATGTATAATTTATTTGTGTGGTGTTTTTTTCTCTCTAGAAACTCCTATACACAGAGCTGGCATCCGACCAACTCTATTTTTAATCTGAATGACTGCAGAAGCTCATGTTTATTGCCCTTCAGCAGAGGAGTGTCAGCTAAATTCATCTTTGCACACCCATTTTGGCCGTCCATTTCCTCTTGAGCAGGAAGTCCCCCGTCAGGGGGATTGTTTTTGAGCCTTCCACCTATTCATAGTGTTGGGAAAGGACACACCCAGGCCTGCCAAAACACCTCCTAGATGCAAAATCATTCTCCAAAGTTCCCAGCTGGGAACATAAGCTCCATAAAACTACCACAGGAATCAGAGGAACTGTCTTTGACTCTTCTCACCGTGCCTCCCACCCTGCTACCTTCCATTTCCATTCTCATTACTCATTCTTGTTTTCCTCCCTTCTTCTTTTTTTATGGGAGAGATGAGCAAGAGGAGAACAAGGGCAGAAGAACACATGGCACTCAAGTAAGGTATGTGGCCAAACTAGGCCAGTCCGGGGTTAAGAGGCCCTTGGGAAAGTTGCCTCAGGTGCGCCTCTCCCTGCATCAAGGGACCCTGGGGGCCTCACTTGGTATCAGCAGCAGACAGCAGCCATGCTCTTAGTTGGCTCTGGGTAGCTAAGAGCCAGAGGAGCTGCCATACACCCAAAATTGAGGGGGCCCGGCGTGCACTGCATGTACGACGTCGCATCATCAGGAAGAGGCCAAGCGCAGAACCCAGCATGGCATGGCGTGGCTTCAATGGCTGGCTCCTCCTCCTCAGGAGGAGCCAGCCACTGAACCGCTCAGCTCTGTACTCAATATCCTCTGCCCCCTCAACATTGAGGGGGTCCTGGCCCCCTGCCAATGGATATTGAGGTGACCGAAGGCACCATGGCTCCATAGTGTTGGCATGCCTGCTAAGAGCTGGCTATTCACTTAACCATTGTCGCCCTGAGGCATTATGGGAAAGAAAAAGGGAAGCTCCTGGGCCTAGTCATCCAGCGCTGATTGGAGTACAGTGGTACCTCCAGTTGCGGATGGGATCCATTCCAGAGCTCTCTCCCAACAGTCAGTGCTTTGTATTATTTGCCCTTCCTAGACAGCATTTTTTTTAAAAAAGCAGAGACATCACCTTGCCAACAAAGGTCCATATAGTTAAAGCTATGGTTTTCCCAGTAGTGATGTATGGAAGTGAGAGCCGGACCATAAAGAAGGCTGATCGCTGAAGAATTGATGCTTTTGAATTATGGTGCTGGAGGAGACTCTTGAGAGTCCCATGGACTGCAAGAAGATCAAACCTATCCATTCCTGAGGAAATCAGCCCTGAGTGCTCACTGGAAGGACAGATCGTGAAGCTGAGGCTCCAATACTTTGGCCACCTCATGAGAAGAGAAGAATCCTTGGAAAAGACCTTGATGTTGGGAAAGATGGAGGGCATAAGGAGAAGGGGACGACAGAGGATGAGATGGTTGGACAGTGTTCTCGAAGCTACGAACATGAGTTTGACCAAACTGCGGGAGGCAGTGGAAGACAGAAGTGCCTGGCGTGCTCTGGTCCATGGGGTCACGAAGAGTCGGACACGACTAAACAACAACATGACTATCGAAAGCAGAATGAATTATGCTGCTCTGCAAAATTTGCATAATAAATATAATTCATAATGAATTCTTACCTTGGCACTAGCTTTTGCATCTTTCAAAGTTGAAAGGGCATGTCCTGATTTAAATCATGTCTGCGCACTGTGATTTCTATGTAGGCTCCAGAACGACATCAAAGTAGGACTGCAGATCTGGAGTTCTGCTTTTCCTTTTTATCGGCCAACTTGGCCCTCTGTTCCAGTTCCCACCCGTGTGATATAATTCCTGGAAAAATTGCCCTTGCATCAAATATTTGACACAAAATCAGCAAACCGCTGAGAAAGCTAGCGTTCTGTGCTTCTGGGACACTTGCTGAGGTTTGGCATTGCACCGATATGACTAAAATGTAGCTAACTGGGTTCCCCTCTGGAGTCTGGCCTGAGAAGTTTGCAGAGAGAGAGAGAGAGAGGCAGTTGTGAGTCATCTTTGGACAAGTGGCAAGGAAACTCACAAGCCTGACTTAGCACGAGATCTTGGTGAAATTACTAATATTCAAATTATTAGCATCAATATCATAATATTAGTAACTTCATATAGCCACTGTTCAGACTCTTTGCAACAGGAGGTTCCCAGAGCCCCAGAGTGCTCCCTTATCTCAGGGTTCACCTGGTGGGTCTCTAATACCCAAAGGGAGTAGCGATCCATCATTGCTGAGAGTTGTTAGGAGACCCCATTCCTCTTACAGAGCTATAGTTCCAAGAGCTGCCTGTGAAGAGTGATTGACTGTTAAACCACTCTGAGAATTGTAGCTCTGGGTCACAGGGCCGGATTTAGGTTTGATGAGGCCCTAAGCTACTGAAGGTAATGGGGCCCTTTATATGTCCAGCTGTCTTTTGTCGACAACAAATTGTTGCTTTTTTTGTGTTGCATATATGCTATATGGTAATTTATGGACCTAATACTGTAGGTATCTAAAGCTATTTGCACAGTCCATGCAGAATGTAGGCACCCTGTATATAGAAATGAGCAAACCAGTGGCATTTTAGGGAGCAGGCTAGCAGGCGGAGCCCATGACTTACATCACAGAAGCCTACACAACACAAAACACTGTTGCTGTATGTAGGTTTTATTTTATTTGTTTTTTATCTTATATTTTGGAAAGGTACATCCATTTGGGGGGGGGCAAGAGAGTGGGGCCCTAAGCTCTAGCATGTTTAGCTTATACGTAAATCTGGCACTGATCGTGGTGGGCACTGAGACCTTTTATTGCCAGAAAAAGAGCACTTCCGTCATCCGTAGAAGCAGGAACCCACTGAAGGGCAATCTGCCTGCAGCCCCTTCAAACCCAGAGCCAGGATTTGAACTGGGAACTTCTGGCTCCCAACTCAGCCTTCTTAGGCCCTGCTTCCTAGCTAACTGAATCCTCAGTGGGCGTGTTTTAACCCGCAGTTAAACTGACCTTGCTGCCCTGAATTTAGCCTAAACCTTGTAGTAATAATAATAATAATAATCCCACCTGTCCACTTTGGGCTTTTGCTTTCCAAACTCTTATAAAGTCTATGCGAGGAATGCTTAAAAGCCCGCTTCTCTGCTGCCTGTTTCTAATATTAGCATGGAGGGAGCTGTTCACTTCCTGGAAGCTTCAGCTTGCTTTTGTTCTGCAGATTTTCTTTCCTTTTTTTCTTTCTCCACCCTCCCAGTCGCCCCCACGGCACCCCAGCAGTTGTCAATGAGCATGTGGAAACAATTATGATAAACAGCTTACGATTAAATGCAAAGTGCCTCCAAGATTTGTAGCAGTTAAGCTTTCTATTTTAGTGGGTGGTGGAGGGGCAGTGGCGGCAGGGGGGGGGTCTTCAAAAGGAAAGGGAATGGCCACATCCTTAGCTTTCATTGTTATTTACTCATTGGATTTCTTACCCACCCTACGCCATAAGGTCCCAGGGCGGGTTGCAACCATATCAAGTTACAAGATTAAAATCGGCTAAAGCACTCTGGAGTCAGAAGAATTAATCTGTACTAATATCTCAAAAGTCTTGTTTTGTTGTTATTATGTTAATCAGTCCCAGGGTGGGTTACAGCAATATAAATACAACCTGAAAAACAGTTTTAAAACAAACTACAGTAATAGCTAGGTGTTTTTTCCAGCCGGAACTCAATCAAGTGGGTGCCATTGCCATTATAAGAGAACAAGGAAGGCATCCATGGTGAGTTCCAGGAATTCTTTTTCTAGAAAAATAGCACTGAGTCCCAGTACCGTAGTAGTAGTAGTAGGATCCTGCCCCTCTGACTCGGTTGCCCTGCTACTCTGGGCGGCTTCCACCATACATAAAAACATAAAACATTACAGATTCAGATGTCTTCTAAAGGTTATAAATACAGTCGTAGTTGTACCTCGGAAGTAAAACGCTTTGTGAGACGAACATTTTGGCTCCCGAACGCCGCAAACCCGGAAGTGATTGTTCCAGTTTGCAAACATTCTTTGGAACCCAAATGTCCGGCGCTTCTTCTTGCAGCCAATCAGAAGCCGCGCCTTGGGTCCCGAACCGTTTTGGAAGTCTAACGGACTTCTGGAACTGATTCCCTTCGACTTCCAAGGTACGACTGTACATACATATGTGTGTGTCAAAGGCCAAGGTATACAGGGCCAGCGCGTTTATTTAGGCTAACTAGGCAGCTGCCTAGGGCACCAAAATGGAGGGGGCACTGGCCAGCCTGCCCACCGCCCCCCAGTGCTGCCTGGGGCCACCTCCACTGGGCCTGTCACCTGTTGAGCGGCTTCAGGCCGCTATCCTGAGGCGTGTGCGTGCCTCCGGAGAGCGGCCAGAAGCCGCTCAACAGCTGACAGACGCAGTGGAAGCAGCCCCAGGCTCGTGCTCCCCGCGCGAAGCTCCGGAGGCGTGCGGGGAGCGCGAGCCTGGGGCCACTTCGCCGTGCCTCTCAGCTGTTTTTTATTTTATTTTAATTCATTTTCTATTTTTTCCCCTATTTTTATTTTTCCCCCTATTTTTATTTTTTCTATTTTTCTATTTTTCTATTATTATTATTATTATTATTATTATTATTATTATTATTATTATATTATTTAATTAATGGGGGGGCAGAAGGTGATCTCGCCTAGGGCGCAAAAAACCCTAGCACCGGCCCTGAAGGTATAGAGCAGGCATGTCCAACAGGTAGATCGTGATCTACCGGTAGATCACTGGATGTCTGTGGTAGATCACCGGTAGATCAGTGGCTCCCCCCCAAAAAAGCTAAAAAAACTTTGGCTCCCCTAAAAAAAATCTCAACACCTTTGCCCTGCACCCCTAAAATGACCTGAACCACCAAAAATAGGGCTTTCCTTCCTAAAAGAAAAGCTCAATGTCGCTTTCCTCCTTCCTAAAGAAGCTCAACAACTTTTACGTGAACCCCCAAAACAGGGCTTTCCTTCCTAAAAAAAAAAGCTCAACTTTGACCTGAACCCCCCCAAAAGGGGGTAGATCACTGCCAGTTTTGAACTCTGTGAGTAGATCGCAGTTGCTTGGAAGTTGGCCACCCCTGGTATAGAGCATATGATGAAAGCTGTACAGTTAAGATGCTAGGACACACATTTGTGGAGAGGGGATTCCACAGCTTTAGGGGCAGCCAAAGAAAAGCATGCCCTTTCTCGGGTCACACACACACACACACAGAATCTCTGAGGCTGGTGCAACTGCTAAGAGGGCGGGTTCTACTGCTCTTAACACCTGAGCACCTATAGGGAAGGAGGCAGTCTTTCAGATATTTGGGGCCAAAGTTGTTCAGGACTTTAAACACTCGTTTGAGCACCTTGAATTGGATCCTCACGTTGATACAAATACTTTCAACAAGGCTTCTAAGGGAACTCTTTTTTTTAACTCAATGGGGATCTGAATTTATTTGAAATTATTTTTGGTATGCACAGTTGTTTTGTAGATGATTTTTTTTATTAGTATTCTATCTTGAAATCGCGTTGAGGTGCTTCATAGGAAGCAATTCATAGATGAAATAAATAAATAAACAATAAAATAAAATAAACAATAAAATCACAGTAACCCGGCAGGTGGTCCATATTCTATCATATTCTATTTTATATTCTATCAAATTAATTGGCGAAGTTGATTTGGACAACCCATTTTCTGGGTTTCCTGGATCGAAATGGGAGTTGGACCATGTGACTTCAGCGAAAGTTAATCTCCGCTACCCCTTTTGGTTTAATAGGATATGCAAACCAGATCAGAGAGACGAGATGTGCAAGTTCAGAGATGTTAAAACTCCCGTACCGACAACATGTTGAAATTTGTGTGTGTGAGAGATTAATACTTAAGCATTATGCTCTATTATAGAATGCAGGAGGAAAACTAAGGGGGCAGCCCCCCCAAAAAAAATCCCAGTGAGAACTGGACATGTTCAATGTGGAGCGTCTGAGATTGGGCATGTAGAACAGTTCCAGCACCTCACTTTTACACCTCTCAACATTCCTTCTTAGCTGGCTTTGTTCACTCAAAATCTGTGAGAAATTGAGGGGACTCCTCTTATGAACTATTATTGCTCTTGAAAGAATGAGTGAAATGTTTTTTAAACAAAAAATGTTTTAGCTGCTCTTTTCCAGTTCTGATTCCTTCTCCCAAAACATCCAAACTGGGCTTTGTTCTTCTGTCCTTATGCTTTGAAAATACAGTAGATATCTTTCCAGGACTCATTGTCTACCAAGACAATCCTAATTGAACAAAGTTTTCTTGCAGTTCCTTACATTTGCTCCTTAAATTATTTGATGAAAGAAAAAAGCTGGGCTTTTCTTATAATAAAGGTGGTCCGTTCCAACAATGCTTTCCTGGCTGTGTTTGATAGGATTGCACAGATCTTATTAATCCGTTTCCTGGTTTTTGCCCAGCCTTTATTAATGGGTTTCCTGGTTTTTCCATTTACACTGTCCAGGATGTGTGTCCGGTTGATATCAGCAAAATGTGGTAATAGAAGAATGATGGCATCAGTATCAGGGTGATTTACATCACCAGATTCTGACTGCAATACCTCTAGGCCAGGCATCCCCAAACTGCGGCCCTCCAGATGCTTTGGCCTACAACTCCCATGATCCCTAGCTAACAGGACTAGTGATCGGGGAAGATGGGAATAGTAGTCCAAAACATCTGGAGGGCCGAAGTTTGGGGATGCCTGCTCTAGGCCATCTTTCTGCAATAATGCAGGCAAAGCTTGCAAACTAATATTTGAATCAGCTTTCTCCAGATTTGAGCAAAGCAGTTCAAACCAAGGTTTTCCCCTCTTCCATAATTTTCCACTCTTCCACAGCGGCAGCAGATCCCACTGACAATCTTTCTTCCCCCCTTGTTCCTGATATAGATTTTCTTTCACCCCTTCTTTCCTGATGGGGAGTGGGATCCACACCTGTAGTTGAATGTTGGTCTTGCCAGACACTCGTTATGACAGTCATTCATTTCTTGTCCCTAAATTCAGCAAACCACGTAGGACGTCTACTCATGAGAACGCCAACACTATAGACAGCTGCCTGTCCTCTGTGTGGAATTTTAGGGATGGGGCTGGGGATGCACACCACAAGTTCTGAGAAAGTTGCAGGCAATTTCACAATGCCTCTAGTTATAACTGTTAGGTCTACAATATAGGGACTTCTAGATGATACTGGAGAAAGATCTTTTACTGTTATTCCTGAAAGGCTCTCTGTTGTGCAATGAATGAAGTTAGGTTCTGGGGGTTGAACAGTTCTTGACGTCACCTAGCTCCTTAAGTTGCCCAGTGTTCCTTAAATGGAGAAGACATTCCATTCAAAAGTTTATGTCAAAGCTCAATTATGTTTATTTGATTCAGCCAGAAGCAGTGGAGTGTCTCTTTCCTTCTTCATTCCGTTGGCTTTTCCTGAAATCTTTGACTTAACATTCACATTTGCAGTTGTTTCATCAAGCAAAGATGCTGCTGGCCCAGCACCACCCCTTATCTTTGACCAAGGTGGCAGGACATGATGGGTGTTGAATTCAAAGGACCATAGGTTCCCAACCCCAGCTCTAAAGGTAATATAAAGCTAACCTGACAACCTGCATTTTGTGTTGTCCCATAGCTCAGCTGCCTTTTTCTCACACCAAATAACAGAAATGGTCTGTTTCTGATAACAAGCAGATGTAGCTGCAGCAAGATGACACCTCAGCATTGGGATTCAGCAAATGGAAATCTACAACATAAGAGGCATCCGTTCAGATTTTCACCCATCTTTGGAACAGTATTGTCTGATCACAGTTTAAGTTGGCCTGGTGTCAGAACCCAGCACCCTCAGATCCCACTTGCAGGCTTTCAATCAATACCCATGTAGTTGATCACTGTGAGAACAGGATACTGACTCGACGGGCCTCTGGCCTGATTCAGCAGGGCTCTTGTCTTCTTATGACTTAGTGGGACTTGCTTTTAAATGGAAATGCATATGATTGCACCATTAAACTTGTATAATTAAGTTTTGGGTTTTTTTGTATGAGCACAAAGTGTGTCTCTGTGTGGGGGGGGAGATCTTTTGCACATCCAACCATCAGAATAGTCAGGCAGTGCAATCCTATTTGTGTTTACTCAGAAGTCAGGCCCCTGATCCTAGTAAGTGTGCTTAGCAGGGACAGGAGTGAAATTTGGTTTCATTTAGTTACAGGAAGGTAGCCGTGTTGGTCTGATGTAGTCGAAACAAAAAATGTAAAAAAAATCCTTCCAGTAGCACCTTAGAGACCAACTAAGTTTGTCATAGGTATGAGCTTTCGTGTGCATGCACACTTCTTCAGATACACTGAAACAGAAGTCACATTTTACCAAGAGCCTACCTCAGGCATCCCCAAACTGCGGCCCTCCAGACGTTTTGGCCTACAACTCCCATGATCCCTAGCGAACAGGACCAGTGGTCAGGGATGATGGGGATTGTAGCCCAAAACATCTGGAGGGCCAAAGTTTGGGGATGCCTGGCCTACCTAATCCACACCTCCTTAAAAAATAATCGACTTGCCTCATTCACAAATATATAATCAACTTGTACCAGTCAGCAATATATAATCAATTGCATCAGCCATCAATCACCATTCCTAGGAATCATGAAAGGTAAGCAAAATAAGGAAGTGGAACAAGTTCCAAACCCTTTTTAAAAGCTCTTTGAAATTTTCAAAAGGCAGCTTGCTTTTATATCTTTGCATCTTTCAGGGAGGGGAGGAGGGGTGTTAGAACGATTCTCTTGACACAAAAATAAAAATAAAAAAGTGAAACTCTGCATCTGTGTACAATTTTCTTCCACATTAAAGGAGCATGGTCTGAGAATATTGTTGTATTGTGAAACCATCATATTAAATACAGGAGATGGGCATGAACAGAGTGTATTTCCCTTGGCAGTGAGGAAAAGCTCTCTCTCTCTCTCTCTCTCTCTCTCTCTCTCTCTCTCTCTCTCTCTCTCTCTCTCTCTCTCTCTCTCTCTCTCTCTCTGTGTGTGTGTGTGTGTGAATATATATATTCCAATTAATTTTTTGCACTGTATCTCCTAAACTTCTTTTATACCCCAAGCCCTTTCTGACCCTCTTGGAAGCCCTGGGTCTCTGTTCACCCCCCACCACCACCAGCGACTCCAGCAGATCAGTAATGACCACTTGGGAAAACCTGAGCCGACCCATGCAGTTGTTTGAAGGTCAGTCGTCTGATAGTCCTTCGGATAAAAGAACTGTCTTCTGTTAATGACTCTCTAAAGGTCTTACACAGGTGGAACAGGGCCCATTTCCTGGTCATGTCTGGATCTTAGATGGGTTGCCACAGCCAACATACCAACCTGCCAAATAACTGGTAGAAAGAAAGAAAGAAACCAAATGGGTTCCCAAGTGCATGTTTTGGGTTAGAAGTGGATTTCAGCTCTGAAAACCTTGAAGACTGTGCTCAATGTTGAGTTCTCAGTATTGGTTAGCGGCAGTGACGAGAGTTCTCTCTCTCTCTCTCTCTCTCTCTCTCTCTCTCTCCTTCCCCCGCTCTCTCTTTTCTTCATTTAATAGTGAAGTTATTTATAGTAGGCTTCTTCATGCAAGGTTCTTGCCAGAGAAACAGATGTCACATGAATATGTTGTCATAAAAATAAGGGCGAAAGGCTAAGGGAAAATATAGAAAGCACCCACCTTTTAAACATTTGAACTCGGCAATAACAAGCTGGGTGTGTCTACTTTAAAACTGCAACTTGTCCAAAGTTTAGAAGAAGGGAAGGGTGGGAAACTTTTCTGCTTATTAGTTCATAATCTGTTTTGGTTAAAGCATATCTGACACTGTTTGTGGTTTCATAGAACGAAAGTCACTTCTGATGTTCTGAAATACAGCTTTTTTAAAAAAGGGGGATTCTTGTGGCTTAATTCATTGTGAATGAATTCTGCAGAATACATTAATCTGTTCAGGGAGAGGGAGGGTTTTTAAAATATATATATATATATATATATATATATATATATATATATATATATATATATATATACTGTTTTCAAGCAAAGTTTCTCAGCCGAGAACCTAATGAAAGATGATCCCAATAGCACAGGCTTCGTGCTGACATTTGTTGTTATGAAATCCAATGCTATTTCAGTCTTTATGAATGAGGCGTTCAAGCTGTTTACCAAGGACGCCTCTCCTCCAATCCCATTTGGCAGGGTTTGGTGAATGAAATTCTCTGCCATCGGAATAGAGCAGCAGTACAAAGAATATAGTTCACCCAAGGGGAGGGAGGAGTCTTGAATGCCATAAAACAGGCATCCCCAAACTTTGGCCCTCCAGATGTTTTGGCCTACAACTCCCATGATCCCTAGCTAACAGGACCAGTGGTCAGGGAAGATGGGAATTGTAGTCCAAAACATCTGGAGGGCCAAAGTTTGGGGATGCCTGCCATAAAATTAGCTTTAGCAGCCTAAAGCCATCTTAAAAATAAGTCAACAAGTATTACCAACTCATATCAGTATTTAACCAGCTGATTCACCCACACAGTGACCTATATTAGTCATATGCAGCTGAAAATAATCATAATAAAAAAGGAATCCATTTTTTGCAAAGTCCCTCTGCCTGATCACCTAGAGGCCGTTCTTACTCACCCCCAGAAATCAAGCAAGAGGTTATTTGCAAGTCTGGCTTAAAGCTGGGGAAAGGAAATGTGTCACGATAACTGCAGAAGAGAAGTCGAACCAGACCAGAATCGCTTTGCTAAATCCAACCAATGGAATATCTTGTCCAGCATTCCTCTTTCCCTCAGTGGCCAATCAGATGCTCCCAGGAAGCCTAAATGCAGGGCACAAACCAACAGCCCAGGATCTGGTGCTCACAGAGATGCAGCTGTACGCACAGTACAGTCGTACCTCGCGTTGAGTACGCTGCGAGTTGCATACTTTCAGGTTGCGTACTCGGTGGACCAGGAAGTGTTTACCGTACTTCCGGGTTCCGCCACATGCGCATGCGCAGAAACATTCTGTGGGCTTTGCGCATGCACTAAAGCGCTGCTCGGGTTGAGTACTTTTGGGGGGGGTGAACGGCACGCCGGAACGGATTGGGTACTCAACCCAAGGTACAACTGTACACCCAGATGTGGGACCAGGGCCGGATTTAGGTTTGATGAGACAACAAATTGCCGCTGGTTTTTTGTGTTGAATATATGCTATATGGTGATTTATGGACCTAATAGGTATCTAAAGTCCTTTGCACATGTTGTCATGCAACCAGTCCATGCAGAATGTAGGCACCCTATATATAGAAATGAGCAAACCAGTGATATTTTAGGGAGCAGGCTAGCAGGCGGGGCACTTACATCATAGCAGCCTACAGAACACAAAACACTGTTGCTGTATGTAGGTTTTATTTTATTTGCTTTTCATCTTATATTTTGGAAATGTACATTTCTGTATTTTAATATTTTGTTGGAAGCCGCCCAGAGTGGCTGGGGAAACCCGGCCAGATGGGCGGGGTATAAATAATATATTATTATTTATTATTATTATTATTGCATCCATTTTCCCCTTTAAATTTTTTGGGGGCCCCCAAGAGAGTGGACCCTAAGCTATAGCTTGTTTAGCTTATATACATAAATCTGGCACTGTGTGGGATCCAGTGGAGCTGAGTGTCCCTGGGTTGTTACCATACATCATTAACCAAGAGGCTATCTTTGAAACGTGACAACAAAAGATGAATGGTCATTCATGAATTCTAGTATTTCAGGGTTGTTGTTTTTTTGGTATTGCTTCTCTTCTCTTTGGACATGGCCATATTTATGTGAACGAATAGGTGCCATCCCGCTTGCCCCCCCCACCACCACCACATGCAGACCCCACAGGCCATAAATTACCACTACAGAGCTGCACTCGTGAACCTCCTGCTTCTGTCTAATAATAATAATAATAATTTATTTATACCCCGCCCATCTGGCTGGGTTTCCCCAGCCACTCTGGGCGGCTTCCAACACAAGTATTAAAATACAATAATACAATAAACATTAAAAGCTTCCCTAAACACTACTATCCTACTATCACAGATAATACCCATTTTCATCTTTGCAACAACCCTCTTGGGGTGGTTAGGCCAAGAGATGGCAAATGACCCAAGGTCTTCCAGCGAACTTTGCAACTCAAATGGAGACTTGACCTTTGGTCTCCACAGTCTTGCTCCAACTCTCTAAATCACCATTCCACACTGCTTTCAAAAACAGGTGACAGACAAGCCACTTTGACTTATACACCTACAAAACCATTTGTGTTCTCTTTTTATATTTTTATCTTGTAAACCGCCCAGTGATCTTTGGATGAAGGGCAGTATACAAATAATGATGATGATGGTGATTATAATAATGCAAACACACACACACACACACACACACACACACACACACACACGATATTACTTTGATTAAGAACTAAGGTATAACAATCTTGCTACTTTTTGCTTCAGTTCATCTGCCCCCAACACATATTTTTGAAAGGCAGGATTGATTGGAATGGCTTAGATCAGCGTTTCTCAACCGCTGTTCCGCGGCACACTACTGTGCCGCGAGACGCTAGCTAGTGTGCCGCAATGTGCGGCGACGAGAAGGGCGATTTGCATTGTGACGTGCCTGTAAACTTCACTAACCCGACGGAAAGGAAGCCGGCCGGGTCACGACGCGACGCGAGGCGGGTCACGACACGAGGAGCCGCTAAGCCACTCGGTGGCAAGAGGCCGAAGCGGCTGCACGGTCCTGGCACCCTCCATTTTCCGATGCGTGCGGAGGGGAGGGCGGCTTAAAGAGCCAAGCCGGACGTGGAGCCGGAGCTTCTCCCAGCTGTTAGATTTATTTAAAACCCAGAAAAGCTGCTTTCTCCTCCGCGCACCCCCGCCCCGCATTCATATCCAGCGGCAGCTCCATTGCAGAGCAGGGACATCCGGCCCCTGCAGCTCCCTCCCTCCTTCCCCAGCAACTCGTCTCTGCAGCCGCGGCTCCGCCCGCCTTCCTGGAGACACCGAGAGAATCGCTCAAGGTCATTCCGGCAGACCGTCCTCTTCCTCTCCCCTCGGCGGTGGAGGAACATACCCGACCCACGCAAGGGCTCCTCGGGGCAGGATCTGTCGGCGTCTTCTGCTGCCGCAGTGACGCCCAGGCCAGATTACCAGGCGCCGTTCCTCCTTCTCCGGCGGGCTGGACGTGCCCAGGGGCGACGGGGAGCCGCCGCTGCTCTGGCTGCTGTCCTGCTCCCAGCCGTCCCAAAACCAGGCAAGTGTTTCTTACAGTCATAATTATATCAATATAGGGCGGCACAGAGTTGGTGTGCCTCGTGATTTTTTTCATGGAACAAGTGTGCCGTGGCCCAAAAAAGGTTGAGAAACACTGGCTTAGATCAGGCATCCCCAAACTTCGGCCCTCCAGATGTTTTGGACTACAATTCCCATCATCCCTGACCACTGGTCCTGTTAGCTAGGGATCATGGGAGTTGTAGGCCAAAACATCTGGAGGGCCGCAGTTTGGGGGTGCCTGCTCGACACAAATACAAGTGAAAAAGTATACACTTATTGACTTGTACAGCTCAGTTAAGTGCACAGATAGATGAATTGGTGTGAACACCCCTGCTGTAAAAATTATGAAACCCTCATCCAACTTAACTTTCCTTCAGCATGTAGGATTAAATGACGTTTCAGCAATACCCATTTTCAGTGACAGCCTTTGTTAATTTCTCAAAGGGATCCTGAGGTCTGAGAATATCCTCAGAGTGGTGTATGGTTAAGCTTTTGGCTCTGCTCCAATGTTTATCCATAACCCCTTTTCTACTTGGGTTATTTAAAAGTTTTCATTTGCATTTGAAAAGGGGTATTAGCATGTTGATGGAGAGCTATAGATCCCCCCCCCAAAGTCTAATTATGGGTGTGCAAGGGCGGGCTCACAGTGTGGAGAAGGTGTGGGCTCTGCAGTCTTCTTACAGTACTTGGAAATATGATTTAGACTGCTTCTGCACCATACATTTAAAGCACATTACTTCCCCTAAAGAATGCTGGTAACTGTAGTTTGTTAAGGAGGTGGGAATCGTAGCTCTGTGAGGGATAAACTACAGGAGTCTTTGAGGGAAGAGCCATGGAATTTAAATGTAATCTTGATATTTGGTGTGTACACAGCCTATAGTGTGGACGCGGGTGGTTCTGTGGTCTAAACCACTGAGCCTCTTGGGATTGCCGATCGGAAGGTCGACGGTTCGAATCCCCACAATGGGGTGAGCTCCCGTTGCTCTGTACCAGCTCCTGCCAACCTAGCAGTTCGAAAGCACGCCAGTGCAAGTAGATATAGGTACCGCTGCGGCAGGAAGGTAAACGGCGTTTCCGTGCACTCTGGTTTCCGCCAAGGTGTTCCGTTGCGCCAGAATCGGTTTAGTATGTGGACAAATGCCGGCTCCCTTGGCCTGAAAGCACGATGAGCACCACAACCCCATAGTCGCCTTTGACTGGACTTAACCATTCTGGGGTCCTTAACCTTTACCTTTACAGCTGTTTGCAAAATTCCATGCAATGTGTGTATAGATGCAAATCTAGAAATAATGCCTGTAATTTAACGAGGAATTCCGTATCTCTCAACTGGTGACTCCCCATTTTATGTGATTTCACTGATGCGTGAGGAGGTTCGGAACGGAACCCCGTGTAAATGAGGATCTGCCTGCCTAGCACCAAGTGAAGAGATATCACCCGCAGGAGAAACATGTGTAGCATACCTGCTAAGTCTCCCGCTGAAAAATGTAGGATCAGCAGAGGCGTGGCACCGGAAGTTGCGTAGAACCAACTTCTGGGGCCGCTCTTCCCATGTGTGGGCACCGGAAATTGGGCAGAGCGGCACCAGAAGTCACTTCTACGCATGCCCGGTGGCCATCTTGGTGGTGGCCGCATGGCAGCGGCCACCACCAAGATGGCCGCCGGGCATGCGTAGAAGCGGCTTCCGGTGCCGCTCTGCCCGATTTCCAGTGCCCACACATGGGAAGAGTGGCACCCAAAATGGAGGCTCCCTGGCAGGTAGGAAATCCGGGGGATTTCCGGGATTTTTCTCCATTCAGGAGAACAGCGGGAAACGGATTAAATTTCGGGGGTTTCCCGCAAAAAACGGGATACTTGGCAGCTAAGATATGTAGACCACCTTTAGAATCAATCCATATTATTTTCTACAGAAGTCCCCCATCCATTTTACCCCATCCATTTTACCTCTTTAAAAGAAAAGACAAGTTTTCAAAAAAAAAAAAAGCTTTGAAAGGGAATTTTAGAAGCTTACTTTTGTCATCCTCTCAAACAGGTTCTGCAGATAACAGTACAAATAACTGCAAAACTTACTTAGTACAGGCATAAGTGGAATAAGCTAGCCCACTGGGAGCAGAAATCCCAAAAAGTGTTGGCGGCAAGGGGGGGGGGGGATACCATCTTCTATGACTTATTCAGGTGACTGCCCAAGAGAATGAATTTAAAGTCAATGCATTTAATTGGACCTTTGGAGCTTAGCAGCTGCATAAATAGCATCTTACTGCAATCTGCCTTGCTAATTATTCCTAGCCCTATCATATCAGGGGACGGTAGGGAACTTTTTCAGCTAAGCGCTGACCTTGGCTCCGTTTCAGGGCAACCCTGCCCTAGTTACGTGTGTGCTCTTCTCAAGGACTCTGCACAAGGCCTTTCAGAAGAGGGTTACTGTGACCTAAATCAGCTTAAAAGTGCTTAAGAGGCTTCGCTGACTGTCCTGATCGAGCTCAGGCTGTTTCTTTGCTTGGCAAAGCAGGTGTGAAGGTAATGCATGTTCTGGTAGATAACCATAGGTTGAAGTGTAGCCTCTTAGAGGGCTGAAGCTTTGATACCCTTTTCAGACTTTTCGAGCATAAATGCAAAGGCAGATGTAAGATTCTTACAAGCGGTTAGGGCAGATTCTTCACCTGGGTAAAGCTGTACCCCACCTTGAGCACCTTGGAGGAAAGGTGGGAGATAGATGATAGATAGATAGATAGATAGATAGATAGATAGATAGAGAGAGAGAGAGAGAGAGAGAGAGATGATAGATAGATAGATAGATAGATAGATAGATAGATAGATAGATAGATAGATAGACAGACAGACAGACAGACAGACAGACAGACAGACAGACAGACAGACAAATAAGAAGCTGAAACTCTTGAAGAAATGTGTAAGTTTCTGGTTCCTTCTCTGTAATCAAGTATGGGTTTAGCAGAATATTGTATCTCTCCAGCAGAGTAATAAAGACTAGCAAGGGAGATGTGACAGTTTTATGAAGGTAGAAGAAAGATAGGTGCAATGAAAATCAGAACGGAAGATTTACCATAGCTTCCATCTGCTAGTGGAAACTGGAAAAATCAGGAACCATTACAACTTTCATCTTTGCATACGCCAGCTTTCTGTCAAAATCTCTTTCGGGGATGAAATTTTCCACAGCATATCTGTCCAAAAGATAATGTTTTGAAGAAACCTTTGAATGTAATTTTTTTCTCCTCCCTGCAGCTGGCTTTGAGTTAGTTTTTCCCCTTTGTTGTGTGTAAAAAAAAAAAAGTGTTAAGCTGTTTACCATGTAGATAACTCCAAAGGTTACATTTGTGAGTGATGATCTGGGCAACAGTGGCAACCCTGATTGTTTACTTCCGGATATTCTTACAAATTTAATAAATAATAATTCAGCTTCACTGGATGGCCCTGGCTTGGAGTACTGTATTTTGCTTGGTTTGCATCTTAAAGTGAACTCAGTTTGCAGTTTCCAGACATATACATGGATGCAGTTAACAATGGGAAAGCAGACTTCTTTGAATTCTGTGACACAGTTTGGGTTTTTTAATATGTGTGTGTGTGTGTGTGTGTGTGTGTGTGTGTGTACACAAGTGGGAACACATAGAGAAGCATGCAAAAGTGTGTGTCTTAGGTTGAAAAGGCAAACAAAATGCCGAAAACCCTTACAAAAATGGGTATCGTTGAAATGCACATATCTCATGCAGTTGTCTTTTTTAAAAAATGTGCAGAAAACAGGACAAGACCATGATTCTGCACATGCAAAAACTGACACTGAACAGCATTAGGCACACTTGAACCCAGAACCCTTTTCTGTGTGTGTGTGTGTGTGTGTGTGTGTGTGTGTGTGTGTGTGTGTGTTAAGAGTGGCGCTGCTCTGAGCTTATGGGCCCTTCCTATTACATGGAACTGCCATATACATATCTTGCTCTTGAGCCAAGTCACACTTTTTAAGCACAGTATATCAAACCAGAAAAGGTGTGTGTGACGAGGAGGGAGAGATTGCTTTTTTTACATATGCAAGGAGGCATTACGTCACTGGTGGGATGGAAATGGAGAAGTCGAAGGGAGTGGGACAGGCATTCTTTCCTTCTTTTACAGGAAATGGGTGAAGCCTTGCTTGAAATCATTACTCAGACTTATTTCTCTCTCTCTCTCTCTTTCTCTCAGTGAAGGAAACGTCTCCCGATAGTGCAGGCTATTGGTTTCCTGTTGCTAACTAACAGGGTTTTTTGGCACAGCCAAGAATGGAAAGGAAGGACAAATATTTGTCACCAGGAGACCCTGGGATTAGAAGTAGAACGCCAGCTTTCCTTTGGTCTGAAAAGCATATTAAATTGCACAGAAGCTTTTAATGAAAAAGCAGGCTGGTTGATAACTAATCGGACATTTTATCCCTTTGGGACCTAGAATGGGTGGTGGTAGAGGGTAATTGCATGTGTGCAAATGAGTCTTTAGAGCGAATGCTCCCAAGCTTAACAGACTACAGAAGATTTAAGTGCTATACTGCTATATTAGAGCAGAGGTGGGGGACCTCAGGCCCAGCACCTTATACCTGCTCTGTCTCGCCAGAGTGGTCCATGCTCTGGTTATCTCCCGCTTGGACTACTGCAATGCGCTCCATGTGGGGCTACCTTTGAAGGTGACCTGGAACTGCAACTAATCCAGAATGTGGCAGCTAGACTGGTGACTGGCCGCCGAGACCATATAACACCGGTCCTGAATGACCTACATTGGCTCCCAGTACATTTCCAAGCACAATTCAAAGTGTTGGTGCTGACCTTTAAAGCCCTAAATGACCTCGGCCCAGTATACCTGAAGGAGCGTCTCCACTCCCATCGTTCTACCCTGACACTGAGGTCCAGCTCCAAGGGCCTTCTGACAGTTCCCTCGCTGCGAGAAGTGAAGCCACAGGGAACCAAGTAGAGGGCCTTCTCAGTAGTGGCACCCACCCTGTGGAACACTCTCCTATCAGATGTCAAGGAAATAAACAACTACCTGACTTTTTAGAAGACATCTGAAGGCAGCCCTGTTTAGGGAAGCTTTTAATGTTTGATGTTTTATCATGTTTTTAATATTCTGTTGGGAGCTGCCCAGGGTGGCTGGGGAAACCCAGCCAGATGGGCGGGAAAGGAAGGAAGGAAGGAAGGAAGGAAGGAAGGAAGGAAGGAAGGAAGGAAGGAAGGAAGGAAGGAAGGAAGGATTATTATGAATACCTAGTGTCTGTCTGGCCCTTCAGACTTGCCCCAGGCCACACCTCTTCTCTCCAGGCCACAGACACACCCTGCCAACCCTAATTCCTACCCTCCCTAAGTGTTTTGCCTGGATGGGCTGTGTCCCTTGTGTGTGTGCCTATGGTACAAAGTTTAAACTAGAAATGCATTGCTCCACCCACTTTGACCTCTGGCATGTGGCCTGGATGAGAATATGCCCTCCGGTTTGAAACAGGTCCCTCACCCATATTTTGGAGGAAGCAATGAAAGCGGGCAAATTACTTCATAATCAATGAAAGGCAGAGGCAACCAGGTCTACATTGTTGCTTCCTACACAAGGTCCATGGAGGGGGGGGGGACTGCAGAAGAGCGTAATAGTGGGTTGAGCCAATGCCCTCTTTGGCTGTGACACCCTCTCTATTGTTCTTTGGGGCATCATATAGAAACCTTTGCATCTGCCCAGTGGCTTTTCAAGTAATGCAGCATTGCAGTTTTAGGTTAGCGTTTTCTTTTCTTTTTCTCTGCTGTGGCTTGTTTTACTGCATTGTTTTGTAACCATTTGCTGTTTCCACCCCATATACTGAAAGCAAACCCATTCTCTGAATGTGGATTCTTGTCTAGTGAAAACGGAACCGCCCACACACAAGAGGGAGGTATCAGCAGACTCGGGGAACTCCCGAGCTTTGCAGAAGCAGAGACACAGAGAGAAACTCTTCAGATTTTTAAGTGCAGAGGGGATTCCCTTAATGAGGGGCCTCTAAAATGAAAATTAATCTCAGCATTTCAGATCATTGAAAATGTATTTAATTGCATCAAGGTCAGCCTGGATAGCTCAGTTGGTTAGAGCGCGGTGCTGATAATGTCAAGGTGGCAGATTCGATCCCTATATAGGACAGCTGCTTCATATTTCTGCAGTGCAGGAGGTTGGACATGACCCTAAGGGTCCCTTTCCAACTCTACGATTCTGTGATTCTATTTTTTTTAAAAAATATATTTTTATTAATTTTTCCAATTATATCACATTCATTATTTCAAATTATACACATATATATCAATCAAACCGAATGTTATGCCAAATCATCTAGAAAAAATTTTTGGGTTCCCATGCTTCAAGAAATTGGGGATTCCTCGCAACCGTCCACTGCCGTCTTTTTTCTAAAGTTCAAATCGTCTCTCCGAGTTCATAATAATCCAGATCTTTCCCTTACAGTCACATAGATGTTTTCCTCTTTCAACCGATTATTTCCCAGCTGCTGAGATAAATGTCAAACAAAGTTTCACAAATGTTCTTTCTCCTGTGTGAGTTAATCAGTCCAGCCTCCCCATAAATCTTCTTGGTCTGGAGCGTCCCTATTGCGTCGACTCTCAACACGAAGCAGCGCCATCTTAAAAAAACTCAAATCACTTTCGTTTTCTCTCATAGATTAACGATCTTTATAAAATTTACAGCTTTTCCAGGCAGAAGAACCAGACCTCACACCATGCATAGACTCTTGGTAAATTAATGGATCTCCTTGCCCTATAGCTGAACTGATTCTGTGATTCTAAGGTGCCAGATCATTCTTTATAAAAAGTACTTCTATGCCACGATATAATAAAATATCAGGGCAGCGTTCAATGTCAAAACATAACATACCATTTTAAAAATACATAATGATCACTACAGTGCAAGCATAAAATCGTATTCGGCACCTGAAAGCCAAAAGTGAAGAAGCCTGCAGCATCTCTGCAAAAAGCAGTGTTCCACAGCAACAGTAAATGGCTGACTTCTAAAAAGGTAAAGGTACCTGTGAGGGACAAGAGATACAGGCAGGTCCCTCCCATTCTGCACACCAGCTCATCGCCCAGCGCCAGCAGCAGCGGGGAAGGGGAGAGCTCAAGCGGTGACTCAGGAAGTGGGGTCCGAGGCTCAGGCAAGGTAGCGGAGCCCGTGCCCAGCGGGAGACGGGAAGTGGGAGGCAAGGGGGGAAGGCCCATCCCACCTACCCCAGAGTTGCGGCGGGGGCGGAGATTCAGTATCCCGAGATTATTTTGCTGGAAGAAAACGCGCGAACATCCATTCGGAGGTTCTGACTCCTAACTGACATCATGTACATAGCACTGCTCTGCACTGTAAATACTCAGCACCAATAAAATCACGAAAAGGCAACGCGTGGAAGAGTCATTACTCTAGAGTAGCCGCTAACGCCCCTGTGACAGTACCCCTGACCATTAGGTCCAGTCGCAGATGATTCTGGGGTTGCGCGCTCATCTCGCTCTATAGCCGAGGGAGACGGCGTTTGTTCGCAGACAGCTTCCGGGTCATGTGGCCAGCATGACTAAGCCGCTTCTGGTGAGCCA
Source organism: Zootoca vivipara (assembly GCF_965207765.1). Classification (NCBI taxonomy): domain Eukaryota; kingdom Metazoa; phylum Chordata; class Lepidosauria; order Squamata; family Lacertidae; genus Zootoca; species Zootoca vivipara. The sequence goes on from NC_142596.1 coordinate 16,182,493, forward strand.
GAGCAGCACACAGAAATGCCGTTTACCTTCCTGCCGGAGCGGTACCTATTTATCTACTTGCACTTTGACGTGCTTTCGAACTGCTAGGTGGGCAGGCGCTGGGACCAAACAATGGGAGCTCACCCATTGCGGGGATTCGAACCGCTGACCTTCTGATCGGCAAGCCCTAGGCTCTATGGTTTAGATCACAGCAACACCTGAAAGTCAAAAGTGAAGAAGCCTGCAGCATCTCTGCAAAAAGCAAATTGTTCCACAGCAGCAGACAATGAATGACTTCTAGCGGAGGCCTATCAGGTCTCTGAAGTACGGGAGACAATCTCAGTGAATGAGCTGGGCTATAAGGGATCAGGCTTAAGGCATCTTTAGCAAGCATGCACCTGTCATCCTTTTGGATTTTATAGAATTGACTTTACAAAAGCAGGGGGGAGTGAAGCACAGCAAGCTGCCTCTCTGCCTAAAAAGAAGAGCTGCTTTCAGTTGACTTTGACTCCAGGGCTTTTGGGGAAGCGGAGGGGGTAGTGGCGGTGGTGGGATGAGAGAAGAACCTTCTAAGCTAATTCCGTTTACAGCCAGGTCTGCCAACATTCCCACGGAAAATCTCCAAATCAGAAGATTATTTTTTTCAGCACAGAGTGGGGGGAAGCTGCACCTCCCAAGGCCCCCGTCATCACATGCAGCTGGCAGTATGGTTAAAGTGAAACTATCTTCAGTTGCAGAGTCATCTAAGGACATGGCAACTCAGTGTATTTATTGTTTCTGCCATTTGTGGACGGCATCCGCCCTCTTGATCTTTGTACCAGTTGAAATTTTGCCACAGAATAAGGCGAACTTTCTTTTTTAACAGCCGCCTCTCTTCATTTTCTCTGTTCTCTTTCTTCAGTTCAAAAGCAAAGTTTTGACACAATGAGTGGGTGGGTAAATGGGAGAGGGAGAAAGGGAGCTATAGGTCCATCGCTGGGGGACTTGAGATAAGACTGTAGAGGGCTTAAACTACAGCAGGTTCCCACCCCTTTCCTTTGCAAAAACAAAGCCTGCTAAAATGAAGAAAACAGGAGGAGCAGAGTGGTTTTGGACTGTGACACTAGCTCAGGTCTTTGTGACACCCGGGAGCCAATTTCTCATTTTTCAGATCTTCAGTTTTCCAATTTTGCATCAGTTTGATTTTTTTAAAAGTCCTCATGAAAATTCACCTGCATTTGAATGTGAATTTCTCCCAAGAAACCTATTTTTGCAAGCAATTTAAACAACAATGCATTTTTGTTATGTTGATTTCACTAATATATGAATGTGTGTGCACATTTTCCCCTTAATGCCCCTAACATATGCATTTTTCGCAAGGCGAATGCGCCTTGCGATCTGATGGTGACCTGCAAGACAAATTCGTTTTGTGAAAAATTCGTCTTGCGAATTGCGGTTTCCCATAGGAATGCATTGAAATTTAATTAATGCGTTCCTATGGGCAAAAAAAAGAAATTTCAATGCATTCCTATGGGAAACCGCGATTCGCAAGACGAATTTTTCACAAAATGAATTTACTCGCGGAACGAATTAAATTCGTCTTGCGAGGCATCACTGTATCTGACTTTTAGAAGACATCTGAAGGCAGCCCTGTTTAGGGAAGTTTTAATGTTTGATGTTTTAATCATTTGTTTTTAATATCCTGTTGGAAACCGCCCAGAGTGGCTGGGGAGGACCGGCCAGATGGGTGGGGTATATGTGTTGTTACTATTAAAGCAGGCTATTTGATTCTCTCCCCGTTCTCAAAACCACTGGAAAGCTTCTATTCATCCACCTTTCTGGCTTCTGAAGGCACTGTTCCCACACTTCTTGACAGCCTAGAATCTTGCTTTTACAAAGTATGCATGCTTGAACACCTAGATTTTCATTCAGGAAGTTGAATTCTGTAGTCGAAATATTTCTGTCGCACATGCACAGCCCTGACTGCAACAGTTTGGGTGATTAAGTGCTACACACCTGTAATAAAAACAAAAACAAATGGTTGTAAACTATGGAAGGCAGCCCTCTAGCCTTAATAGGGAATGCTTCACACATTCATAACTCACTTTGGGGGAACAATGTTACGGAGTCTGAGATCTGCATACAGTTTTAACAGTTCCTATCTTTCTGTGAAGTAGATCAGCTGTGAAGTAGATCAGAGTCTCATTCTCTCCCACCCACCCCACAACAAACAGAGGGGCATGCACTTGTAGAAGTTAAGACAGGAATAATAATAAAAATAATTTATTTTTTATACCCCGCCCAAAAAGAGTTAGCATGCAGATGTGCTTTCAATAATGAGAATATTCTAAAATGTGTCTTTAAGTCACCAGCAGCTTCATTCAGACTTCTACACGTGAATTTTGAGTTCATTAACCATTTTTTTCATATTTTTTTAAAAAAGCATTCACCGCTTAGAACTTCTTGAACCAATGACAGCAGCCTGGAGCTGGCTCCTCGACGCCCACAGGGATCCCCAAAGCCGCTTGCCAGCTCTTTAAGCAAAGAGATTTGTTGCAGGCAGCAGCCTCGGGGCTAAAGCTGCAAACTGCGCCTTTCCCCTTTTGCTGAGCTCTCCTCCAGGCCGGAGTGCACAGAAAATGGAATTCAAAAGCTGTTCCAAGCCACCCTGAGCAGAGCGCACTCCAAAAAACAGCTTATCCCCGCACGGCAGTTGCCGGAGTGTGCACACACACACACAAATTCAGCAGTAGCTGGACAAGGGGAACACCTCTGAGTTCTGCAGCGCAGCAGATGGTTAAAAAAAAAAAGCACTGGGAAAAAGGGGTGGTATTGGGGAAACCTGCATAGAAGGTTCCCCTTGGCCCAGAGGATTTCCTTCATTAGTAAGTAGGGACCAAAATCTTGCCTTTATGCCATAAAATCTTGGCTCCAAAGTCTTCACTGCGCACACACACACACACAGGAGGTGGGGAGAGCTGAACGCTTGAGAAGCCTTCAAACCATGACTTCAGCAGGAAATTAGTGGGAAGGGGAAGGGTGTGGTCTGACAGGCCCACAAACACACTTACTTCTAGGAAAACCTCCGAGCTTGGGCAAGAAGCATTTTGTCGCCTCCAAAACTGCTTCTTCTAAAAGCATTTTTTTAAACGCTTTAAGCACCAACTCTTTTAATATAGCCGGCCCTATCATTAGGTAGAGTGAGGTGGCCTGCCTAAGGCAGCTAAATTTTGGGTGCACGAAAGAGCAGGATATAGTCGCCTGGTGCATTATTGTGTTTTTACAGCCAGGGGAAAAGGAATAGGTGCGCTGGGGATTTTCTGCCCAAATAACTTGTCCGATTCCTAGGTACCTTGACGGGGGTGGGGGTGGGGGGTGGAGGGCTTTGCTAGCTAGTCAGGCTGCAAAATGTCTTAGGCCCTGGTTATAACAAAGCCATCTTAAGTAGCATTAATTCAAGTGGCAGTTTCAAAGCCGTGATCAGGAAAGAGGGCATTTAGTTTCTTTAAATCAAGAGGTTGCCTTTGATGTTGGTACTACTCTAAAGTAGATCTATGGAAAATACTGGAACATGGACACGATTTTAATAACGGGCCTAAACTGAGGAGAATGAAGCTAGATGCAACCCAAGATTTATGCACCTGCTTTTCTCCTCCAAATAATAGATTGCCTAGTCCAGGCTTCTTCAACCTCGGCCCTCCAGATGTTTTTTGCCTACAACTCCCATGATCCCTAGCTAGCAGGACCAGTGGTCAGGGATGCTGGGAACTGTAGTCTCAAAACATCTGTCCTGTTGGACAGCTCTGCTTTGCATGAATTCAAGCCTGCAACACAATAGGCTCTTTGTGTCTGCAGACACTGTGCACCCACAAAGGATTTAAAAACAAGACCTCTGGGTCACCCAACGTCATGCCAGATGATTGGCAGGCAGGTGCCCCCGCCCACCTGTCAGAATGGCCCATGAGGGGCAAGGGATGGGGGAGCAGTCAAAATGGCTCAGCAGCTGGAAAAGGTTTTAGGCAACATTGGCATTGATCATAGTGAATGTCTTTGAACCAATTTTATTAGAAGTTGCCTTATGGGCTTTGGCATATGGCGACTAATGAATTCAAGGAATATTAAATTGTGTAAAGAGAAGCAGCTAATGCTTCTGTGGTTGCCATCAGCCTGGGAGTCCCATTCCAGCCCACTCTTCATGAGTGCCTGCTAAACCTCTCGCCATAAGGAAATCTTAAAGGTAAAGGGACCCCTGACCATTAGGTCCAGTCGTGACCGACTCTGGGGTTGCGCACTCATCTCGCATTATTGGCTGAGGGAGCCGGCGTATAGCTTCCAGGTCATGTGGCCAGCATGACAAAGCCGCTTCTGGCAAACCAGAGCAGCACATGGAAACGCCGTTTACCTTCCCGCTGTAGTGGTTCCTATTTATCTACTTGCATTTTGATGTACTTTCGAACTGCTAGGTTGGCAGGAGCTGGGACCAAGCAACGGGAGCTCACCCCGTCACAGGGATTCGAACCGCCGACCTTCTGATCAGCAAGCCCTAGGCTCAGTGGTTTAACCACAGCGCCACCCGGAAATCTTAAAGCACAACTAATGAATAGTTAGCCATAGCAATTTGTTCTTCTCCAAGACTGCTGGAATCCACTGCTCCCTGAGGGCAAAGCAGTGGCAGAAAGGGTTGGAACAGGGTCCTCTGGCTGACCGCAGCAGAACTGGTTCCTGTAGCAGTGAGCCGGACGCTTCACACCACACAGAAGCTCTTTTGCAGGCATTCTGCGAACTTTCTCGAATCTTCTGTTTTGGGGAAGAGACACAGCTCAGTGGTACATCATCTGCTTTCCATGGAGAAGGTCCCAGGTTCAAATCCTGGCACCTTTAGGCTGGGAGAGATCCCCATCCTCGACAGTCACTGCCAGTCAGTGCGGACAATACCAATGGTCTGACTCAGTATAGGGCAGCTTCCTATGTTCCTGAATCTGCAAAATAGGACAGGATGTAAATCTCAATGAATGAATATTACACAGGAAGAGACGGACGTGCTGCTCTTTTCCTGCATCTGAATACATTTCTGGGCCAAAATGCAAATGCAAAGATTAACCGTAGGCCTGCTGATGACACAGCCAGCCTGCATTTATAATAAATAAATGTTATGATTTTGGCTTCTAAAATAGTTACAGACCTGTCAAAACAACGTATAATGGTCAATACTTAATGCAATTACATTGGCAAGCTAATGGCAAGAATATACTACCCTCCACAAAGTCCTGTGGTTATGGGATGGATATTTCCAGGGCTACATATTAAACATATTTGCATAACTTAACTCTTGCTTTTCATGGGGAAAGGAAAATACTGCACAGTACTAAAGCTCTCTTTGTACTCGGCTGTCGAGCTCACCAATGTCAGAGCTCACCAATATGGTGCCCTTGATGTCTTCTCCCAATGCCCACAAAGCCGGTGAGCCCCCCTACACCCCCCCACTTTTGTTATGTGGGTGGTTACCTGCCTTGAAAAATGCATGAAGGAGCTGAAGGAGGACATTAGAAGAGTGACACTCTTTCCCACTCCCTCTTTTTTAGCTCTATGTACTTTTCATAGTGGGTGGCGCTGTGGTCTAAACCACAGAGCCTAGGGCTTGCTGATCAGGTCAGCAGTTCGAATCCCCGCGACGGGGTGAGCTCCCGTTGCTCGGTCCCTGCTGCCGCCAACCTAGCAGTTCGAAAGCACATCAAAGTGCAAGTAGATAAATACCGTGTTTCCCACATTTTAAGACACCGTCTTATATTAATTTTACTCAAGAAAATACGCCTATGGCTTATTTTCGGGGGGTGTCTTTTTAAAAAAAAATTATTACTGTAAGTACCCCTCCTTACCGCGGCCAGCATTGCTGCTGCTGGGTCCCGCTAGCTCAGGGCGCACAGCAAGAAGGACGCCTCTGACCAAAAGTTTAAGGGGGGCGTGTCGGGAAGTTCCATTTGGCAGGGGGGAGTTGGAGGCACAATAGTCCTCCATTGCAGGGCCTTCGTGGTCCCTTCCAATTCCACAATTCTGTGAAACCGGAGGACATCATCGACAATGGTGGCATATGACAAAGGCGACGCTAAGCAAACCAAGCCGAGAACGGATGGCATAGGCAGAAAAGTCCCTCCTCCCCTCCTCCCCCGACGCTGCGGTGGACCTGCTGGCGGTGCTGAGCGGGGGGCCGAGGCCGTAGAGCATGGCTCACGCAGGTGGCTGGAGCGGGAGCGCAGGGGCTGCCGTGGGGCTGAGCTGCACCATGCGGGCATTGCTGCTGGCGTTGCTGCTGAGGCTGGCGCCGGTGGGGGACATGCCCGTGCCTGTGCCCGCAGCAGTGGCGAGGGTGAGGGTGCTGGCCGGCTTGGCGTGCTGCGCTTGGCTGTTGCTGCGCCGTGCGGAGCACCGGATCGAGGAGCCGGTCTGCAGAGTTAGCGTCCAGCAACGCCGCACGGAGCATCGCCTCCTCAATCCAGCACGGCGCTGCTGAGCGCTGACTCTGCAGACCGGATCTTCGATCTGGTGCTCCGTGCAGCGCTGATCAGTGCTGACCCGGCAGGCCGCCGGATCAAGGAAGCAGCCTGGAAGCTTCCCAGGGTGGTGGGAAAGAAAGAGGGAAAAGATGTCGGCGGGGAGAGAAAACGCGTGAGTCCTCTCCCTTTCTTTCCTGCTTAGCCAGCTTGTGGGCAGGCCGAAGCAATCGAGCCGATGTCTCTAATGACAGAACAGCTTCTGTTATTAGAGTCGTTGGCTCGATTGCTTCGGCCTGCCCACAAGCTGGCTAAGCAGGAAAGAAAGGGAGAGGACTCACGCGTTTTCTCTCCCCGCCGACATCTTTTCCCTCTTTCTTTCCCCCCTCCCACCACCCTGGGAAGCAACATAGGCGAGGATCAATTGCTTTGGCCCAGGGGTTGCCATTTTACAGGAACAAACAACGTGAAAAGAAAACAGAAGCAACAAGCCCAGTCAGCAGTGCCTCCCTCCCTCCAACTCCCCCCCCCCGCCAAATGGAACTTCTCGACACCCCCCCAAAACTTTTGGCCAGAGGCGTCCTCGGCCCCGTTCCCACCTTCGCTGCTGGGCGCCGACCCTGCAGGTAGACCTATGTCTTATTTTCGGGGTATGTCTTATATTTTAAAAATCTTAAAAATCCTGCCATGGCTTACTTTATGACTACGGCTTAAAAAAGGGGAAACACGGTAGGTACCGCTCCGGCGGGAAGGTAAACGGCGTTTCCGTGCGCTGCTCTGGTTTCGCCAGAAGCGGCTTAGTCATGCTGGCCACATGACCCGGAAGCTGTACGCCGGCTCCCTCAGCCTATAGAACGAGATGAGCGCTGCAACCCCAGAGTCATCCGCGACTGGACCTAACAGTCAGGGGTACCTTTACCTTACTTTTCAAAACAAAGATTAATTCTACTGAATTTGGCTGTTGCCCATTTCCCACAGCTCTTGTTCTAAAATCCAAGTCTGCCCAGGGGCCTAAAAAACTCGGCCACACCTGACCTTTGACCTGGTCTTCCCCAACCTGGAGCTCTTCAGATTATTTGGACCAACTCTGGGCAGCACGGATAATGACTGGTTAATTCTAAAACCCTGGACGACGTTAGGCTGGGAAAGGCTGACTACCCAGTTTGAAACTTAAATCTCCGCAACCTTAAGGGATGGAAGCTTGCAGGTGTTTTTTTTTTTTAAATGAAAGCTGAGATCATCACGGTTCTGTATTCAATCCGCTCTGGCCAGTGGGGCCATAGAACTGACACAGCTGTCCTTACGAAAGGTGCACCAAATACACACATTCAAGTGTCAAAGATAAGAATGTAAGGACATAAGGAGCAAGTGAAAGGCTTAGCTATTCCATCATCCTGTTCTCACAGCGGCCAGCCAGATGGGAAACCTGATAGCAAAACCCAAGCGCAGTGGCACCCTCCTATTTGTGGCTCGGAGTTCTACCTAAAGCTATACTCCTGCATCTAGTTACAGTACTTATTCCGAAAATGTTTGTGTCTCCCTTGCCTAAATGTTCAAGGCAGCTAACGAAGTAGAAACATGCAAGTTTCCCTTGGAGTCTGCCCAAGTGAATGAAGTGCAGCTTACTTCTGAGTAATCATGCGCAGGATTGTGCTGTCAGCCTCGCAGAGGTTGACTCAGTTTGTTGCACATACCTCCTAAGCTGACTCACAAGGCCATTGGTTACAATATACCTGTATATGTAAACTGTCTCCGAATGCCTACTGTGCTCCATTAAGTCAGAGCTCAAAAATCTTTTGTCTCATACTAAGCTCCTCACAAATTAGGTCAGTTAGCAGTGGAGGCTGGTCCATTTGGCACTGTCCCACTGACCTCAATCTGTCTCCATCCAGTACTTCCCAGGCTGCTTTCTTACAATCAGTCCAGGTTACCAGCTTCCTCCTCAAGTCGGAATTTTGCCCTTGTAGAATGCGGCAGGAAGCAGAGTGAGGCTAAACCTAGAATAAGTTGGCTCCACTACATTTAACAAGGAGAAATGTAAAGTACTACACTTGGGCAAAAAAAAATGAAAGGCACAAATACAGGATGGGAGACACCTGGCTTGAGAGCAGTACATGTGAAAAGGATCTAGGAGTCCTGGTAGACCACAAACTTGACATGAGTCAACAGTGTGATGCAGCAGCTAAAAAAGCCAATGCAATTCTGGGCTGCATCAATAGGAGTATAGCGTCTAGATCAAGGGAAGTAATAGTACCACTGTATTCTGCTCTGGTCAGACCTCACCGTGAGTACTTTGTCCAGGTCTGGGCACCACAGTTCAAGAAGGATATTGAAAAGCTGGAACATGTCCAGAAAAGGGCAACCAAAATGGTCAAAGGCCTGGAAATGATGTCTTATGAGGAACGGCTTAGGGAGCTGGGTATGTTTAGCCTGGAGAAGAGAAGGTTAAGGGGTGATATGATAGCCATGTTCAAATATATAAAAGGATGTCATATAGAGGAGGGTGAAAGGTTGTTTTCTGCTGTTCCAGAGAAGCGGACACGCAGCAATGGATTCAAACTACAAGAAAGATTCCACTTAAACATTAGGAAGAACTTCCTGACAGTAAGAGCTGTTCGACAGTGGAATTTGCTACCAAGGAGTGTGGTGGAGTCTCCTTCCTTGGAGGTCTTTAAGCAGAGGCTTGACAGCCATATGTCAAGAATGCTTTGATGGTGTCTCCTGCTTGGCAGGAGGTTGGACTGGATGGCCCTTGTGGTCTCTTCCAACTCTATGATTCTATTATTCCACCTGTCGGTGGCTCTGGCTCCACCTACTGTTGGCCTCCGGCCCTGTCTTCTGCCCTACCAGGCCCAAGTTTGCTTGCTATAATAAAGCACTAAAAAAAAATCACACATCTACACACTAACAATGCAATCTTATACCCCCCCCCCTACTCAGAAGCAGGTGTCACTGATTTAAATGGGGCTTTCCACCTAAGTAAATGGGGCTTTCCACCTAAGTGTCTAGCATTGAATCCTAAGTTCAGCTACTGGAGTTGGACTTTGAACAGCTGCTGGATCAAAAGCTGAGGAACTATCTGGAACGCAGTCTTGAAAGTTTGTTTAGTTCAAAGCAGAAATTAAAAGCTTCACATTGAGCAATTCCCCCACCCCCACCCCATAGCTGAACAAAGAAATAAGAGTGTTTCACTTTCTGTTTGAGGTAACCCAGGCATCAATGAGTAAGTTCAGGGTCTCTCTTTTGTTTTATTTAATGCATCACACTGTTGCAAAAATGAAAAGAAAAAGAAAAGCCAACCCCGATTTCTCGATTACAAAAGACACTTGCAGTCTGTTTCACTGATAGTTTTAAAAAGTTCCCCTTTCCCCCATTCCAGTTTAATACTGGGGAGAGGGGGGAGCAAGTGCAAACTTGTGCTGGGTGTGGTCCAGCAGACATACCTACCGGTAGATACGGAACAAGTTGAACTTTTGAAGGATGAACCATCAGAGACAGCTTGGTATGTCCAAGAGTTACGGAGTAGTACTGGAAGGCTACACACAAGTCTCAAAAACGAAATCAAATTTGTAGCTAGCTCCAATCCCCTGAAATTTCAAACATCAAATCTAAGACAGGAACCCCCAAACTGTGTGCCATGCTCATCTGCCAGACAAATCTGCAGTGGCACTCTATACTTGGAAACAAGCCCTATTGAGTTCAATGGGATTTACTCCCAAGTACAGGACTGCAGCTTAAACCTCACTGATTAAGTGGGACTTGCAAGCATGCATAGGATTGCGCTGCTCAAGTTGCTATCCTATGCAGAATTAGGCTGTGATCCTACAGGTAAGAAAAAAGGTAAAGGAACCCTGGACAGTGAAGTCCAGTCAAAGACGACTATGGGGTTGCAGCGCTCATCTCGCTTTCAGGCCAAGAGAGCCGGCGTTTGTCCACAGACAGCTTTCCAGGTCATGTGGCCAGCAGGACCAAACTGCTTCCGGTGCAACAGGACACCGTGAGAGAAGCCAGAGTGCATGGGAACACCATTTACTTTCCCGCCGCAGTGGTACCTATTTATCTACTCACACTGGTATGCTTTCGAACTGTTAGGTTGGCAGGAGCTGGGACAGAGCAACGGGAGCTCACTCTGTTGCGGGGATTCGAACCGCCGACCTTTTGATCGGCAAGCCCAAGGGGCTCATTGGTTTAGACTACAGCGCCACCCGCTCCCTTTTTACTAGATCCTACATCACTTACTTGGAAGCACAGGCACATCCAGGATTACAGTAACGCGCACACAAGTCCGTTGATTTAAATAGTCTTTGGCTTATCTAACACTACAAACAATCGTGCTGTTGGGCTTGAATATTAAGCAACATACTAGTAGTCCAAATATTTAAAACGGCAAACCTCCAATAAATGTAAAGGTCTCATCAGGCAACAAGCAGAATTGTTAAATAAGTAGCTTTTGCATAAGAAGCCAAAGAGCTGGAAAGAGAAAAAGACTGCAGATCCTACAACCAACGCTAACATAAAAAGGAAATTGCAGGGAGTTAGAGGAGAGTTCCAAGACCTGGCAGGAAACCAAGAAACTCAAAGCAAAAGCCTGAAACTTCAGAGCTCACTCCCATGCCTAAATATAGCCTCTCCCATAGCATATGGCATGGCAAAAAATCATTTACAGTACATAGGGCTGCAGAGCCAGCTAATATTATTAGTGGTTCCAGACTGTGTCAGCGTGAATAACTGAACAGGCCAGCCAAGCCCAGAGTCCAAGCAGTATTAGGGGAGTTTCAGTGGAATGACAATATCACAAAAAAGGCAAAAATATAATGAGAGCCTTATGACTCTCTCACACACCCTCCCAATAGATCAGCCTTCAGTTTTCCCCTCCCTTGCTTGCTTACATCCTGCCCTGGGGATGGCATTGCCTGTCAACTCCCTCCTCCTCCTCAAAGTCACATTTGCACCATGCACTCCAAACACTATGATACCACTTTAAACCAGGGGCACCAATTATAGGGGCCAGAAGAGCTTCGGGGGTCCTGATATTGGTGGGGAGTGGGCTGAGCCATTCCCTCAATACTGAGGGGGCCACCATCTCCTGTTCCCGCCGGGCGAGCGTTCTTGCGCCAGGCAGGGCCGGGGCACACAACGGGTGAAGATTGCCCCTACCGCCATGCAAGTGCTCGTGGGCAAGGGTGGGATGAGCCACATGATGCTGCCCCCCCCAATGTGGGGGACAAGTCAATACCCCTGCTCTAAACAGTCATGGCTTCCCCCAAAGGATTCTGAGAGATGTCATTTGTTAAGAGTGCTGAGAATTGTTAACAAATGAGAGACAATGGAGCGTGCCTCCAGGAGTGAAGTCAAACGGCTGCGTTAAGAGCACCGAAATGACCCCCCCCCCCCAGCCTCGCCGATGTGGTCCAAAGGAAAACGGAGCAAAATGTTTGGCACCCGCTTGACTGCAGGACCTGTATGATACTGCTTTAGGCAACAGTTGCAGCGTACATCTAAAACACTATGATACCACTTTAAGCAGTCATGGGTTAGCCCAAAGAATCCTGGGAAGTGCTGGAAATGGTTAGAGTACCCTATCCCCCGCCCTCACAATTCCCAGAGTTCCCTGTGGAGATTGATTGATTGTTGAACTACTCTGGGAACTGTACCTCTCCGTGGGGGAATTGTACCTAACAAATCTCCGCACCCTTGAGAAACTACATATCCCAGACTTCCTTGAGCGAAACCATGGCTTTTTATACTGGTATCATAATACTTTTAATGTGTAGTGCGGACAACAATGTACAGTGCAGTGCAAATGGAGCCCGGGTTGCCACCTTATAAAACACAGCAGGGAGGACAGGCACCAAACTACAGTTTTGTGCCTATCATTCGCGACTCCACCTGCCCTTGGCCTGCATTTCCAGCAGGGGCGTCTTAGCCATAGAGGCTACTGGCGCAAGGCGCCATGGTGGCAAGTTCCGGAGGGCACTGGAGGGCGCCTCTGCCATGCCGCGTCACACCCGGAGCCTCCTCCCTGCCGGAGGAACCGCCTCAAACCCTGCCATCAGCACCGCCCTTGCCCGCCTCTTCTTGGGCGCCGTTGCAGGGAAGCCGGCCAGAAGCCTCCCGTCGGCACGGCAGCCAGGGCTCCCTGGACGGCAGCGCTGCGCAGCCGCTTCTGCCGAGCAGGCGGAGCACAGCTGGCAGCATCCCCGCCCGTCGGGTCACCCCCTCCGGCTGCCCTCTGTGCCTGGCCCTGCCCGGCGGGGCACGAGTCCACCATCGCCGTCGCCAGTCCTGCCTGCGGCGGGCAAGAAGCAGAAGGCACGCCGTGGCGGCATGGGGGGGAGCGAGGTGGGTGCAGAGGGGCCCAAGGGAGAGGTTCTGCCACCCGGAGGGAAACGTGGGGGTGGGGGGCACCTGAGGGATCCCTGCACCATGGCGCCAGATAACCTTAAGGCGCCCCTGATTTCCAGTCCCAATGGATCGCAGCCACTGTGGCAAGGAGGCCTCCGCACAACTCCAAAAGAACCCTGAGAAAGCAACAGATCACATGTACCTTCTGGACACTGCCCCAAGCTTTCTTTCCATTGAACACTTTGCCACCCCTTCCCTACCATAGATCCCTAACCCTGCGTACACTTTCCTCGGGATGCTACGTACAAATGTAGCCAACAGGAAACCCACTTTCACAAACCACAACTGAGCTGCAGGATCGAATACTGTACAACTAGAACTTGGCCGCATTACCACAACACCGTGGCCATTTTCTTATCTTATCGTCTGCATCGGTACTGGAATTGTTTTCTGAAGTTTCGTCCATTTGCTACCCTGGGCTCCTTTGGGAGGAAGGGGCAGAATATAAATTTAATAATAAATTGTGTGCTTGTGTATGAATGAAACAAAAGGGAAAAACCAACATATGTGGCAAAAATTAAGGACAGGCTACATACAGGATACCTTTAAGGGCTAGTACGTTCTAGATTGAAGATCAGTGAACCATGAGCTGGATTAAATGAAGTCAGGTAAACCAGATATAATCCCAGCTCAACCCTGAGCTACCTAAACTGCATTTTTAAATATACTTAAGAGAAGGGCTGTAGCTCAGTGGTAGAACACCTGCTTTAAACGCAGAAGGTGCCAGGTTCGATCCCGAGCAGTGCTGGATTTACGTATAAGCTAAACAAGCTATATTTTTGAACCCCACTCTCTTGGGGGCCCCCCAAAAAATGCCAAGAAAAAAAACCTGGATGTCCATTTCCAAAATATAAGAAAAACAAATAAAATAAAACCTACATACAGCGACAGTGTTTTGTGGGCTCCTATGATGTAAGTAATATGCCCCGCCTGCTCCCTAAAATATCACTTGTTTGCTCATTTCTATATATAGGGTGCCTACATTCTGCATGGACTGGTTGCACGGCAACATGTGCAAATGGCTTTAGATACCTATTAGGTCGATAAATTACCAGATAGCATATACTCAACCATTTGTTGTTGACAAAGGACAGCTGGACATATAAAGGGCCTCATTACCTTCAGTAGCTTAGGGCCTCATCAAACCTAAATCCGCCCCTAATCCCGCCCCATCTCCAAAGAGGACTGGGACAGACCCTTGGCTGAAACCCTGGAGGGCTGCTACCAGACAGTGCCGACATTGATCTAGATCAGGCTTTCTCAAACTTGGCCCTCCAGATGTTTTGAGACTACAATTCCCATCATCCCTGACCACTAGTCCTGCTAGCTAGGGATCATAGGAACTGTAGGCCAAAAAACATCTGGAGGGCCAAGCTTCAGGAAGCCTGAGCTAGATAGACCAATGGCCTCACTCGGTATAAGGCAGCTTTCTATGTTCCTAAAGGGAAACGGATATATAGACAGCCCTGTTCTCTTTCTAATTGGCAGAGACACAAGGTCTTTTTACACAGCTAACCCAGGCAGAAATTATATAGGCACTGCATTGGTTTGCAGTGGTGAGAAATAGTTCCCCTGTTGGGTTTTTGCCTGTTCAACTATCTGTTATACAAACACTAAAACAAATTCTCTTGCATTTAACAATTGCTTTTTTTTAAAAAAAAGAGAGACTTATTATAGCTCTCCTCCTCTTTTGCCACGCTAGGCTCCTTTGGAAGGGCAGGATATGTAGTCGATGAAACAAATACTATACAAGAAACAAGCCAACAAGCTTGCTGTGGGTATTTACTGGTTTGGTATCGTAGCATAGGAATAAGCCACACGCTTCCAAGCGGAAAATAAGGTCAACAAACCATTTTGATCCCCCAGCCAGTTTCAGAATCTGTACACAAACCACAAAGATAAGATGAAACCCAGAAATATGGTGCATCTTGGATACTTTTATTTTTATTTTATTTTTAAAAAGTCACCTAAAAGTTTTACTTCCAAAGCAGACAATTAATGCCTTTTTCAGAATTGCACATAGGTACTTGATTGTATGGGCACATCCAAAGTCAACAGGTGAGCAGCTATGGGTGGATGGTTTACACAGCCTCCCTCCACCTGCCCTGCTCACCAAGTTACCCAATTGCTTTACTTCAGCAGGTGAACTAGAAAATTAGTTTATGGAGTGTAACATTTACCCTTTTTCAGCCGGTGTGCTATACTGCCCCATTGCAACCCCTCCAGGGGGTGCATGCAAGCAATGGGTGCAGTCGCCACCAGGGATCCGCAAATATGCAAATTTTAGCTTCTAATTTATGAAATTCCGTTTCCCACATCAGTCTGCTGAGTTCCCAGGGAAGAGGGGTTGGTTGTTAAAGTACTCTTAGAATTGTAGTCCTGTGAGGGGAATAACAACTCTCAGCAACCTCCACGAAAACTACAGATCCCAGGATTCTTTTGGGGGGAAGCCGTGACTGTTTAAAGTAGAATGGTGTGCAGCATTAATTGTACAGTGGAGATGGAGCCTCCGTTGCTCTAAACTAGTGGCTTTAAAAACAACAACAGCACACCTTTTGCCTCTAAGGAACACTTTCAAGATAAATGCACCTGCCACAAAACCCCTGCAGAGACAGGTCAGACAGGGAGCAGCCCAGTTCCATAAGACCACTAAGAACATGCCCTATAAATGCACCCAAAGCTCCTCTGAGTGGAGACCAACAATGTGGAGTGGGCAAAATCCTAGGGATTTATTTTTCTGCAGGAAAAAATAATATCTACATCATCAGTTGGAACACAAGAGCTCTACTGGATTATGCAAATGGATCATCTGGTCCAGCATCCTGTTCTTACAGCGGACAACCAGACCTATTGGAAGCTTGTAAGCATCACAGAAGTCTCTCCACTTATGACTCCCAGGGACTGGTATTCAGAGGCATACTGCCCAGAACGATGGAGGGAATACAGTGGAATACAGTTTATGAACACCTCGGTTTACGAATTTTCGGTTTCGGACCCATCTGGAACGGATTAATTCACTTTCCATTACTTTCAATGGGAAAGTTCGCTTCAGTTTATGAACGCTTCCGTTCATGAGCAGACTTCCGGAACCAATTGTGTTCATAAACCGAGGTATAGTGAACAGAGGCCTACTGCAAATAAATATTGGGCAAGCTTGGGCGTTCAAGGGTTTTTAAGCTTTGTACACTAAATGCAAGTAAAACAAACATCCTAAGATAATTCCCAGAAAACTTTCCAATGCAAACCAATATTGTTCCAGTGCAAATTACACTCCTTTTCAAAAGAAAATCTTCCAATTCAAAATGTTCCAGAAAACCCACATTCCTGGTAAAGATTGAGAACAACGGGAAGGCTCTTCCAGAGAAACTTTTCCACCATCACCAATACTCTCACATAAGAGCCCCTGATAAGTGCCCAAGGAACACCTTAATAAATTTCCATGCAAAATTCAAGCCACTACCCTAGATGGCTCCAGCAGGAATGGATCAATGTGCTTTAAAAAAGAAAAGAAAAGAAAAGAAAAAGAGAGGTACTGGTAGAAAGAGAAGAGAGATAGAAAAGATGCTTTGAGCAAAATATTAATCAGTACCAAACTAGCTAAAACGGCAAGTCAACGTTCAGGACCGAGGGGGCCAAAAAGACTGTATGGCATTTCAAAAGCAATATAAACCCAATGTCAGCACCATAAAGCAAAGCACATCTCTTGAACAAATCAAATCACAAAATGTATTGACTATGATACTAAAGCCTGGGAGTTTTAGTTTCGGAGCCTGTCCCTATATATGTTGACTCAAGAGTAAGTTCCATTATTATTGATTTCATTTATATTCTATCCTTTCCTCAAGATCAAGGCAACCTACAGTGGTGCCTCGCTAGACGAAATTAATTCGTTCCACGGGTCTTTTCTTATAGCGAAAAATTCGTCTAGCGAATCCCACAGGAACACCTTGAATTTTTTTCGCCCATAGGAATGCATTAATTGAATTTCAATGCATTCCTATGGGAAACCGTGATTCGCCAGACGAATTTTTCATAAAACAAATTTGTCTAGCGAGGCAACCTCCGCTCAAAAAATCCTTTCGTTAAGCGGAAATTTCGTTAAGCAGGGCATTCGTTAAGCGAGGCACCACTGTATTTGTTTCATCAACTACATATCCTGCCCTTCCAAAGGAGCCTAGCGTGGCAAAAGAAGAGGAGAGCTATAATTCTCTTTATTTGGTTCTCTCTTCATTTTAGCTTAAGAACCCTATGTGATACGTTGGGAGAGGTGGTAACCCAACCATAATCACCTAATGAGCTTCATGGCCAAGTGTAGATTCAAACGCAGATCTCCCCAACCTAAGTTCAAAACCCTGTCCACTACACCATGCCAACTCAATGGCTCTTCCTCCCTATACGTGCACAGAGGATTCCACGTTTACAATGCAATCCTATACGATTCTGTTCAAAAGCACATCCCGCTGAATTCAATGTGGATCATTCCTCTGTAAGTGGGTATGGGATTGCAGCCTTAAAAAGTTAACCTTCCAAAGCTGCAATCCCTAACATACTTTAAGCAGCAAGTCCCACCGAACACAGTAGAAGACCTATTTCTCAGTATGCAGTGGTGCCTCGCTTAACGAAATTTTTGCTTAACAAAATGATTTTTCTAACGGAGGTTGCCTTGCTAGACGAATTCGTTTTACAAAAAAATTGTCTAGCAAATCGCGGTTTCCCATAGGAATGCATTGAAATTCAATTAATGCGTCCCTATGGGCAAAAATAAAATAAAAAATTCAATGCATTCCTATGGGATTTGCTAGACGAATTTTTCATTGTAAGAATTGACCCATGGAACGAATTAAATTCGTCTAGCGAGGCACCACTGTACATGTAAAAGATTGCAGAGCCTGTTCTCAACAGCAAAATTGCACACATACCAACCTTGAAGAAAACTCCACTGAGTTCCACGAAACGAACACAAGAGCCCTGCTGGATCAGACCAAAGACCCACCAGCATCCTGTTTTCACAATAGCCAGTCAAATACCAATGGGACGCCAACAAGCAGGATCCAAGCACAACAGTACTACCCCCATTCATGTCCCCCAGAAACTGTGGCTTAAATGTACCACTGTCTCCAACCCTTGAGGTAGTAAACAGTCACTATGGCTGGTAACCACAGCTAACCTTATCAACCAAGTACCATACTTTTCTGTGTATGACGAGGTTGTTGTTTTTTTCCCCTAGAAGAATTTTTAAAATGTGGGGTTGTCTTGGTGGGAGATTGGTGGCTGTGGCAAGGGCTGCTGTCGATCGGCTGCCGCTGCGGCAATTGTGTAGACGATTGGCGGCTGGTGGCGGCAAGCGGGCATACAATTGCTGGCTTTGGTGACGCGTGTTATTGGCAGCGTCGTTCAGGCGGGTGAGCAATGTTCAACAACCCTTGTTAATCAATACCTCTGGGCAACCCACCCCAAAAGCAATCTCCCCCCCCCCATTTTCTTAATGAGGAGTCCCAAAAAATAGGGGGCGTCTTATACACGGGGGCATGTTATAGACAGAAAAATACAGTATTTGTCTAATCCCCCTTTAAAGCCACCCAACATGGTGATTATCACTACATCTTGCACAAGCAAATTCCATAGTTACTGAAATCCTTAAGACCAATTCTCAATTAAGCGCAATCTGAACTCTTCAGCGCCACAAATACCCCAATTTGAAATATTCTCTTCAAACCTCCCAGTTCTCCGATCCAACTTTAAAAAAAGAAAATTCACCTAAGCAGGGCGGGTGGGGAGGGAGGGAAGAGGAAAGCGCAGAAAACCAGAAGAAAGTGCTGTGCTAGATGTTGTATGATTTTTAACTGTATTGTCATTGCTTCTCTTATTACGTATGTTATAATAATAATAATAATAATAATAATAATAATAATAATAATAATAATAATAATAATTTATTATTTATACCCTGCCCATCTGGCTGGGTTTCCCCAGCCACTCTGGGTGGCTTCCAACAGAAAAATAAAACACAATAATCTATTAAACATTAAAAGCCTCCCTGAACAGGGCTGCCTTCAGATGTCTTCTAAAAGTCTGGTAGTTGTTTTCCTTTTTGACATCTGTTTGGAGGGCATTCCCCAGGGCAGGCGCCACCACCGAGAAGGCCCTCTGCCTAGTTCCCTGCAACTTGGCTTCTCGCAAGACGGCCCTCGGTGCTGGACCTCAGTGTCCGGGCAGTGATGGAGGTGGAGACGCTCCTTCAGGTATAGTGGACCGAGGCCGTTTAGGGCTTTAAAGGTCAGCACCAACACTTTGAATTGTGCTTGGAAACGTACTGGGAATATATTTTTGTACTACAGGTATTCCAGTTTGAACCCCATAGAAATGGTAAGCATTCTCCTTAGCCACGTTGCGAACCACCTAAATGAAACTTACGCACCACCGTTTGGGAATCCCTCACCTAGGGATCAAGGCCTACAGCAGAAAACAAGGAAACTGTTGTTATTTCAAGTATTAAGAGTCGCAGAAAGACATCTGAGAAACAACATTTTAATAGATGAAATAAATACTCCAGTACATGCAAGATTTTTTTTTAAAAAAAAGACACTGAAAAATAATAATTAAAAAACCCAAATCACTTTCTTGTTAAGAGTGTAATATTTCCCCCACCCCGTTTTAAAACACTCACAGTAGCTTCCCCCCAGCTTGGAAATCACATCCAATCTCCACTCTTTTCCCACTCAACACAGCCAATGCACTTCTAACCTAACACTTGATTCAAAAGTAACCATACAGAAACCAACATAAAAACAAAACAAAAAGGTAGCTACATCCATCATTTAAAGTTCTGCTTCTTTCAGACTGTATGAAAACTGAGGTAACTTTTTTTTTCCTTCCTGCACAACTGAACAGTAAAATTTAGAAGGGAAATTTTGGAAGACCAAAGAAAAAGAAAAAAAGTTTTAGAAGCACACCCAGCGCAATTAAGGCCCTTTCTCTACCCCACCCAATCTCAATAAAACCTTAAAACTGTTATTACCACTCGCTTGTTTGCATTCTATAAAAGATGCGAAACTGAATCAACTTTGATGGTTCCTCTCCTCTTCTTTTTTAACAAACATAGGTTAAAAGGTAAATCTTTTTGCTGCCTCCCCCATTCAAAAAAATATTTTTTAAAAAACATCAGGATTGGGCTGATCTACACAAATTCTTTGGTATACATAAAACAAAGGGCCAGTTGAGGGGAGCCTAAGTACATTTGTGTTAGCAGTGACCAAGGTATACCTAAACTGAAAAGATTAATTCACAGAAATTGAGTTCGCTGGCGGTAGAGTCCGAGGCGAAGATCTTTCCCTCAGTGCCTGAGATAACAGATTGCAACCATCCGAGACGGCGCAAGCCGAGTTCCGCAACCGTTCCCTGTATTCAGTCGTTTTGGAGCTACTTTCGGGGTGTTGGGCTATATCCCTGAGGCATTGGGTAAGGAGCACACAAGCCGAGACGACACTCATGGCACCCCCTAAAATGGCAGTCTGCACGGCTTTACCTTCTGGATTGATGGCGGCCGCTTTGCCCAAAAACTGAGGCTCAGTGGCAAAGCCCACCAGCGCACAGACAGACTGCACCAAGGGCCCACTGAACAAGACGCAGCGGTTTCGCGTCAGCTCGCTGGGTGAAATCTTGACCTCTTTGACGCAGGCCAATAGGGCCGAGCCGCTGGTGCTCATGCACTTGACGCTCAGCTTGAACTGCTCCTTGGCAAACTTATCCTTGGATTTCTCACTGGCCAGGACACAGGCGTCCGTCAGGAATTTCAGATTCTTGGACATGTTCTGGGAAACCTCCAGCAGGAGCTGAGGGCTCATGTCAGCCAAAGGGGTGGTCTTCAAGATCCCACAGCCGTGCTCCACCTCATGTTTGCACCGGGTCACCTTGTAGCGATCCACCAGGCCGGGCGATGCCGGCTGAGCCCCTGGGGTCTCCACCGCCGCCAGGTAAGCGGCGTGGGCAGAGCACTCCGTCAAGGAGACCACCAGGTCCCCCATCTCCACCAGGATGTCCCCCACCTCTGCGAAGCGCCCCATGTTGAGCTGGCTTTGGACGTCGTGAGTCAAGATGGAGAGGCCTTTCGTCCTGGCGATGATGGTGTCCCGGCATTTCTCGAAGGACTCCCCAAAGACGGACAGGCTATCTGTATTGACCGGCCGGCTCTCGCTGGACAACAGCAGCAAATCCGCCACCAGCTGCATCTTGCTCTTGCAGTGGTCGCAAATGGAGATGAGCTTCTTCCGCTGCAACGCACCGCTGCTCGGGGTGGACGCCTCGCTAGTGGACTTGCCAGAGCCGCCACTAGCCATAGCGCCTGGGGGGCACACGCATGCCTCTCGGGACCCCACTGCTGCCGCCACCCCTCCCGCTCCTGATGCCTCCGCAGGAGTCCCCACTCAGCCTGGCAGGATCGCTCTGCCTTTTCCGCACCATCATTCCATTAATCTCCGCAAGTAAAAGTAAAGTCTTTGCGAGCCAGAGGGGGAGGCGGGAGCAACCCAATCCAAAGGGAACCTGATGCTACTCCACTTTCACAGTGAACTAATAGGCTTGGAAACAAGCGACAGGTTTCCCGACTCTTGGGAAGACTGGATCCTCAATTCCGCAAAGGCATGATCAATTATCCTTCCCTTTTCTTCCCCATCTGCAGGTGGCCCGTTCTTTGAATAGAAGCGTTATTAGCAAATAATCCAAACTGAACTGCTGCAAAAATAATTGGAGCAATCATTTAATTTTTTTAAAGTTTCCAGCTGAATAAATTACAGTGGCACTTATAAATTCATGAGGAAGAGTTTGGGTGGGATGGTTTTGTTTTGTTTTTTGAAAAAAGAAAAGAAATGGGAAAGAGGGGCTGAAATAGGCGACGATCCTGTTACCGTTTCACTCCTTTCCAATCCAAGCTGTCCCCGTGGCCCGGAAAGAGGCGAGCCAACGCCATAGGCTCCTTTAACAGCTCCCGAGAAGGCAGGCAGGCATCTCTTCCTCTCCCAGTTGCTATCAGGAAGAACAGCAGAGGGTGTGGCCCGGCGGAGCTGTGGCTGGGGAAACTGGCCGCGCGCAGGAGGAGGAGGAGGAGGAGGAGGAGGGTTGCCGCTTTGATTTGCTAGGCTGGCCCCGAAGTGTTTTGTGCGCACCTCACCTCCGGTGCAAAAGAGGACACGGCAGATCGTGGAAGGCGAGGCGAGGAGGGCGGGCGGAAAGCAACGATTTCCTCTCCCCCAACACCACCCGGATCCAGCCGCTGGTGGAGAAGGAAGGCAGGAAGGAGGGAGGGAGGAGGAAGCCTCAGCTTAGCTTGCCGCTTTTGCTTTTCTTTTTCGCCACCTCTCTCCTCTCCCGCTTTTCGCTCCAATCGCG
This sequence comes from Zootoca vivipara, assembly GCF_965207765.1. Classification (NCBI taxonomy): domain Eukaryota; kingdom Metazoa; phylum Chordata; class Lepidosauria; order Squamata; family Lacertidae; genus Zootoca; species Zootoca vivipara. The sequence goes on from NC_142596.1 coordinate 16,204,728, forward strand.
ACGCCCAGCGTCCCCGGGAAAAGCGGCGGCGGCGGCGGCCCTCCAGGGGCGTGGGCGCACCAGATCTCCGCTCGACGGGGAACTTCAGGCTCTGCCCGCGAACAAGGGCGGCGGCGGCTGCGCTGGGTGGCCTTTGCAACAGCTGCTGCGGGAACCCAGCCGGCCTCCCTTCGCCTCCTCTCTCACCATATTTCCTCGCTCGGCTTTTTCTCCTCCTCCTCTCCAACCCTCCCCGGCTGAATCACCAACTTCTGCGGGGTGGAGGGAGTGAGGCAGAGGAATCACGAAAGGAGGGCTCCTCGCCCGCTTTCGACTTCCCAAACTCTCTTTTCAGCCTCTTATCAGCTGCCTCGGCGCGGCTGCTCCTGCATGGCTGGGGAAAGGGCGGGCGCCGGAGCCAACGCGCCTGCTGCTGCTGCCTTTTTTCCCTTCCTCTCTCTCTCTCTTTTAATGCTTCCTCCCCGTTGCCTCCGCTGTAACCTCCCTGTAAGCCTATAGCAATCTTTTGTGCGGCCTGTCGCCGCCCTTCGTTTTAAACGCTGCGGTCTTCTCCACGCCCGCTGCTGCCTTGAAGGCTCCACCCCAGCAGGAGATGGGGCGGGTGGGAGAAGGGAAAGAGGCGGTGTCACCGCCCGGTATAACAGGCGGCGGCGCCCTTGCTGTGGTCGCCGGCTCGATTGCGCTTTTACGCACGCAGATGCGCTTGGATCAGGAGAGCCGTGGCTGTTGGTTCGCACGTGGGAAGGTTCTGGCCTGTGTTTTCAGCCCAGCCTGCCCGTTGATTCCCCACCCCACCCCCGATTTATTTTATTTTTTAAAAAAATTAAAGGAGCATAATCTATCCCCGCCCCCTTTTGCAACATTAGCTTCCCAGCTGTCAGCAAACATTACAGTACAGTACTTGGAAGTCCTGTTGAAATTTGGGATAGCTTTCTAAGGAACCAGGCATAGGACGAGGTCTCTGCCTCTTTCACACCGGTGTTGGAAAAATCACGAGCATCTTTCGAGCTACGGGATGGGCGCTGCCAGTGGTTTATTGGAGCCTTTCCAACACAGAAGCATTTATTTTCGTTTCTCTGTATGGAGGACAAAATGAAAAGCATGCAAACCTAATGGGGTCAGCCTGTGGGCACTGCCACCTGATTGGATTGTGGGTTTTTTGTTGGCCAACTAGGCTAGAGAACACTTTACTACTACTACTTTTAAAAGACTATACAGTATTAGCATCCTGCCATTAGTTGCTGGAAGCTGCCCAGGCTTTACAGAGATGTTAACAGTCCACATAAAATGACCAAAACAATGTGTGATAAAGATAATTTAGCAGACCGCAGTTTAACAAGCTGTGAGCGTATAAAGGCCTGTGGGAGATTGAAAGCATGGTTCAAGAAAAGTGTTTAGATGTATCCCTGAGAGGCAAGCAAGAATGAGCGGAGGTGAGCTTGATAAGGAGAGAGTAGGGGTCCCCACCATGGTCTATGTGTCCTGCTCCATGTGTATCTTTCCCACTTCCCTCCCAAACTAGGATGTGATAACTTATTTACTTCTAGTTATTTATCAAGATTTAATGAAGAAAATCTCGGTGGTTTACATAAAATAGTATAAGCTGACTCTCCTTCGCTGAAGAGGTCGGATGGTCATTGTCGGGGATTTTTAGATGTGATTCCTGTGTTGCAGGAGTTTGGACTAGATGACCCATGGGGTCCCTTCAAACTCCACTATTCTGTTGTTGTTGTTTAGTCGTGTCCAACTCTTTGTTACCCCATGGACCAGAGCACGCCAGGCACTCCTGTCTTCCACTGCCTCCCGCAGTTAGGTCAAACTCACGTTGGTAGCTTCGAGAACACTGTCCAACCACCTCGTCCTCTGTCGTCCCCCTCTCCTTGTGCCCTCAATCTTTCCCAACATCAGGGTCTTTTCCAGGGAGTCTTCTCTTCTCATGAGGTGTCCAAAGTATTGGAGCCTCAGCTTCAGGATCTGCCCTTCCAGTGAGCACTCAGGGCTGATTTCCTTAGGAATGGATAGGTTTGATCTTCTTGCAGTCCATGGAACTCTCAAGAGTCTCCTCCAGCACCATAATTCAAAAGCATCAATTCTTTGGCGATCAGCCTTCTTTATGGTCCAGCTCTCACTTCCATACATCACATATATTAACTATACAGACCTTTGTTGGCAAGGTGATGTCTCTGCTTTTTAAGATGCTGTCTAAGTTTGTCATTGCTTTTCTCCCAAGAAGCAGGCGTCTTTTAATTTTGTTAAATTAAAAACAGCAATTAAAGCAAACTTTTAAAAGCAAGTAGATGTAATAAAATTGTGAAAATACAGAAAAAGCCAACAGTTTTGGAAACAAATGTGCATAATATTGCATGTCCAGGTAGGCTCACCTAAACAGAAAAGTTTTAAAACTGTAAAGGATTTTTTTTAAATCAAAAACTGTACACTATCTCATCATCCCTAACCATTGGCTAGGGCTGATGGGAGTTGCAGGCCACTGGTGGGCCACTGGTTCTCTACCTAGGACCTTCAGCATGCAAGCGCCTTGTCATTGAGCTACACCTGCTCCCGTGGCATGTTTATGTATATATTCTCAAGAGCCACTTCGAGCTTTTGATAGAGAAAGCCAGGGTATAATTTCTGCAAATAAATTAAGCTCAACTTGCCATTTCAAGGCATGATTTGGTGTGAATGGAGATGGTACTATCGAAAGCAAAGGGGCTACTTTAAAAACTATAGCTAATCTATGGGTCTGGAGAATACAAACAATGCCTCTGTGAAAAGTCAATCTAAAGCATTTTAATATACTCCGGAAGGCACCCAGAGTCGCTGCAGGAATAACACTTCAATTATATAGTCCAGCTCAGGAAGGGTGGGGGGTCTGCTTATTTTGTGCTTGTGCACTGTAGTCTCCTTTGATGTTGTTTTTTAAAAAGGCCTTACGGGTGCGCCCACAAATTCCTGTTCATGGTGGTGACTCGTTTTTTTTTAATCAGTCATGTTATCCATGCAGACTGCCCTGAAAAGTGCTTATGTTTTTCAGCCTAATAAGACGTTGTGACTAAAGGCATCCAGACATTGTCTGCTGTGGTCTTGCATTTGCCGCGTACAATGATATTTGTCTCTACACCAAACTGGTGACTTTTCTGTGCACAAAGCACTAATAAAGTTACATACTTTTATTTTCTTCTTCAGAAGTAAATACCTATCTGCTACTTTTTGGAAAGTAACTTAACTGAGCAATCCTAACTATAGCAAGCCACTGTAATTTTGTTATCCTCACAGGAGAGAGCTTGATGGGAATTGCTGTCCTTTCTCAATGATGTCTGTTGTGGTTTGGGCTGTCTTGGCCTCAGCAAAGAACAATCTCCCCCTGGAAAACACAAACACACACACACACACACACACACACACACACACACCACCTAGATCAGGAAACAGAAAAGATTCATTATTCATATACCATCTTTCTGCCAAGCTGCAGCTTGTCAGTGTAGACCAGGGTTTCCCAAACTTGGGTCTCCAGCTGTTTTTGGACTACAACTCCCATCATCCCTAGCTAGCAGGACCAGCTGTCAGGGATGGTGGGAATAGACAATACTGGGTTAGACAGACCAACTTTAAAATAAAACAAAAACACAGGATTAAGATAATTGCTAGGCGTTGCTAAGTATAAAATGTTTTGTTCCTATTATTTTGCTGCTGGTTTTCATGTGTTTGAGAGCCACCTTAAGTATTTCTTCTAGAAATGGAAAGGCAATATACAAATTTAAAATAATAAGAATAGGCATTAAGAAGATTGCATGGTTGGCTGGATTCTGTACCTACAGTTCTCAGGTTCTCTGAGTGTCTCAAGAGCACGGAATATGATATTACTGTACAGTGGTACCTCGGTTTATGAACACAATTGGTTCCAGAAGTCTGTTCATAAACTGAAGCAAACTTTCCCATTGAAAGTAATGGAAAGTGGATTAATCTGTTCCAGACGGTCCGCGGAGTACTTAAACTGAAGCGTTCATAAACTGAAGCGAGCTTTCCCATTGAAAGTAATGGAAAGTGAATTACAGACGGGTCCGTGGAGTACTCAACCTGAAACATACTTAACCCGAAGCATGGGTGTAATTGGTTCCGGAAGTCTGTTCATAAACTGAAGTGAACTTTCCCATTGAAAGTAATGGAAAGTGAATTAATCCGTTCCAGATGGGTCCGTGGCGTTCGTAAACCGAAAATTCATAAACCGAGGTGTTCATAAACCGAGGTTCCACTGTATTATTATCATCACCACTATCATAATTTATTTGGTGTTATTGCTATATTTATTGTTATTGTTATTATTATATTTATTAAATTTGTATTCCGCCCGTCATCCAAAGATCCTAGGGCGTTTCACAGCAGAGAAATATGGCTTCCTCTTTCCCTTCAGAAACAAATGTAAACGGAAAGGAGTTTTGTTCTATTCAATTTCGAAAACATGGTTCGTCCCGCTCCCCCCCCACCCGCAGTCTGAAATGGTACAGCCCTCCGTCGCTCGTTCCTTCCGGCTCCTTCCCACTCACCCACCCTCCTCCGCCCGTAGCTTTCAAATCTGGATGCCCCGCCCACTTCTCCACATCTCCCGGCGCCGGCGCAGAACTGGCAAGGGGGCGGGATCGGGGCGGAAGAACCTTCCCCAGCCAGTGCCGGCGTCGCCGCGCGTCGGGACAAGATGGCGGCGGCCTACCGATGGCTGGGCCTGGTCTTGGCGCTGTGTGCCTTGGCGGCCGCTGCCTCCACAGCCGAAGAGCCAAAGGAAAAGTCCCCTGAGCAGGTGAAGATGGAGAAGAAGAAGAAAAAGGACATTCGGGACTACAACGACGCCGACATGGCGCGGCTGCTGGAGCAGTGGGAGGTATGTCCGTGAGGGAAAAGGCGCAACGGACATCCCAAAATGGGGGTGAGGATCGCGGGGAAGGGGTGCCCACCGTCCTCCTCGTCTAGTTCCTTGACAAGGATCTGGGGCTGGAGTGCAGGCGAGTTGCGCTCGCCAAGGGTTGTATCCAACCCCAGTCCAAGAAAACCCCCAGAAAACTGACAGAAATTAGAATTATCAGAGTTAGAAGGGACCCTGAGGATCATCTAGTCCAACCCCCTGCAATGCCGAATAGGCAGCTATCCCATTCAGGGTTCGAATCTGCAGCTTGGGCGTTATCAGCATTATCATTATCATTTGTACCCCACCTATTTGACTGGGATGCCCAGGTTCGCTTCCCTGCTCCTCCACATGCAGCTGCTGGGTGACCTTGGGCTAGTCACACTTCTCAGCTGCATGTGGAGGAGCAGGGATGCGAGGTGAGTGAGTTTGTTGTGGGGGAAGAAGGGAAAGGAGATTGTTAGCCGTTTTGAGACTCCTTAGGGTGGTGATAAAGCAGGATATCAAAGCCAAATATAACATTACACGTGCAGAAGCCCAGGGGGAATAGGGGTAGAGAAGTTGGTTGAAGTAAGGTTGGCAACCACCCCGTGAGACTATAAGAAAACCAGGTACAGTATTATGGAAGTCAGAACACTTCCAGTACTTTTACTGGGGTGTCCTAGCAATGCGTGAAACTTAAGTTGGGGTTTTCAGGTTCATAAACTTAGTATTAAGTTCAGTAGCTTGAACTGCTTCAATTTTGTTTTATATTATACATATATATCTGTTTGTTTTATGATATTATGTGTGTGTGTGTGTGTGTGTGTGTGTGTGTGTTATAGAGAGAGAGCGTGAGAGTGTTGGAGCATGGAGCTGATAACGCCAAGGTTGCAGGTTTGATCCCCACATGGGACAGTTGGATTAGATCAGGCATCACCAAACTTTGGCCCTCCAGATGTTTTGGACTACAATTCCCATCTTCTCTGACCACTGGTCCTGTTAGCTAGGGATCATGGGAGTTGTAGGCCAAAACATCTGGAGGGCCGCAGTTTGGGGATGCCTAGATTAGATGATCCTCCGGGACCCTTCCAACTCTACAATTCTATCATTGGTATATGCATGCTGCTTTGAGAAGAGTATGGATTTTAAAGTTTAAATTAGGAGCTGTTCTCTGAAATAAGGAATAGGAAGCAGGCCTACTGAAAGGTTTAAAGGACTATAAGCAAAACTCAATAATAATTAGCAGCCCTCTTTGCTTTTGTAGTGACAACCACCAGTGCATTTTGTATAGCAGAATAATAGATAAAGCAGGAGTTTCATATGATTCGGTTCCTGCAAGGGGCCTTGCTACTGCATTTTGCACTAATAGGCTTTTGAACACTTTTCAGGGGTAGCCCAACACAGGCTGCATCACAGCAGCCCAGTTTCTTTAGTAACCAATGGGCATGTGATTAGCAGGTTAACCTTTTCCCAGAAAAAGCTACAGGTGGTACACCAGCTGTAGCTTGGCAAAATCACTCTGCCCCCACCTGTCTAAATTTCAGGAGTAGTCTGAAACTGCTTATTTTTTCAGATGGAGTTTCATGTAGGTAGAATACGTCTTTTAAAGTCAGTTTTCAGTTTTCCCATTAGTACTCCCTTATCTGAATTAATATTTTGTTTTGCTTCCCACATCTAGACCCTCAGTGATCTCTGGTGCTGTTACAGTAACTAGCTTGTTGAGTGGGCTGCTTGGCACATAAAGTAATGCCACGCACTCATTATCCAGAGTGCTAAATTGAAAACCAGATTTCTATTTCTGAAACAGAAAAAGGTTGTGTTCTATTATTTCAGCATGTAGAAAGCTGCATTAGACAAACGGTTTCTACATATGCATACAAAATGTGCATGTTCTTCTAAACTTGAGATCATTCAATAAGCCTAATTTTTCTAAGACATACCTTGTTGCAATCAGGATACGACAACCTGTTCCAATGCATTCTTAAGTGTTCCTGTATTTTGTTTCCAACACAGAAAGATGATGATATAGAAGAAGGAGATCTTCCTGAGCACAAGCGTCCAGCCGCACCAATAGACTTCTCCCAACTTGACCCAGGCAAGCCTGAGAGTATCTTGAAGATGACCAAGAAAGGGAAGACTCTTATGATGTTTGTCACTGTGTCAGGAGAACCTACTGAAAAAGAGACAGAGCAAATTACTAATCTGTGGCAGGGAAGTCTTTTCAATGCCAACTATGATGTACAAAGGTAGGTTTTTTGTCTTGGAGTTGCACACCTGTCCTCACTTGCCTGGTTTAATTTTCATTTTGTATGGGCTTTGTTTATATGTATGACCATCTAATTACTGCATGTTTTAAATTATTACCTTCTTTCTTGTATTTTTATCTGTATTGAGGATATGAAAAATTGTTTGAAAGTTTTCAAAAGAATGGCATGCTCAGTTAGGAAGATTGATGAAGTTATCATAATTAATAGCTTTATTCTGTCCTTTTCCTTTGATGTAACCTTCCCCCTCCTGAGACAGAGGCACAGTGCTCATTCATGCTGAATGCAGTCTTATTAACCATTAGTAAAAGAAAATTCTAGTAATTTCATTTCGTAAAAATAAACTGTTGAAACAGCCTCATATTTTCCTATATGAGGAAGGAAATAATCTAGAAGCCATTTCAAACATGTGTTTTTTTAAGTGCATGCCTTACGGCTGCAATCTAGTATACACCTATCTTATAAGTCCCATTGAACATAGTAGGACTTAATTGTTGTAGAAACATACTTGGATTAGTTTGGAAAAGCGTAGTCGACTTTAAAACCTGTTACAATTTGCCAGTGGGCTGTGAAAATGGATGCTTGTGGCATCCATACACATATACTCTCCCCTTTCCCCCCAAATTGGAATTTGAAGATAGAATGTAAGAATGTAAGAAAAGCCACTCTGGCTTGAATCAAAACCCTATCAAGTCCAGAAACCTCTTTCCCACAGTGGCCAACCATATGCCTGTGCGAAGCCAGCAAGCAGGGCACGAACCCAACCATACTCTGCTGCCTGTGTTCCCCAGCAGCTGATATTCAGAGATACTACTTCCAGTATAAGAGGGAGAGATGTATCCATTGTGACTAGGGTTGCCAGACTCAATAGAGGACAGGGTTTCTGTGCCTTTAATTGCCCTGCTCTCTTTTGAGTCTGGAAACCTTAAAGAGAAACCAGCAGACCCTTTGTTTAATTTCCAAGCAAAGGGTCTGCTGGTTTCTCTTTAAGGTTTCCAGACTCAAAAGAGAGCAGGGCAATTAAAGGCACAGAAGTCCTGTCCTCTATTGAGTCTGGCAACCCTAATTGTGACTGGCTTAGCTGCCATGAATTTTGTCTAATCCCCTTTTAAAAACTGCCCAAATGGGCGGCCCCCGCCACATCTTGTAGCCGTGATTTCTGTTGTTGAATTATGCACTCTGTGAAGAAGTTCTCCCTTTTGCCTGTCCTGAATTTTCCACCATTCTATGGGAGAAATTGTTGTGGAACTGAGCAGCTCTTTATTGTGTTGTTTTCAGCTCCTCCCAAGAAAGCCATGGAACCAAATATCTGCACCTGATAGGTGTAACTCATTAAAAAATATACTTGAGAGAAGTAGGAGGGATTACTGTACATGACTTCACTTTGATGATACGGAGCTATTTCAGTGTACTACAAGGATAAATTCCTATGAAATCTTGAGACACAAGCCAATATTTTAACATCAGCATATGTAGAGGCATTTTTTTAACCCCTAAGCATTTGTTAGCCAGATACTTTGCATTTTCCCATTACATCTAAAATAAAGCTGAGACCAATCTCTTCTAGCAGGGATGGGAGATCCTTTTTCAACCCAGTGACCACATTCCCTTTTGGGCAACATTCAGAGTGTGCACGCTGGTCGTGGGCTGAGCCAGAGGCAAAAAGAGGCAGAGAAACAAATGTAAACTTTACCTTTGTACATTAAGATAGTTTCTGCACATGCCCTACTCTGTCCTCCATCAAAGCAAAGGGTCATATCACAGTTCAGGGACACATTCTCTTGCTATGCAGTAACATTCAGCGTGCAAAGCAGGGCCAGTGCGGGGTGAAAAGAGTTTCAAGGGCCAGATAGGGAGACTTGGAGGGCCACATTCAACCTTTTGCCTGAGGTTCCCCATCCTTTGCTGCATCAGTGTGTCTCCCCTCCACCATAAATTTGAATAAGAAATGCAGTGGGCTGTATTTTCACAAGGTAGTAAATTGTAATATTCTTACTTATGAAGGGGGTAATAAAGCCTGCAGTGTAGGTTTATTTCTTTTCTTTCTGAGACAAACACATCTTGCTCTTAAGAAATGCAACATGCCACTTAATCCTTGGGGTTATTTATCGTTCCTTTTTTTTGCGAGGGGTGGGGCGGAGGCTCTTTGCTGCCTGAAATGTAAATTTTCAATACTTATAAGGCCGGGCACTAATTGAATGCCCTTTTAAAACCTAGGTTTATCGTCGGTTCAAATCGTGCCATCTTTATGCTGCGGGACGGAGGCTATGCGTGGGAGATCAAAGACTTTCTGATAAAACAGGAGAGGTGTGCGGACGTAACGCTGGAAGGTCAGGTATACCCTGGTAAAGGAGCCAAGGAAAGCGAAAAAGGGAAAAATGAGACAAAGCCCGAAAAATCCAAAAAGAAAAAAGATACTGAAAAGAAATATGGACCCCTCAAAGACGACAACCGTGCAACCAAACCGAAAGAAGAGCTCTGAGTTAATTTGACTGTAGAGGAGGATTGGTGGGAAGTTTAGAAAGGAGAAAATAGGGTGTCCTTTCTGGGTTTCAATTCAAGGGACCAGTTTACTTATTAATGAGAGGCATTTGTTCAGTAACAGCAACGTTAATGCTTAACATCAGTGGATTGCTTCTTTTAGATCTGGAGTTGATATATTGTGCCTTGACTACTTTCAAGCAGTTGTTTTTTTCAAACAGTTGTCTGTTTAAAGTTTAAAACGAGCACCTGTGTGTTTGCCTTCAGTATTATGGACATTCCTCAAAAGGATGAGAGGGGAAGAGCTGTTGGATTTCTGCTGCCAGGTGAATGTTTCATTAGTGATAAGAAACAAGACTTAACTCCTCGGAGTTTCTACCTTTGCAATATTGTCATTGATGAAAATAAACGATACCCCTTATTGAAAGTGGCAACCTCAGAATTTCAGCTGTAGTGCCAAAGCAGATTCTGGAAAGCACAGGTTTGACGCATGCAATTAGTGTTTTTATGTAGGTTGGTTTCACTGCTGGTGGTCAAATGCCCAGCTGAAGTGGGAAGAAACTTGTCTGTTGAATTAACAGATTTAGGGTGTCCATAGGCTAAGGGTGAGCCAGTTAATTTACTCTAAACTTCCTCAACCTGGTGCCCACCAGATGTTTTGGGCCACGACTCTTCGCATTCTGACCATTGGGTCAGCTAACTGTGGCTGTTGGAAATGGTAGTTTAGAACATCGGGGAATAGGCTGAGCCATGTGATAAAAGGCTGAGCCAATCCAGTAAGAGGAATGTAACAAGAATAGCAAATGTATCAAGATGCAGTTAAGCCTGACACTAATTGAAGAGCTTAATTCCAAAGGGGGGGGGGCTTAAGTCAATTTTGACCAGTATTCCATTTGGAAGAAAATTATTTCTGACTGCAGTACAGTGGTACCTTGGCTGACGAACGGCCAAGCCGTTCAAGTACAAAGGTACCACTGTACAGCCTTTTTGAATGCCAACACGATTTTCAAGGCTTGGCAACAGTTACTTAGGCCCAAATTTTATACAAGTTCTTCCCCCGCCCCGCCCCTTATTTGTAGCACTCATGGCAAACATCTACAGGCCAAAATTGGTTTTTTTTTAATTAAGCCCCTTTTGGAATTAAGCTGTTCAATTGCAAATGGGCTCAAGGCATTCCAGAACTGAAGTGACTATAAACTGGGGGCTTACTCTGTTTAAACACAGAGGCTGTGCTGGTTTCCTTCTTAATGTTAATTTGAAAGAATGCTGCCTTGGTGTATAAGTTTATTTCAGATTTGTGGACACTGCAGCAGATTAGATCATTCCACGTTTGAACTTTTTGAATATAGTTTGTATTTTTCTGGTGCCAAAAATACTTCCAATACTTAGGGTGCCCTAATTTGTTCATTCATATATAAAGTTTATAGATAATTGGGAAAACATTGCTGTCACCATGAACACTCCCTCCGGAATGTCAATAAATTTGTACCTTTTTCAGAACAAATTGCTGTTTGACACGTGGAGTCCTGTGTTTGGACACAGCTGTCTTGTGATGTCTGTATCTGCTCAGAGTGGCCACTAGATGGCACCATTACATGCCAAATTCAGATGTTGAGAAGCCTTCAGTGGCTTCGATCCTCTTGATTCTTGGACCATTTATATATGAATACCATTGATAAATGCTCTCTCTTGGCCGAATTCAAGGTTTTGAAGGAGATGAGAGGTTAAGTGTTAATGAATAGCTGAGTACTGTACTGTGTTTGTCCTGAGACTTCTGTTTAAACCCCCCCCCCCCCCGGGTTTTATTTTCATTTTTACTTGATTTTTAGGGATTTTGCTTTGAAAGGGCTCTCCTGCGTTCCATTCTGCTGTTACAAAAGAACAGGGAAATGTTGAGAAATAGAATCACATAGGTGGAAGGGACCACAAGGGTCATCTAGTCCAACCCCCTGCAATTCAGGAATCTTTTGCCCAGTGTGGGTCTCAAACCCATGACCCTGAGATTAAGAGTCTCATGCTCTACCAACTGAGCTGAATGTAGATGCATTTTTTTGTTGTTCAGAGGCGCTTAAATCTCGCATGCAAGATGTGCTTTTTAAAAAGATGCCAGTTTTTGAAAATGCTGCCTGCCAAATTTGTCTGGTGTGTGCCTGATGAAAAGCTGGCTGGTCACCTGTAGTAAGTAAAAATTTCTTCCAGGTGACTAGGTGGTAGCTTTTTTTTAGGACACAAACAAAAGGCATTAGTATATGTGGCAGCTTAGCAGGCTACAAAATGCCCCGCAGGACAGTTTTGAAAATGCAGGGTTAGAAACAACCAAATTCACATACTTTATATCCCTCTGATTTTAGTGGAGGGGGAACACACTTGTGTTGGAGTCACTGGGGCTTGAAGATCACCAATCTTCCCTGGCTGCCTTTGGCTGGGAAGCATTTGAACTGAGAGGCAGTTGCTTTTGTGTGTGCCTCTTTCAAACCATCAGTGTGTCCAAAATTAGATGTGGGCATTCAGGCTAGCAATTCTTGATGACTTTTTTTTTTTTTTGCAAGGCTTAATCGTTAGCTGTATCATGCCTTGCTCTTCTGGTTCTGAAAAGGTCGTGTGACTGCTCTGCACACAACTCCCAACTGCAATTGTGGCAATTGGTTTTTATGCAGATTGCAGTTCCTTGAAGCTAGCATCCCGATTCTCCGGTTTGAAAGTTCTAGACGAGTGGATCTGCAAGATGCATTATTCAGGATAGATTTTGTCAGTTTCTTTGATTATTTAAGGGCAATCAAGTATGTTTTAATCTGTTGGACTTTTTCTAATTATGGGGCCCATAACCCCAACATCATCTTTGCATGTGCAGACTCCCCAATTCAAGTGGAGGGAGGCAGGGGGAAAGAGAGCGGAGTTAACACAACCAAGAAGACATCTGCCTGAAACTTTAGAGACCCATTAGTAGTTGGAATAGAGAAAACTATTACTTTGACCAACTAGTCGCCTGAGTTGGTATCAGGCAGCTTTCATACACAGGTAAGTAGATGAGCAGCCAGAACGAAACTATTTTTCTCAGCTTGATCAATGCCATTGTTGTGAAACCTACAGCCATTTCAAGGACAAAGCATCCTTTGACAGAGAATCTGATTATCTCTTCGGTTGGCGTTTGGCCAGTGACATCCAGTCTAGTCAGCACTGCGGCGAAGGGACAGAGGTAATTCTGTTCTTTGTAGCAGATTTGGTGAGTGACAGGTGGGACGTAAGGCAACTCATTCAAGTGATGGTGAAGTTGTAGGAACAGGAAAAACAAATGAGTACCATAAATAAATCAGAACAGTTTCTGTACATAGAACACTATTAATGTAGGAGTTTACATAAATACAGGAAAATGTACCTTTTTTCTAATTACCGGTAGCTGCTATGTATCTCCCGAATGCTTTTGTAAATCCCATGTCTCTCTACAGTGGCCCTACGTCATGTGGCAAACATGTTTTGAATCTGAACATTTAGAAGAAGCTGGATGTGGCATGACAGAAGTCTGCTGTTAAAAGTAAAACAAAAATTCCACGGGAGGCATACAAGCTCTAGAGTGAGCTTGAAGTAGTCCTAGAACCCAGCTAGAAAATAATTTGTAACGTGTTTGAAGTGAACACCATCTTGTGGTTTTTTGAGCACATGATACACTTGGTATTTAGCTGCGTGGAAATGAATCCAAGGCGCAGGCTTATAATAATGAAACTTTAATAAAGTTTTAAGGCAATAAGGGCTTAAATGGCATGAAGTTAGAGAGATCAAGAATAACTACAAGCTTCCTACCCTACCTGGGTTATGATGGTTGCCTTCCCAGGAACCGCCTCTATCCATGGGCTGCAAATCTAAACATGCTTACTAGGAGACGGACGCCACTAAACACAGTGGAACTTCCTTCTGAGTAAACATCATAGGATTGCAATGTTAGTTGCAGAAAATAAGCCGCCTCCAGATTTTATTAAAGCTTTTTCGTAGTACAATGATAAAAGAAACTTAAAAACAAAAAGAGAAAGAAGAGAAAAATGCAGTCTCCTCTCTCTCAAAGTCGTCTCTTAACCTTTGTCTCACACAGAAAGTGGTGGACCCTGCCAGGTCTCGCTTGGGAGCTTTCTTCTCAGTTTCTCACTCTGGAAAGTCTTCCTTTCCCTGCCTCTCACACAGGGTTCTTCCACCAGCTCCGTGTGCGTGTAATCCTTGGACCCAAATAATGGCCCAGAACAGAGGACACCAAATAAAAAGAGAGAGAGAGAAGGAAGGATGGAAGAAGGGAAGGGAGAAGGAAAAAAAAGGACTTCCAACTTTCTGATGGTCAGTTACATAAAGGAAATTATTCAAAATGTTCACTCTAGGGTGACAGCCAACTAATAATAATAATAATTTATTGATACCCCGCCCCCCCAGCCAAGGCCGAGCTCAGAGCGGCTAACACCAAATATAAAACAACTAGTTAAAATACAATTCAGCAACAAGACTTAATACATTAAAATTAAAAATGCAGCCTCATACAAAAGGGAAAAAGAAAGGGAAAATGGGGGAGGGGATCAGGTTGCCTTCAGGCCAAATGCCAGGTGGAACAACTCTGTCTTGCAGGCCCTGCGGAAAGAAATTAGGTCCCGCAGGGCCCTGGTCTCAGGAGACAGCATTCCACCAGGTCGGGGCCAGTGTTGAGAAGGCCCTGGTTCTAGTTGAGGCTAATCTGATTTCCTTCGGGCCCAGGACCTCTAAGGTATTACTATTTATGGACCTTAAGGTCCTCCACGGGGCATACCGGGAGAAATGGTCCTGTAAGTACGAGGGTCCTAGGCCGTAAAGGGCTTTAAAGGTCAAAGCCAGCACCTTAAATCTGACCCTGTACTCCACCGGGAGCCAGTGCAGCTGGAAATGCACTGGGCAAATATGCTCCCATGGCAGGGACCTCGTGAGGAGCCTCGCTGCAGCATTCTGCACCTGCTGGAGTTTCGGGACAGCTTCAAGGGCAGCCCCGCGTAGAGCGAATTACAGTAGTCCAGCCTGGAGGTGACTGTTGCATGGATCACTGTGGCCAGGTCGGGGTGGGAAAGGTAAGGGACCAACTGCTGTTCCACTTTCCCCAATCTTCAGATCCAAATGTCTCAAATAAGCCCCCTCAAAGGGGGGGGGGGAGAGGCAATATTGAGTTCTTACTAGGTTTATGTAGATACAGAAGGAATCAGAAATTAGCTGCATTATTAAAGTATCACCAGCTAGCTTGACTATTGGAGGTGTTAAAAACCCTTGGAAGTGGCCTGTTTTAATAAGCTGTGTCCATGTGTGCCATTCTCTTCATGTATGCAAGTCTGTCAGGTGGATCCCATGAGAGCTTTTCTTTGCTCAAGCAAAATTCCTCTTGCCTTATGAGTGCCTGGAGCTTTGGCGGGATGTTTCTGCAGCTGCCACTTGCATCTTTGAGAGATCATGTGTTCATCTTTCATGCTTACCTTTGCCTTTGGGTTTCCCAAGTCTCTGCTTGCCATTTAATTAATTTCCTTGCATTTGCAGCAGCGGAAATTCTGTCTGGAGTTAAATCTTTTAAGTCTATGAGAGGTAGGTGGTGGATATGCTGTGTTATCGGTAGCAAACCACTAGGGGGTGGTCGCGCATAAGGAAATGAGGCAGTAAATTTCTGCTGTTGGAAGTCAAAATCTGATTGTATTTGCTTGCTTTGCCTTCCAGAATGGCCACCTAGCAGGTTTTCAAGTACCTTGGCCAGGTTTTCATTTTTTTGATTTCTTAAGACCGTGAGATTTGTGCACTTCATCTCTGTTCTAAACTTAAAAGATCAATGGTGATTTTAAATGTGTGATTAGATTTGTACAAAGGAGCAATGACTGAGTCAAACCCCCAGCCAGGGCAGTCACCAACTCCAAAGAGACTGATCTACTCACATTATAAAAATACTGGCTGTTATCTACCCATTATTATTGACAGGCAAAGTTGTTGAGCTTATTTTAGGGGAGCCAAAGCTTTGGGGGGGGGTCACTAAGCGTCTCACGATCTGCCACAGATGTACCTGTTGGGCATGCCTGAGATGGAGCAACAGTTTGGACAGGTTTTCTGCCCTTAGTATTTCAGTCACTTGGGACCAAACTGCAGGATTGTTTACATTTCTGGTCTATAGGGCAACATTGGTGAATATGCACCAATTTGTTGTAAGGAACCAATCACCCTTCCCTTTGTCTGAATTTGGTGCTTTCAGGATATATACTTCACTATCCAGACATGGAAAAACCAGGGGTGGCTTACAACACCTCTGTGCGTGGGAATCTTGTGACTTTGAACAACATAAAATAATTCAAATGGTACAGGTTAGGGATGGGCGAATCTGACGACTTCAGTTTCTCTGTTTTTATTTTTAGTATTCTTTCCCTTTTTCCACGTTTCCATATCAGTTTGAGGTTGCCTAGTACATGTTTTGTTTTGTTTTTTGCAAAGCAATTTCCCCTAATACAATGCATTTTTGTATGTTAGTGAAAATATGCAAAAGAAAATGCACACTTTATCTCACTGTGTACATTTTTGTACACGTTACGTGGCTAGAGAACTGTATTGCAAAACTTGGAAGTGTGAATTTTAATGGATGGTTATCTCGTTATGGAAAGTGAATATTGTTTGAGTTCACTTTTTATTTAAGCGAGCTTGGCAGCTTCTGTGCATGGAAGGGGTTGTGCTTTAGTTTGTGCTGTTCCTCAAGTGGAAAAGTACCTTGGGCTGGTCCTGCTCATTTAAGAGGGACAGAATTAACATGATCAAAATCAATTTTTTTAGCCTGTGATGATGGAGCCTTCTGCCCGAGAAGCTGGAGAGCTGCCGGCAGAGTAGACAAGAATTGGCCAGGTAACATGGTACCTAAACAAGGAGCCATGGTCTTCATTGCAAATGTCAGGACAGTTTCTCCTCGCTCTGTCTGGACTTCTCCATTCTGGAGAGGATAGGGAGCTTAACAATGGATAAGTCAAGGCTCTGGATCTGAAGGGTTAATAAGGGCCTACATGGCTATGCCGCAGAGGGTTGTGGCAGTAAAGGGAAATAGTATCATCATGGGATTACTGATGCTACGCACCTTTGGGATAGAGTCTGAGTGACATGACACCATCCTTAGACTGACAATGTGCATTATGCTGGCAGGTTTAGATCAGTTCTTTGTGGGTGATGATGGTCTGTGCTATCAGTTCATTGTGATAAAATAATCCAACACAAGTAAACGGCACACACGCACATAAGAGTTGCATTGAAATTTTATTCCAATAAATGTGTATTCCAAACAACTAAATGTTAATTAAGTTGTAAGCGAAAACATTTGGAAGTAACATTCCAAGAGTTTTTGTCCTTATACAAACAGGCTGCCAAGGGAAGTACCACATTCTGGAGCCCTTTGAAGTTTTCAAGTGCAAAGCAGATTAGCTGAAGAAACATTTCCATGACCTTACCCTATTGTACAAAACAATTCCCGTAACAGCATTTATCTCTTCAGCTTTAATCTTCTTTGTGCCTTTTGCAATAAATTAATAGAAAATTAAATCTTTTTCAGCAGGAGCTTTAATAAAATATACAAAACACTATACATCTAGTTCCGAAAAAGGACCAGCTATTTCGGGTAGAATACTTGGAGTGACAAACACACACATAACACACAACCCTCCCTAAGACTCTTGGAAAAAGCAGTATTTCTACAATGCAACCTTTGAAAAGCAATATTACAGATTGCGAATGGAGACCATTCAAACTTCAATCAGTCACTCAATTAAAAAAGAGCACACATTGAAGGCAGTTTGTTGATGACCCATAAATATTTTCTCTTCCCTTTTTTAAAAAAAATTTTTAAAAGGGAAAACTTTCTGGGTGACAGCCTCACTTCTGAAGCAGTTAGATATTGGCAGGTGAGGGGACATACTTTGATGTGCTTTTATTAATAAAAAAGTAGCTGGTAGCAGGAAGCCCAGGCACATTTTTTTCTTTGAGAAACTGATAACATTTGTCCTTCATAAGCTGATCCTTGGCCACAGTGATTTGGTCCTTTGTCACAAGAGACTCTTTGTGAAGATCAAGCAACCTCTGCAATAGCCTGAACAACTGCAGCATTCAGGTATTCAGTGGATCGCTGATGCACAGGCAGAAATAGGATATCAGTCTGTGCTTATGAAATGTGCTGCCAGCACACCAGAAAGTTTGTGAGGAGATCAACAAAGCATTTTCAGTTATTGCCGTTGTGTCTGATACTGACTTCTGCTTACATTTTCATATATACATAGCCAGGAGCTCAACTTAGAAGTGCATGTTTTTTTTCCTGAGTAGATGTCTGAAAGTTGAGACTGGAAAGTTGAGACCGGAGGAGGAACACTTTGTACATTTCTACTGATTCAAAACCTGAGACTCCTACAGACAGACACGAAGGAGACCATTGCAGTACACCAAGGCAACATGATGTGAAATCAAACCTTTCTTATCACAAATACACTTGTGAGAGGAACACACCTATTACTAACTGTATCCTGGACTGCCTACGGAATGTTGGTTGTCTGATGTGGCCATTTAACCCATTCACAATAAGGTTTCTTCTATGTACATCATCAAAATATACTACATCTTGAGCACGCCATGTGCCTCAATGCATTTTCCATTGAGGGTGTGCTAATGAGCAGGAACACACAATGCAGGTCACTTTCTCACAGTTTCATTTTCTTTACCACTGGAACTGGCAGAGCTTGGAAAATCCTCACTGCTTCGTCATCCGTCTTCAGCGTAACCCAGAAGGGCCGGAAGCTGCCCTTATATCCAACAAAACCCATTTTATCTGAACGAAAGGAAAAAGGATAGTTGAGAACCTCCAAATGACTGCTTTGGAACCAGCAAGAAGGGAGCAACCATGGACATAATTTTAAGTGGTGCCAAGAACCTGGTGTATGATATAAGTGTTCTTGTACCGATTGGGAACCGTGATCATGGTGTTATCATACAACATGTCTGTAAGTGGACAGCTGTCCAAGGAAGTCCAACATAGCCACCTTTGACTTCAAAAGGGGAGGCTTCTCAAAAATGAAGGTACTTGTTAAAAAAAAAAGGGAAGTTGAATGATAAAGTCAGGGGGTCACTTCTCTCCAGAATGTTTGGAGGATGCTTAAAACCACAATAATGGAAGCTCTGCTAGAATGTATAATGCAGATCAGTAAAGAGGTATTCTCCCTAAAATTCTTTTGCTTGTTGAGGTACTGTTCTCTCCCCATGAATTCCCTAAGCATTCGCATCTTGAAACTCAATGGAGATCCACCAGCTCAGTTCTGCTGAGCCTGAAATCTGAAGTGGTACAACACTTCTTCTAGCCCACTGTCCTTTGGTCCCCAGCTGTTGGACTACAGCTCCCATCATCCCCAGCCAGCAGTCAAGGATGATCATCTGGGGGCCAAAGATTGAAGAACACAGTAAACTGAAACACTTTTGAACATCCCTATTAATTCTTGGAAATGCAAGTATAACAAAGGTTCTTTTATAAAATAGCTATTTACCTTTCAATTTAAAGCCCCTCTGTGCTCCAAGTTTCTCCAGGACGGTAGTCCATGGACCTCTTGAAACGAACCTTCCTTTAGATGTCATCACCACTATAGAACTACAGGAGACAAAGGCATCCATAAACCATCTACTCATCCATTGAGTGATTTAATTTGGTAAAAGCTACTAGCTGTGCAACTCTGGGGTGCTGGTCCCTGTATCAATCCATTCATATCTCGTCAGGCATGCATAATTTATTCTGAAGATTAGCAAACACGTCCAATGAGGCCACCTTACGTCTGTTATCAGAAAAGGTTGGTATGTATAATGTTTGCAGGAGCAATGAGAAAATTGTGGGATATGTCAGTCAAATCCAACATTATAAGAGAGGACTAACTGCCTCTATGTGACAGTCAGTTGGTCTGCTGTTGATAGGAGTGTTAAGTAGTAAATGCTCTGATGGAGTCTTCTTAGGACTCACTAATATATAGTACAAGGGTCAGCAAACTTTTTCAGCAGGGGGCCGGTCCACTGTCCCTCAGACCTTGTGGTGGGCTGGACTATATTTTGGATAAAAATATGAATGAATTCCTATGCCCCACAAATAACCCAGAGATGCATTTTAAATGAAAGGACACATTCTACTCATGTAAAAACATCCGCAGGCCGGATTTAGAAGGCGATTGGGCCACATCCGGCCCCCGGGCCTTAGTTTGAGTACCCCTAATCTAGTATATAGTTTATATGTTATGTAACCTAAGTATGTGCTCAATACTCAAGCTACAGTAAAGGAGTTTATGTTATTAACATTCAGATTCATGTGTATTTTTCCTTAAGAGGGACAAAAGGGATTATCAACCAAGAAGGCAGGAAGGTAGAAGGCATAATTATTAAAAGGTCTCAAACAAGTTAGCAATCCACTTGCTGCTGTGTAAACTCAAACAAGGAATCATTTAACTGCTATATTATATAAATGTTCCTACATTAATCACACGGCTGCTATGCATATGGCTTGTTAGGCTACATCTACAAAAACTGGGTTTTCTGGCTGTTCCATACATAACTTAGCACAAGAATGTGCCAGAACACAGACTTATTTAACCCCCACCCACCCAAAAAAATCTCTCTGGATGCCATTTGCCTTGATACAGCAAATGCCTATCCAATACCATATCAAAAAGCATAACTCAGAATGAATTTGTAAACCACATTGAGGTTTTTTTTTAAAACCACCCCCCCAGTAACTCAGTTGGTACGTTTTATTAAATGAGGGTTAGTGCAGAGTGGGTTTTCCCACACCTGTCTTTAACATTGATCGGGGTGGGGCAATTTCCACCCTCAAATCAAGTCCTTTTTCTGGTTCATGTCTGTTTTGTATGTACTGTATTGATAAATATGTTCTGATCCACGTATTAGTCTGAGGAGTGCAAATCAGGTTGGTTTGCTTAAAAATGCAGACTGAACTAAGTCCTTGAACAGCCCTAACACACTTTAGAGTGAATTCTGCTTCATAGCATAGCCGGGTCTGGGTCAGAAACGTGTTCATTTTAAAAACATTTTCCACACTAACTTTCTGAAACCCTCATGGCTTCCATTTTGCCATGAGGGTGCTGGCCCTGTAGCAAGAACAGCATGCATGAGTTGATGGCACAGACCACACCACCTCCCATAATCCATTGCCCATTATTTCTGTTGAGTGTGCCACCTTTAAGATTTTCTCTCTCTCTTCCACATGCAAGCCTGAACCTGTTAAGATGTTCAAGCCTTCTTATAGTTAGTTATTTTCATGCTCTCCCTCTTCCTGGCCAGCCTCTCCTCTTGCAACGGCAGAACATTTGCATCCCTGTTTGGTGCGGACTTTGTGTAGCCATTCACTGTCTCTGCCTGGTTTGGCTCGAGGAGTGCTAATCACCTGCTTTAATCCAGAACTCCACTGCTCCACCCACCCACCCACTGTGCTTCAGTTTCTGCCTCTCCACCCTTCTGGTCCAGAAAACATATAATTATGTTGTTAAAGCTGACAACGTAGAACACTCAGCACCATATACATAGCACACTAATATAAGGAGCCACCTGCACGGTTCAAAGTATTACATGTAAGGTTCCAGTAAGAGACACTCCCTCCTCAACACCTTTTGGCCCACAAGTGGTTGGATCTGGATCCAAGGGACAGGGGGCGAAGCTTCCATCAAACTTTGTTGCAGGACCCTTTTTTTATGTTGCTCAAAGCGTTTATCCACTTTGCCAGAACTTGAATGCCCTCATTTCCCATCAACTTACTTTTCCCGAATGTTACTGACATAATTGATCATCTGTGCTGGGATTCCTTGTAGAACGGAGTTTTTGAAACTCATCCGGTCAACAACTCTCCCATCATGCCCATTGATCACAACTACTTGGATACCATCTTCGGAGAGATAAAACTTCCTGCCGTCAACCTGGGGAACAAATCAGTTCTTGCTGTTTATCAGGGAGACCAGAGCAGTAACAGTTGACAATTCTGGATTTTCAGAAGTAGAGGTTGGTTTGAAATATAGTGTATGAAAGAAAGGAAAGAAAATAAAAAGAGGCAGACCTCAAAATATGAAAAATTTCAAATTTTTACATTTAAGTTTGTGTTGTTGATTTACGGTGCAACACTGGAAATTAGTCAAAAATTATGTATTTCACACACCCCATTTCCATATGTATTAAGCATCTGGAAACACTGATGAAAAGGGGGCAGGGAAATGAAATATAAAGTATCTAGCAACCCCATAAAAACTTATTTTTGAACAAGTAATACTCAAAAGTATTACTAGAAAATGATGTGGCAAAACAGGCTGGTGAGGTGTCCCAACAGACCAAAGAACTGAATAATGGTGACATATTAAAAACTTACAGGGTATTCCCCCCCCCCTTTTGATTCTAAGGCAGTCTTGTTGGGCATTAGGACAAGAAAGCAACAAATCGGCAGCAAGCTGATTGCTGCTATGAAAATAAGACTGGTTCCAAATCGCAGCAAAATGTAAAAAATAATATTTATAGCAACCAAGGAGCATGTGATCATGTATAAATTCAAACATCAAAGTCCAGCTTTAATTATGACTTGGTAGAAAATTAAGCCCAATTCTAAATATCAACTTTCCTTGCTAGTAATACGAAATCCATTCAGATTCTGTTCAACAGTACTTTAAAAGAATTCAGGAACAAATACAGATTCTTCCAGATAAGCCTTGGTTAGATCTGTTAGTTTTCTCAATTATTTCAAGTTTCTTTCATTAACTGCGTATTTTATATATATTCTGTTACAAATTGTGTCCCATAGAAGATGACTTTTGGCTATGTTAAAATATAATGAAAAGTTTCTAAAACATAAGAGAGTGTTAAAAATACTCAAGAGCAAAGAAAGACTTACTGAGATATACGCAAAATCATCCCTGAGATGGAAGTATTTGGTCTTGTAGCTGTCCAGCTTCAGTTCTACAAAATGGTCCTTGTTCTGGTTTAAAACAGAAAATAAAGTTGGTATTTCTATTGACTTTCAGAACCATTCTTTTAGACATGCTTTTTTTTCAAACATACATTTATTTTGGGAGTTACGCTCTCAAATTTTGTGGTTCAGTTCAAATGCCTCAAAATGTTATTTTAAACGAGGCATCCCCAGTTTATGTCTTGCCAGGAATTTAACTCCTTGGCAATTTTTGGGGAGTCTTACGTGGAATGATCTACAAATATGACAAGGGACATTCAGAATGCTTGGGGGCAAATGGAGAGCATTCTGGACCCCCTCTTGCAATAGCTTCTGACAGCCAGTGGAGGAGAGCTGTTGTACACTGCTCCCCGTACCCTAAAGGTATAATCCCAGGACTCCCCCAGACCTTTAAAAAGGTAGCACATAGCAAAGATGAAACCCTGGAGGAGCTGCTGCCAGTCAGTGTAGCCAATATTACGCTAGGTGGACTAATGGTCTAATTCAGTACATAGCAGCTTCCTAGTTTCTCAACAGGAATCTTGTTTTTCCACTGTGGGCAAAATAAGACTGCCCATAAAATGGGACTGACGTATGTTTGATGAGCTTCCAGAAGGAAAATTATCCACAGATTTAATCGGAAACAAAGATCCAGGCAAATGGCAACAGTAAATCAGCTACTTTACCAGGTGTGTGCTTGGCAACTTTTTGGGCATTGGCACATCCACCGAAGGTTGCTCCTCATATTTTGGGTAGGCTCTCGCTTGGCAGTCGCTGGACCCTGCTTTCCTGGGGATGTTGGCTTTGATCCTGATTCTCTCGCAACCTCTGACGGAGCAGAAGGCAAATGGCTCCTTTTCGTGTTGAGCCTTTAACTTGAGAAACAGCAACCTATGGGAAAAGATGGAAGAGCCGTGAGCATCCTTGACTGTGATGCCGCCATAGCTGGAACGGGACGAAGCTCATCCTGGAAATGGCAGATATTAATTAAACCCTTCCACTGCACCACCATTAAAGTGCCTTGTTCTTGCCAAAGAACCGGTTTGTTAAGGATGTTGAAACTTATCTCTGGAAGGGGGAAACTTTTTTGGGGGGGGGGGCTTTATATGTGCATTGGGTGTGCTTTAAATGAATGATGTGGCCCATTGATACAAGCATTTCTATACATCCCAGGCAGGTGCTCTCCTATACATCATTCTCACTTCCAGGTGCAACTGCAACATCTCATATTATTAGAGAAATTTGACATTTACAAGTGTGTATGTAAGACAAGACTACACTAGCTTGGCGCCCTCTAGCTGTTTTGGACGAAATCTCCCAGCCGGCACCCAGTCCCTTCACTGCCACTGATGCCCAGCTTTTTCTTTTCAAAACTTTCCCATTGGGTCATCTGGCTGGCTCTTGTGAGCCCAGGATGCTGGACTCGGCTGTTGGGCTGATCCCCAATTTACATTCTTATGCAAATCGATCATTCCATATGACAAGGTGGTCAAAACTGCAACAAGGTAGGAGGGATCCAAAATGGCATGGCTTTACTTGTTGAAGAGGAATGATCACCAAAGACAGGGAAATTGCCACCAGAGCTGAATCTGAAAGATGGCATATAGACTAGACCCGAGGATGTCATTTGTGCATCCATTAACAACAACCCTGCACCCAACACATCTCTACAATCCACCAAAACAATTCTGTGTTTCAGAGAGCTTTAGGACATGGGACATGCTTGCTCTTTCCTTACCCAGTGTCCTCATCCCAATAGTAGTATCCCTTGGAAGCATATCGATACTCAAGCCTGTCCATCTCATGAGCCTGGTAGAATGTCCCTGTTTTGCTGGTTTTCTTCAAAAGGCGATCGTGGATGTCAGAGAGAATGGAAAATGTCGTCCCTTTAGGATAGCAAAGCCCAACTTGGATCCAGTCATTCCTAAAATGATAATGATGATGATAATGATGATGATTGCAACAATAACAACCCCAAGCTCTATGACTTATGTTTTTTTATGAAACATGTCGCAAGTCAAATCCCACTCACTCCAAAAATAAAATACATTTACTTCCAAACTGGCTAAAAAAATTTCAAAGAGGGCCAGAGGGCCGACCAAAGTTGCTGAACTTTTTTTTAGGATTGAATTGTTGAGCTTTTTAGGATTGAAGTTGCTTTTTAAAGGATTTGACCCCAGGACATATACTGCCATGGGGGCCAGATTAAATCGACTGGCGGGACAGATTAGCCCCCCCCAAAAAAAACCCACGGACTTTGGACATGCCTGGGCTAAATGTTTACATGTTGGGCAGAGTCGATTCCAAAGAATCTAAAGATCCCTTATAGCAATACAGAGCAATCCCTCTGTAGCGAGCCACCACCTTCTATGAGTCAGAGATTAACTTGGCCCACACAGTGCTTCGAATATTTATCTCATGACTTCTTTACATCCATTCTAAGGGGACTTGGATGTTTAGGTGAGAAGATGGTAAAACTTGCAGAGGGTTTCCTGGAACAATGATGTCAGGCCTGGAAGAATGCAATGGCTATTATAACATCACCACCACCACCACCCCTTCCTGGCTTTCTTTAGCAACTTGGAAGCCATATTCCTGGATCGAAATGCTGTTTTTTAACGGGCCACACACTCACTTGTTGAAGTTAATGAGCCAGATAGCCAGTTCCTCGGGAGCAGTCTTGTCCCAATGGATGGTGTAGCCCTTTTGTAGAGTGATCACAGGCTGATATTGCTGGTAGTGGGCACTCTTACTCAGAGCCCCCTCCAAGTACAGAGGGTGTCCGTAATGGTCGTTTTTTATTATTTTCATTCTCAGGTTGGCTGATTTGTAGGCTTGGATGTACACCTGAAGTCAAAGCAAAGCAAAACTTACTTCCTTTTAAAGAGCTTTAAGGAAGAAGAGAGGGATCATGCATAGGGGAGAGACCAGTAATCCCACAGCAATGATCTGCTGTCAAGGCCAGAACTGCAAAAGAACTGTGAGCCAGCAAGATCCAAATTCTGAACACGCCCATCAGTCTTACCTGTGCATATCGACCACTACAGATCGAACCCCTCCAGTCAGGGACATCAATACAGTCTGGGTGCCTAATCAGCCAATTATCTTCCTTTATAAGATACGACCCAGGATATTCAGATACAGAGCCGTCAACATCATGGAAAACTGATGTTTTATCCCCATCCATATCCAGCCCATTGAACCAAGGTCCTGGTTCTCCAAAAAACACTCGAGATGTTATCTGAACAGAAGGGAAAATATGACACATTAACCAATTAATTCTGAACCAATAGCTTAGTAACTGCTTGGAGCTCCCCCACCCCCAAAGTCCAGAGCTTAACACAGAAGCTTCCTATTTTTCTGCAGTCCATTTCTGCCCTGAAAAGAACATGGCAGCCCTGTGTGAGTTGTCCTGGATTCTTGGCCGTGGACTCTGGGACTGATTGTGGAGTTCAAAACAGCTTGAGGGTTACCCATCCTGAAATCCTACCAATTAGTTTCCAGGCCCAATGTGAAGCCCTGGCTTGGACCTATGAAGTCTTCTTTGGTGCAGGACCTCAAGGGAAGCCTCTTCCCGCATGAACTCAGCCGGACCCTGGAATTGTCATCTGAGACCCTTCTTTGTGTGCCCCCCTCCATGCGAGGTCTGGCGAGCATCAACATGAGAACTGCCCTTCTCAATGGTGGCACCTCGCTTGTCGAATGCTCTCCCCAGGGAAGTTTACCTGACTCCAATGTTACATATCTTTAGATGCT
Source organism: Zootoca vivipara (assembly GCF_965207765.1). NCBI lineage: Eukaryota > Metazoa > Chordata > Lepidosauria > Squamata > Lacertidae > Zootoca > Zootoca vivipara. The sequence continues at coordinate 16,231,075 of NC_142596.1, forward strand.
AGGCACAAAAAACACCCCCTTTTAATCAGGCCTGTGGCTTTTTACTATCTATGGCTTTTTGCATGGGTAGGAAGTTTTAATGTAGCAGTTTTTTTTAATGCTAGTTTTAATGTATGTATGTATGTATGTATTGCTTAAAATATTGTAAGTCATTTTGAGTTGCTGTGGCAAAAACCCAGAAAGTGAGTGTTCCACTTTGTGAACGTTCTTTGGAACCCGAACGTCGGACGGGGCTTCTGCAGCTTCCAATTGGCTGCAGGAGCTTCCTGCAGCCAATCAGAAGCCACGCTTGGGTTTCCGAACGTTTTGGAAGTCAAACGGACTTCCGGAACAGATTCCGTTCAACTTCCAAGGTACGAGTGTAATACTAAATTCACTAATGATAATAATTTTGCTAAGCCAAGGGTGGGGGACCACAGGCCCAGGAGCAAAAGGTTTCTAGTCCTCAGGACTCTCTTTATGCCACACCTCCTTACAGGCCACACCTTCCTCACAGACCACCCCTCTCTCCAGTTTCTTAGCCTGGCTGGAATGTGTCCTTAAACTGTAATAAGGCTTCTTGCTTTCCTGGAGAGGTGTACACATAGGAACCTTTGACTTTTGTATGGCTAGCCTACAGCCCACCGTACAAAAATAGGAGGTGCACCTGTTGCCCCGCCCACCACTGCCATGTGACCCTCAGAAGGTAGCCAATGATGGAATGTAATTCTTCTGTTGCAAAATGTCCTCCCTCCGCATGCACTGAGCCCTGCGATGGTGAGCCCGCATTGAAAGCCAACTCACCGGGACGTCCTCAAAGAATATGTTTGTGACGTTGTTGTTGGGGCAGCTCTGCCAAACGTTGTTAAGGCGGAACGCCAAAGCGCTGGTGTGGCGGCCTTCCAATGCAGCAAACTTTCGGAAGGTGCAGTTCTGGACATTGATGGGCCCATCGTAAAACTGAATGCCTCTAATGGGGAAATTCCTAAAGCACGTTTTTGTTTTTTTTAAAAAAAGAGATAGAGAGATGAAGTTATTAATCTCCTTGCAGTGAGTTACCACTGTAAACGTAGACTGCATTGTAGCTCCACATGGGCTTCAGCTGACAATTTCACACTCCACTGGAAAAACTAGCTTCTATAATCTGCTAGGTCTTTATATATATATATATGAGGAAAACCGTGCGATTCTGAACAAGTTCAACTCGGGGTCTCTCATGCCTTGGATCATACTTATTTGCTTGGCATTCTTAGAAGGAGCTCTGGGGGAAATGTTAGGTCACTGACCTAAAAAAGGAATAATATCCGCAAGCCAATCAAAAGCAAAATTTGAGCTTGGGCTCTGGTCTTTTAAGTGGTCAGCTGCTTTATTACTCATTCATTCATTCATTGCAAGGATAACATCCCCAAAACAGAGACTTAATGAGCTCCGAAATACAACATTAAACATAGAGCCATTAAAAGACATGAAATAAAAATGCGGCTCTTTGTCGGAGGTGGTTTTAAATTGGCCAGGACACTCCAGAGCCTGCTAGGCATGAAGCCAAACCCTAAATACCAACTCTGGAATAAGGGGAGGGGGTGGAGAAGATGGGTTGCATCCAACATAACGCAAAGTTAAGAGTCACTCAGCAGAATGCTTGTTCCATTGGTGAAATGTTTGGGCCTGTGGGACATGGTTGCACAAGAGAATGCACAAGTAGTTTGCTGGTAACTTTATTGTGAAGTTGTGCACTCTGCACAACAGGATTCCCTCTGTTGCACAACATAAAATTCATCTGCCCACTGGGCTAAGAACCCTTGCGCTAGCAGAAAGAGAATAATGGGCAAAGCCTACATACAGACCCTGTGAAAAGGTACTTTCTTTTGTCCACCCTCCATCTACCAAGATTCAGCTTGGTTGGATGTCCCAGTTCTAGTGTTATGAGAGTGGGAGGAAAACTTTTTTCCATTTTCTGAATCCACAGTGATTTGGGGTGGGTGGGTGGGGGGAAGCAAAGCCCTATACTCTCCTGGAAACCTGAACAAAATGGTAAATACAGAAACTTAAGACGCACTGGCCAATGGGAAGAGTCCGTCCGCTGTGGTCCAGGCCCCCAGGTCCCCAGACATCGTTGTCCATTGTTTCTGTCCCCGGGTTTCCACTTTCACCTACAAAGAGGCTGTTCTTTATTTCTTGCTTTGATCCGTCGTCGTGGGGGAACGTTCCGCCACTAGAAGGGATGGAATTGCACGTTAGCAGAAGTGCTTTGGTCAAATCCTGCTTTCAACATCTTATGCAAGTGAAAATACAGAAAACGTAGAAGCGCCAGGAGCACTTACCTGGCCAAAGTGAGCCCGATGCCATTATCAGCAAACCTGCAAGGAAAAGAGAACTTTAGAACAGATGCCTGGTGGGTCTTGGGTTCAAGACTGGGCTGTGACACATGAGAAACTGGGTCACCTCCTTTCAATGCAGGTTATTTCCCCCCCTCCCATTTATTATGTAGAAATAAGAGGCATTTGCTTTTCTTATGGTGCATAAAGTGTGCTTGAAAATGCACATATCAGTGAAAGCAATATGACAAAAATATTAGGGAAATGGGCTTTGCAAAAATTGTATATTAGGGACAAATTCACACTAAACGCTAATGAATTTTCATGAGGATGTAAAAATCTAAAACTGATGTGAAAATGTAGACAACTGAAGACTGGAAAAATAGGAAGCTTAGAGAAACAAATGGAAAGATTTGTCTATCCCTGCTCTGGAGTAATTCCACAGACTGCAGAAATGTCTCTGAACAGAGGGAAATTATCAATGTGACTTATTGAAAGCACAGCAGAGGGGCGAAAGAGATTTGCTTTCCCTGATGCTATTATGCCACAAGAGGGCAGAGACGTCACACGACTACCGTTTGTACAGAATTCCTGCAGCTTCCAGGGCCGTCTAGTCAGTGTTGAAAGAGGTTGAGTGTTGCAATTCACATTAGCATATATTGTTCTGGTGTAATATATTACAGTAACAAATATTAAAATGGCTAGAAACCCCACGTCTATAAAACGCTAGGTTACGAGAGCTGGAGGCCGATTTGAACTTTGCCGAAATTAACTCTGCCAAAGACTTAACAACATGGAAAATACTTCTGTGCTCTGCCGAAGGGTTTGAGATATTAAGGGCTGCTTGGCTAGGAGGACATTTGGGGGCAGCGGGGAGACGGCAGCTAAACAGAAGAAAGTTGGAAGCAACAACGTGGCTGCAGTGTTAGATAACCCTTCTCGGATTTTACTTATTTGTATGGTACTCTGGCTTGGTTCAGTCGTCGCAGAAAGCCAAACTATGGCATACCAGGACCACACAAACATGCTGGCCTCCAGAGAGGAGCTCACACTCACTTTATTCCTCCCGCAAGTCTTTTAAGGTGAGATTTGGCCTGGCATATTTGTCTGAACCCAGGATACTGGCTCAGCTGCCTCTTCCTCTACCACAATCCGTAGTTAAGAACAACCTTGGCTACATATCGTGGCTGGGCTTAGCATTACCTGCAAACGCAGGTGATAGTTAAGGATCATTAGTTCAGCACCATCAGCATGCATCAAAAAGCCATTTTTGCAGGTATTGAGTCCGGAGCACGGAAATGTCCAGGTGCGGTTGTCACCTGCAAACAGTGGCGTGAAATCAAAGCTGCATGGAGAGACAACTGTCAAGCCTCTGTCTCTTGAGTCACATGCGCCATTGCTCTGTCAGAATTAGCTGGCTATGCCCCTCTTTAGCTCTGGCTCTGCCCACTCCCTGCACCAATGGCGGCTGTTGCCCCTGCCTTCTGCGCTACCAGTCCCTGTGAGCACCGGCTGCCATTGGTGCAGGCCCCCTAACTTTGGGGTTGTGCCAGATAAATTGAATTTGTTGGGAGAGCAGTGTTCCCAGTGGCTTCCTTTCCCACAAAACCTGCCTTTCCCTGCACATTACTGCAGGGGAAAATGGATGAAAGCCTTCAGACATGTGACTGGTCGTCTCTCAAGTTGGCAGGTTGCAAACATGAGAGCTTCCTCTTCCCTTTTAACACTGAGAACCTGCAGCCCTCCCCCCCCCCACCTCCACATCAGCCTCAACCAGCGTTGCCAATGATCAGGGACGATGGGATTTGTTGTCTGCCAACATCTGAGAGCGTGACAGGTTCCCTGCCCCCTGCTTTAGCTTCCCCTCCACTTCCACAGAGGCAGAAGTCATGGAAAGTTGCAGCTTCCTGCCTCTAGCACCTTAAAAAGGTAAAGGTAAAGGGACCCCTGACCATTAGGTCCAGTCGTGACCGACTCTGGGGTTGCGTGCTCATCTCGCATTATTGGCCGAGGGAGCCGGCGTATAGCTTCCAGGTCATGTGGCCAGCATGACAAAGCTGCTTCTGGCAAACCAGAGCAGCACATGGAAATGCCGTTTACCTTCCCGCTATAGCGGTTCCTATTTATCTACTTGCATTTTGATGTGCTTTTGAACTGCTAGGTTGGCAGGAGCTGGGACCAAGCAACGGGAGCTCACCCCGTCGCAGGGATTTGAACTGCCAACCTTCTGATCAGCAAGCCCTAGGCTCAGTGGTTTAGCCCACAGCGCCACCTGGGTCCCTGGGTCACCTTTAGATTCCCCTCCACTTCCACAGAGTCAGAAATCATGGAAGGTTGCAGCTTCCTGCCTGTAGCACCTTAGAGACCAACTAAGTTTGTCATTGGTATGAGACCAAACTTAGTTGGTCTCTAAGGTGCTACTGGAAGGAATTTTTTGTTTGTTTGTTTCAACTATGTCAGACCATAGTTTTGACTATGTCAGACTAGGGACGCGGGTGGCACTGTGGGTTAAACCACAGAGCCTAGGGCTTGCCAATCAGAAGGTCGACGGTTCGAATCCCTGCAACGGGGTGAGCTCCTGTTGCTCGGTCCCAGCTCCTGCCAACCTAGCAGTTCGAAAGCATGTCAAAGTGCAAGTAGATAAATACGGTAGGTACCACTACCGCGGGAAGGTAAACGGCATTTCCGTGCGCTGCTCTGGTTCACCAGAAGCGGCTTTGTCATGCTGGCCACATTACCTGGAAGCTGTACGCCGGCTCCCTCAGCCAATAACGCGAGATGAGCGCCACAACCCCAGAGCATGGTCAGGGTCCCTTTACCTTTACCTTTAATGTCAGACCAACACGGCAACCTACCTGTAACTAAAGCTTCCTGCCTGTTTTTGATTTGAAGCATGGTTTTGATATGACTCTGGAGCAGGTAGCAAAGGAACAAGGGGCGTAAGGGCCAGAGGCAGAGAAAGGCAAGGAGGTTAACAGAAGAAAGGCCGTAGCAGAAAGTTCAAGTCCTGGCATCTCCAGCTACGGCTGGGGTGGTCCCTTGCAGGAAACCCTGAACTGCCGCTGGCCTGCCAGTGGAAACAGTGCAGAGCTAGTTGGATCAGTGGTCAGATCCAGTATAAGGAAGGATCCTAAGCTCTTAAAGGTTTTCTTTGCTGGATGGGGGAGGGGCAGCTTTGCAGCCAGGCAACAGACAGGTAAGACTTGCAGGGCACAACCTGACAATCTGGTCTCGGAGAAGGAGAAGACAGGAAGCGTCTGCTCCCATTTCCAGACTCTCTAACCGCCTGTTATTTACACAGCCCTTCTCCAAGCTGCACTGTCTTATGTCTTACCTCCCTGGCACTGGAATTTTTGGCAATAACACGCTACCACATAAAACAAAACCATTGGGCCCAGCTGCTTATATTTTATTTCAGGCTCAAGCAGAAAAGGTTTATTTAAAGTCCCTTTTCTGCCGCAGCTCATTGTAACGGGTCTCGATCACACACGTATGTGCACAAACAACTCGACAACCCTCGTGCTCAGGGGTTTGTTTCTGCAAGACGGCAAGGTGGTTTGCTTTCTTCCTGGTTGCCTTCCTTTGCGTTCATCTCCGCCGGATGAAAGATGCGGAGCGTTATAATAAACAAGCAACACAGCCCTAGCCACACAGCCCTCTGCTCGCCATAAACACCCAGCTGAACTCTGGAGGGTTGAACTGAGGCCACACTCACTGGCAGTCGTCCAGCCACACATCTCCTCCCCTCAGCCAGGCGCCGTGGTCCTGGTTCTTGTAAGCAATGAAGTGTCGGATGAGAGCAGGTTCTCTGGGCTTCAGAGGGTCAGCGTCCTTATGCGGGCTGTATCTGGAATTGCAACAGGTGGAAGGAAATGCTGTTAGCAACATGGAGAGCACTGGCCCTCGAGATTTCAGAGCTGGTAACATGGGGCGCTTCTATGGCCATACTGCATATTTATTTCCAATATTTACAGACCAATTTTCACCACGGGAGGTCCCCTGTCACCCCTGCGACATTCCCAGACCCTCCAAACGTCCCTATTTTCCAGATTTGTAGACGCTGTCCAGGTTCTGATTTAATCCTGGAATGTCCCGCTTTTCCTTAGGACGTCCATATTTTCATCACAGAAATGTTGGAGGGTATTGAGTTATGCAACTCCCCAAGCGCCAAGGAGATAAGTAACTAGACAACCTTTAGGAGACATTTGAAGGCAGTCCTGTGTAGGGAAGTTTTTTTTTTAAAAAAAAGTTTAATGTTTTATTATGTTTTTAAATATATTTTGGAAGCCTCCCAGAGTGGCTGGGCCAACCCAGTCAGATGGGCGGAGTATAATTATTATTATTATTATGTAAGACGTTCCTATTTTCATTGGAGAAATGTTGGAGAGGTATTATGCATTGCTTGTCCACTGAGAGGAGGCAAGGACCAGATAGGGACCCACAGAAAGATGCAGCCCACCAAGTTAGGCTACTTTCAGGTGTAGTCAAATTCTACAACTGAACATTGGATGAAAAGCCTGTGTGCTCCGAGCAAACGAGGCATTTCTGAAGATTAACCAAGACATTTGCTCTGGCCAGTTCCCTATCCAAGCTACAAAAACGTGTTAATGTCACGTCACAGCAACACAAAACACTTTCTTGGCGTTTTGAAGAGCTGTTGGAGGGGGGAGCAGCAAAAGGAAGTTGTAAGAAGAGCTTCCCCCACAGCTGCCACTCTGGTGGAAGAAAACGGAGGTAGCCCTGGAGGGGGAAAGTTGGGATGCTATCTATTCCTTTCAGCTGCCTTGGGCTGTAGTGAAAGGGGTTGCCCTCCGTGGATCACAATGCAGCTTGGACAAACACGGCGGATTAATAGCGTTACGTACAGATAACGCTAAAGAGTAAAGAATTCATGACTCAGCAAGGCAGGCAGAAGAGATTCGCTCCGTTTGCTGACAGATATGCAGAAAGCCCATTTGCTTCACTTAATAAACCAACCTCTTGAGCTAAACTGGGAAAGGGGAACCTGCAGAGTTCCAGAAAATTAACCTTATTTTGGCAGGGTTACTGCAATCCGATTGTGGCCTTCTCAGCTGGGGAAGAGCAATTCCCTGATTAATAGGGCTTGCCTTGCCTACGTTGAAGCTACACGCGGATGCAAATATGGAGCTGGTCCCACAAATAACCTTCCCCGCTAGAAATGAGTCACGGTAAGCTCGATGATTATCCAAATTAAGGTGAGTTGTTTCAATTTATGGACCTCAAAAAGCTTAAGGCAGAACTTTAAGCTACTGATGCTAAAGGAATCAGTTGGTTAGAACGGGGTGCTGATAAGGCCAAGGTTGCAGGTTCAATCCCCATATGGGACGGTTGCATATTCCTGCATTGCAGAGGGTTGGACTAGATGATCCTCAGGGGCCCTTCCGACTATGATTCTTTGAATACTCTGAACCCATGACACAAAAGGGCAGAGTAGAAAAGCCAGACCTCAGGCGCAGAGCATCTTCTCTGCATCCCGAAGGTGCCAGCTTCAATTCCCAGCATCTCTAGGTAGGGCCGTGAATGTGCCAGGCTTGAAACCCCAGAGAGCTGCTGCCCGCCAGTGTGGGAAGCAATGAGCAAAATGGACCAAAGGTCTGACTCAGAAAACGGATATGAAATATTGAGGGGGGCAGAGATATCAGCAATACATTCCAGACTTATAATACAAATCATTACATAAAAACACCATTGGCATGGATATCTTCCAGGGGGGTGAGCTGCCTTTCCAGCAAACCTTAGTTTGTAAAGCTGCTTTATTGTATTGTCAATTTATAGGCTGGCAGGAGGAGGGATTGACTTAACTTCTGCTTTAATAACTTAAGCAATAAAATAATACCAAGCAGAAATAACTTTTATTTTATTGATATTTTTATGGCTCTTTTGTTGATTTTATCCTTATATGTTGCACCCCGCCTTGCTGTATTTTTAAAAAAATGGAAGTGCAGAGTGTAAATTCAAAAGTAAATCCGCAGGGAGAGGTTTAACACTGAGGGCTAGAAGAGAACCTGGTGCAGGTATGGCAGGGGAACAAGGTAAGGACTTAAAAAGACTGGCATTAAATCCTGCTGGAAGAAGGGAGTTGGCTGAAGGAAAGTTAACAGCATTTAAAGGACACATTGGGACGTGGGTGGCGCTGTGGGTTAAACCACAGAGCCTAGGGCTTGCCAATCAGAAGGTTGGCGGTTCGAATCCCCGTGATGGGGTGAGCTCCCGTTGCTCGGTCCCAGCTCCTGCCAACCTAGCAGTTCGAAAGCACATCAAAGTGCAAGTAGATAAATAGGGACCGCTACAGCGGGAAGGTAAATGGCGTTTCTGTGTGCTGCTCTGGTTCACCAGAAGCGGCTTTGTCATGCTGGCCACATGACCTGGAAGCTGTACGCCTGCTCCCTCGGCCAATAACACAAGATGAGCGCCGCAACCCCAGAGTCGGTCATGACTGGACCTAATGGTCAGGGGTCCCTTTAAAGGACATGACTTTTCCCCCAAAGAATCCTGGGTTTCCCCCAAAGAATCCTGAGAACTGTACTAAATTACCCAGAATTCTTTGGGGGAAATCACATGCTCAAGATGTGGCTGAATGTATATGGATCTGTTGCAAATCTCCCCCTCCACGCAGACACATAAATATCCACCAAACAATTAAAAGGTTATAACGGTTATGATCAGCATTCATTCCCCAGCCTGAGCTGCAAAAAGAGGACTTTACTTTCCAAAGAAAACCGATCAAAATCAGATTACCTCCCTGCGATCAGAGTCAGGATGGGCCTTTTGTCCTTGGCAGATGCTGGCGTTGTTTTAACTCCATTGTCAATGATCATTCCAGCCTGGAAAGAAGGGAAGGATTTTGTCAGCCAAATCTTTAGGAGGGAAATATATAAGCATGCAAACTTATATACGTGTACGCACGTACTTTCAATGCATTCACTTTACACCAGCAAATGAATTTGGAACATTGTCTAGCACAAAGCACATTGTACCATCATTTTGTTTTAATGCACCTGAGGGTTTGAATGTTTACCAGCTCTCCATAATAACAAGCTATGTTAGAGAGCAGAGGTGAGGAGCTTCTGGCCCAGGGTCCAAATGCGGACTTTCCAGGCTCTCTATTTGCCCCTTGAGACTATTCCCCAGGCCAAGCCCCCTACGAGATCTACTATGTGCCTTTTTCAAGAAGACTGAATAATTGTTTCAGCACCTACTTGTTCCCTGTTCACCAAAAGGCCAAACTACACAACACATTAAATGAATAATTTACCCCCCGGCATGTCTAGTTTCACCCCCTTGGGGGTATCCAGCTACTGGACACATGAAATAAATTAATGCATTTAACACCTTGTCTAGTTTGGGTCCTGAGTGCAGTACTCATTGTGTCTCACACACGTTGGTTGCTGCTTCAACAGATCTTGGCATTTGAGAAACACCACATGTTTGTGTGTGCAAGCCTATTTAGTGAAACTTACAGATACAGACAACAGCGTGCAACAATCAGCTGGGATTTAAAAGAGAAAAAGGCCTCTTTATCCATCACTCTCCTCCATCTAGAGCCAAAAGTTGGAGCTAACTAAAAACAGCATTTGTATATGAAAATGCTTGAAGTGGGGCAGGAGGAGAATGTACGCTGTTGATATTATGGAAGCAGGAACGGTGGCCAATAATGGCTTGACACACAGATTGGAAAAGTGGGGGTGGGGGCAGCATTTGGAAAAAGAAGATAGGAACTTAATTTCCAATTGCATGTGTACTCACTCGATAGTTCGAATGTGCCCGATTGTTATAGAACGTCCCCATTGGAATGTGCTCAGAGTAGCCAGGGGGATACATTCCTGCAGAGAGTCCCGTCGGTACGTGATGCAAAACAAACCAAAACCCGGTTTCCTGCAAGAGGGAACACAGCAGATTCAGCCTATGCCAGACTTTGGATACGTGAGATGTTAAAAACAGTAAAAAGCAGAAGCTTGCACATTGTTCCCTCCAAAGCAAAAGCTTGCCCTGCCCCACCAAAGTACAACCATTCGTTTTGGGAATTCTGCCAGCACAAGGATTGCCACTTCTGCCAGGGAACTTGCCCTCTGCTTTCCCTGTGTGTGTCCCATGGCCTCCCCAAATCGGCACTTAAAGGTTGGGGATGGGGGACGGGATCCAGAACAGCGATGGGAGATGAGAGGTGGGGTTGCTATATTTCAAAAAGTAAAAACCAGGACACCCCGGACGTATGACAGCCCTATGAGTGGTGGGTGGGGAGTTCTATTACACAGCCAAAAGTCCTCGCACTAATTGATCTGGTCACTGAATGCTAACAATTGTGCTCCGAGATCTAAAAGGTAAAGGTAAAGGACCCCTAGACAAAGGACAAAGGTAAAGGACCCCAGTCAAAGGCGACTGTGGGGTTGTGGCACTAATCTTGCTTTCAGGCTGAGGGAGCCGGTGTTTGTCCACAGACAGCTTTCTGGGTCATGTGGCCAGCATGACTATACCACTTCTGGCACAAAGAAACACCGTGACGGAAACCAGAGCGCACAGAAGAGCACGCAGAAACGCCATTTACCTTCCCGCCAGAGCAGTACCTATTTATGTACTTGCACTGGCGTGCTTTTGAACTGCTGTGTTGGCAGGAGCTGGGACAGAGCGACGGGAACTCACCAAGGCAGGTGGAAAAGAAATGAGTCAGGATTTTGTTTCCACCCCAAACTGTATTAAGGCATTGTGCCTGGTTTTCAGAACAGCCCCAAACAGCTTTTTGTTTCATCAGCTCCCTGAAGGGTTGTAGTGGGGTGGAGAATTAGAATCCCAAGGATATTCCAGCTGGAATAATAGAATTGTAAAGTTGGAAGGGACCCTGGGGGTCATTAGCAGAAACCCCTGCAATGCAGGAATCTCAAAATGCAGTGCCCCATCCAATTTGAAACCATACCAGACCCTGCTCAGCTCTGCAAATGTGCTAGCAATTTTATTGCTGCACCACTAGGCAATTGTTTCCCTTTGTACTCACTTCGGATCCTGCAGCTGCACAGTTTATAAGGTTGTTGTGTGGGTTGGCCAGCCAGAAGGTAGAGACTGCACTGTTGGTTAGATAGGAAAAGACAAGTGTAAACAAAACAAACAAAAACACACCATTCCCAAATGGAGTGTGCAAAGGGCCGGGCATTACAATCGTGCCTTGGAAGTCGAACAGAATTCGTTCCAGAAGTCCGTTTGACTTCCAAAACGTTCAGAAACCAAGGCATGGCTTCCAATTGGCTGCAGGAAGCTCCTATTGGCTGCAGGAAGATCCTATTTCCCAGGATTCACATGGCTATTAAAACATAATGCCATAAAATGTGTCTGTTTCCAGCCAAACTCCCTTTTTGAAAAAATATATCGTTTTGCTCAAATCTCATACACAATCCTATGATGAAATTGAGATATAGTTTGCATGTAACGCTGAGCCAAACCACAGCTAGGAGTGGATGTGTGAGCACAGGTACTTGCAAGGAAAAAAAACCACACACACCTGCTTTGCTCCTCCATTATTTGGCTTGGTGTTCTATGCAAATCTGGGCTCTTGCCTTATCTTGATCCAGATAAGTTACAAGCTGTAGCTAAGGTTTGCTCTTGACTCATGGTTTGTCTTAGAGCATGACAAACCACAAAACCAGCCATATTAACACATGGCTTAGCTCACAACAGCAGGGCTGGAGGAGGATTAAAGCGGCAGAGATTTTTTCCTGCAAGTATCTGGATGCTTGCACAATTATACATAGCCATACTTAGGCTTAATGCTACTTGCAAAACAGTCCCATTAATTTGTTAGGCTTTGTGGCAGCCCTTGTAGATCACAACACATATTACGTAGCAGCCCAGGGTTGGATCTACACTCAGGAATAAAACGCTATAAATAAGTCAGAAATTAAATTGTTATAACAAAAGGGGGGGAACACTATGGAAAATTGCTTAGATATTATTATTATTATTATTATTATTATTATTATTATTATTATTATTATTATTGCTCTCTGGTGCCACATGTTTATAATGTGATGAGTAACAAGTAACCGAAGGGGTTAACTGTGTACTGTGAAGCACCTGACCACTGAGGAAGATCATATTACAGAATGTGCCAGAAGTGTTTCTGTGTGTATCAGTTGGTTTCGTTTTTGCCTGGGAGACGGTCGCAAGATGTCTGCGCTCTCACCAGGTTGTTTGTTATTTTCTCTTTAAAATAAACTCCAGTAGTTATTAGAACACCTTGGACTCTGTGTGTTCTTAAGAGGCTTTTTATCCAACGGCTATACAAGCTTTCGCTGTGTGAGAGAAGAAGAAGGCTCTGCTGTGTGTTTTACTGCCAGCCCGGGTCTACGGAGCAGAGACGCTAGAGAAAGCGTGCCGGGCGGTAAATTAGTGGCTCCTAATTGAGTCATAAACAACTCAAAGGAGTCCTATATCCGTCACATATAATGCATTCAAAATGCTGCTTCTTGACTAATGTAGCTGAGTCCCAGGTATACAAGGCCTTTTTTTTTTGCCACCGTTTACTGTGACATACGCTTTACTGTGACATACGCTGTGGACATCCCCAACATTGAAACACTGGTATACCTGGGTTGCCATGCAATAAATAATAATTTACACATTATATTCAAGCTTTCATACAATGCAAAAATCACTTTCAGGGATCTAGCAGAATATGGCGGAAGAACCGCACTCATTTCCATGTTTAATTGCTTCCAGAAAAAAAAATCAATGGGAACAAAGTGATGAAAGTCAGGGAGCTATCCCAGCATACATTTCTTTCCAGCAGAAGCACACATTTATGGAAAGGGTGGGGGAGCAGCGACGTCTAATGGCGTTTGTTGTTGTGTCACACTACGTCCACAGGTGTGAATGCAATTTAGCACAACATGCTTGTATATCGGTCAAAAAGTCACAGTTCCCTAACACAACAAGTACTGCTGTGTGAAAGGAACATTAGGAAACAGGAGAAGCGCCAGCATTATAACCAGGAAAACTCTCGCTTGAGTGTGTACCCAAGTCTCTCCCCACTGAGACTTGAAGGACTAAAAATGCTTCGTTTTGGCTGTAATTCTCATGGGGGGAGAGAGAGATGCAATTTAGAAGTTTAGTGGAATTTAGATGATTTCCCTTTTCAGGCAAGGTATAGGCATAAGAAGCTCCCCAATGGGCTGTAATGGTACACTAAGATACACCTGGCAAATCAGTTCTGTAAGCCAAAGGAAATTAAAGAGGTTAATTTTTTGACTCACTTGCAGTCCTGTCTAGGTTTGGGGACGTATCCTGGGTAAGCTCCTTCTGTGATCGTCTTGCACATCCTTGTGTCTCGGTCAGAGGGCAGCAAGGTGCTCGGTTTCACCAAGAGTCCAAGGCAGTGATCAAAAGTATTGCGTACCTCGGGACCATCTTCGGTAAAAAAGCAGTGTCCCAGCGTGTCGTACCCAACCACATCCTTGACCTGTTGATATAAAACGGAGACGGCATGGATAAGAGGCTGGTCTTTCTAGATGCTCAGAACACCACCTTGTCTAGACATAATTGTAAGGCTCATGGCATTAATGATGTTCAACTTAAAAACAACCTGTGAAACAATGCCGAGAGTATCTAATGGGACAGGATGATGGGAAGCTGCCGTGTACTGGGTCACATCCAAACTATGCATTAACAACATTTGTAACAGACATGGCTTCTTCCCCAAGAATCCTGGGAACTGTAGCTTGCCTGAGCCACAATTCTCGACACCTTAACAAACTACACTTCCCATGATTCTTTGAGGGGGAACCATGTTGTGGATACAACCTTTGTAGATCCAGCCTTTGAGCATCTACTCTGGCTTGCAGCAGCTCGGGGCAAAGTCTCTCTTATCACCTGCAAGCTGATCCTTTAACTCAATGTCCCAGGGATGGAACCTGAGGACCTTCTGCATGAAATGGACACCCCCAAGATAAAAGGAACCCTGAAAAGGAAAGGAGGTACCATCCAGCTTGTCTACACTACGGTCTGGACACATTTCTTCTTAAGCCAGTTTAAAGCTAAAAACAGAGGCACGTCATTACGTCTTTTTTCCATCAGAGATGAAGGTGGCATGATTCAGATCAGCGTACCATTCCACTGTAGGAGTGCATCCCATTCATTTCAAAGGGGTTGACATGCACAAGGGTTTTCTTACATCTACATGTTGTTGGCTGAAGCCAAGTGTGCCCCTGAGCATGTACTAAGAGCCCTTCATTGACTTCATGGCCACTGTAATCAGGAACCCACATTGCAACATGTGAAAACCACATCTGATAAGAGCGTCGAGATGCCCCTAGATTTTCTGGGAATACATACATATATATATATTTAAATCACTTTTCGTGCATGCACATATAAGATGGCATGGGTTTAAATCAGAGGGTTTATAAATGCTGGACTCCTAAATTCAGGGGCGGACTTCATATGGCATTTGTCCTTTCCAGCAAAGGAGCATCATCAATCTCAAACTGAATCAATGACACCAGATGCAAGCATTGCCGCAGCTAGCAGACCCTCATGCATATTCCTCAGAGTATTATCCACCGCAAATCTATAGAGCATGCCAATAGTTTCTGGCATGACATACTCCCTGCGTTCATCCAGCCCCCTCCGCAACAAGCCTTGGTATAAATCAGGCCAGAATTTAATGTTGTGGCTCAGCAGATTGTAACACACACATTTGCAAAATAATGAGGAAAGCAGAATGTGGTGGGCGTTTAACGCACTGCTTGCTCTGCTAGCGAGAGTAACATTTCAGACGTTTTTACATGCAAAAGGTGGCATGAACCCAAGCCTATCTAGACTTGCTCCACTATCAGAGGATGCAATTGTGTAAGATCATTTTAATACAAGGTTAACTAGCCCCTTACAGTCTTTGCAATCCGGATAGTTAGTCACAGACTAGCCAAGGGGTGGGCAGAGAACCACATCTTTTCAATGCATCCTATGGTTGAAAAGCTGACTATATATTTATTATATCATTTCAGCTGCAGTAATTTTGTCAGCGCTTTCGCACCCAAATCCCTAAACTGTTTTACTTGGAGAACAGCCCTGCTTTTTTGGTGGAACCGATTTCCCCAAGTACGAGCCGCAATTCTATATGCATTTGCACAAGACCCCCATGCAAGGACAGTTTTACTGAGAAGTAATCCCAACCATGTCCAATGAGGCATACTCCCACAAATGCAGTGTTATCCTCTGCTGGCAGTACACACAGGTGTAAGAAGAGAAAGTGGTATGCAAGGAGGTCAAATGGCAACGAAATGCAAAAAGAACAGGCTGTGAACATCCAATTACATCTCAAAATGGATGTAAAATAAGAGCAGCGACCAGAAAATCCCTTAAGGTAGCTGCTTTCTTCATTCCTATCAACTTGACCATGTTTCCTTCCCCATTGCTTGCTTTTTGGCTGTGGAAGTGCCGAGGAAGGAACGTGGCTCCTTACCAGAATTTCTTTGAACTAAATATAATTTTGCTCCTTGGAAAAGGGCAAAAATAAGAAGCTGGCTGAACGCTTCCAAATCCTCTAAAACCGACCCGCCCATTTGAGCCACTGCAATGTCACACTCTGAATATTTGAGTTGGCAGCGGCGGCGGCAGCAGCACCATGGGAAAAAAATTGATCTGTGCAGGATCAGGGCTTGAAATTAGAATCGGTGAAGTATTTACGGTACCATAACCAGGAGGCTTTCGACCATTTAACAGGCCTCTGGCCATCCTTCCTTGCAGTTAATATGTCCATTAGGTTCCTTGCTCATCTGACATACTACTCTCCCCATGTGGCTACAAATCGGAAAGCAGTCGTAGTAACAGGAAAATATAGCCAAGACTCTGATCTATGGCAAATTAATAAATGCTTAATCTAAGAAGAGCCCTCTCTCGTAACACTAGAATCTGTAGACATGCAATGTTGGAAGATTCAGGACAGACAAAGGGAAACACTTCTGAATGCAGAACACAGTTAAACTTTGGAACTCCTTGCCACAAGGGGCAGCAATTGCCACCAACTTGGACAGCTTTAAAAAAGGATTAGACTAATCCATAGAGGAGAAGCCTGTCCCATCATTGCTATCCTTTTCCTCCATGGTTTAAACAAGCTTATCCAGAAATGTATAATATAAAGTGGTACCTCGGTTTATGAACACAATTGGTTCCGGAAGTCTGTTCATAAACTGAAGCGTTCATAAACTGAAGCGAACTTTCCCATTGAAAGTAATGGAAAGTGGATTAATCCGTTCCAGACGGGTCCGCGGAGTACTCAACCTAAAGCGTACTTAACCCGAAGCATGGGTGTAATTGGTTCCGGAAGTCTGTTCATAAACTGAAGCGTTCATAAACTGAAGCAAACTTTCCCATTGAAAGTAATGGAAAGTGAATTAATCCGTTCCAGATGGGTCCGCGGCGTTCATAAACCGAAAATTCGTAAACCGAGGTGTTCATAAACCGAGGTTCCACTGTATGTGTTTGATTCTAGCATATTGTTGATTTTATTTTATTTTTAACTGAAAATTTCATTGCTTCATTCCCTTTGTAAACCACTTTGTGGTGTGGCATGTGGTATTTAATTTTTATGAAATAAATAATAAAAATGTAGAGGGAAACGCAGTTAAAATCCCTGTAGTGGGTGTTTTTTTTATTAAAAAAACTGAATATGAATCAAGCCATCACCATTAAAAAACACAGATAAAAATCAATAAAACTTTTAAAACAATTATAACTGCCTATTTTATATGTCTGGATAGAACTGCAAAAACAAGGAAGTTCCCAGCCAGCATCTAAAATATTATTGCTATTTTTTTCCTTACCCTACAGGTCTGAGGGTAGATCACAACAATTAAAAGAATTAGATATTACCGTAAAAACAATTAAAAGAGATTTCAATCAAGAGAACAGGGCGAGTTCTAAACAGGCCTCAAGCATGCTATGAAAACTATGAGGAAAGTTCCAGAAACACCTATTTGAGGGAGGAATTCTACAGATCGGGGACTGCTACTCTCCTGGGCAATGCCATCTCCTGGGCTGTCACCACCCCAAACTTCAGAGGGCAATGGGGCTACAAGGAACCAAGAGGGCAAGGGTTTCCTGCCTAATTTCAAGAGGTAGGGAATTCCAAAGCATGGCTGCTGCCACACTACAGGATTGGTGACTTACAAATAATTTATAATTATTATTTATACCACAACAGAATATTAAAAACACAATAAAACATCAAACATTAACAACTTCCCTAAACAGGGCTGCCTTAGGATGTCTTCTAAAAGTTAGATAGTTGTTTATTTCCTTGACATCTGATGGGAGGGCGTTCCACAAGGCGGGCGCCACTACCGAGAAGGCCCTCTGCCTGGTTCCCTGCAACCTCACTTCTCACAGGGAGGGAACCGCCAGAAGGCCCTTGGACCTGGACCTCAGTGTCCAGGCTGAATGATGGGGGTGGAGACGCTCCTTCAGGTATACTGGGCCGTTTAGGGCTTTAAAGGTCAGCAGCATAGGTGCCAACTCCCAGGTTGAAAAATCCGGGACTGGCTGCGGCGCGGCAGCGGAAGTCACGCTGCGGCCATTTTGGAACTGGGCAGAGCAGCACCGGAAGTCGCTTCTACGCATGCTCTGCCCATTTCCAAAATGGCCGCAGCGCTTCTGCACATGTCCAGAGACTTCAGACATGCGCAGAAGGAGCCTCCCCGGGCTGGTAAGAATACGGGGTATTTACCGGGGGGGTGTTAAATCCGGGCTGCCAGCGGGACACAGCTGGAAAAACGGGGGGCTTCCCGGGGAATACGGGAGACTTGGCAGCTATGGTCAGCAGCAACACTTTGAATTGTGCTCGGAAACGTACTGGGAGCCAATGTAGGTCTTTCAGGACCAGTAGGGAGTTTCGCAGGGCAAGGCCTGTCAAAAGGAAAGCCTAGCCCCTAGTGAAGGCCAGCCATACCTCAGGGACACATTGCACCACTGAAGCGCCCCATCAGAGCATCTCAGTGATTGTTTTGGTGCATTAGGAACCAGCCCTTCTGGTACTTTGGCCCCAAGTTATTGGAGTTATTTTGGGCCTAGGTAGACCTGCACACCAGCAGCACCAACCCTTTGAATTGTGCTGGAAGGGGTGGTGAACGAATCTCAAGTTTCTTACCAGCAGACCGTTGGAGCCATGGATGGTGACACAACGAGAAAAGGCATGGTGGATGGAGATGTCTTTGACGTAGGTAGGAGGGTGATAGCCGCCCTTCTCATCCACATCTCCGGACATGTGGAAGTGGATTGGGTAGTGTCCCAGTGACTGCTGGCCCATGTGCTTCAGTTCAATCCCTTCCATATGGACAGCCTTAAAGCCAAGGCCAAGCTAGAGAACAACACACACACACACCACCACCATCATCATCATCATCAATCTGCGGGAGGGAAATTTCGAAACTTGTGCAAGGGTTGTTGTTTCTGTTTGTCAGATAAGTGTGATCCAACGCTTTTAAGGCCACATCTGCACTATACATTTGAAGTGGTATCAAACCACTTCAAGCACTCATCGCTTCCTCCAAAGAATTCTGGGAAGCGTAGCTGTTAAAGCTACTGACAGTTGTTAGGAGACCCGTTGAAACTAATGGATCTTGAGTAGAACACTGGATGCAATCCAATAGGGACATAGGAAACTGCCTTATACTGAATCAGACCATCTAGCTCAGCTCTGGGTCCATCTAGCTGATGTACTGTCTACATTGACTGGCAGGAGCCCTTGGGGATTTCAGGCCAGGAATTTAACCTAAAACCTTCTGCATGCAAAGCAGGTGCTCTACCACTGAGCTTTCCCCCAACAATTGCTTTTTAGAATTGCTTGCTATCGTTTTGTACGCTGCTTAGGAGACTGCTGTTTGGTCCCAAAGAACACATAAGTATAGGAACTGCATAAATACATTCTCATCACGAAAAGTATTGCACTTTAAATGCACATAGATCTATTGGCACAATTGTGCCCATGGCTCCATAAGATTTCTGCTGCCAACATAAAGTCTGACATTGGATATGCTAGGCACAAGTGTTCAATGTCATGTCAGACTCCCCCAGCCACATGGAAGAAATGTCCCAGTGCAAGGGTGGGGGAAAACCCAGCAATAAATGGACACCAAGCGATACCTTGATATGGCCTCCAAAGGTGTCAAAATCAAAGAAGGAGCACAGATCACTGTTGTAATTGTAGCATTCCTTAGCCATCTCTCCCATCACGAGAATGTTGCGACTTAGCAATCCTACTTCTGCTCTCATGTCCACTCCATCGATCACCTCTCCCGTGTGAAGGTAGTTTGCTTTCCCTAAAGGAGCAGGGAATGAAAATCCGCCATTAACAAATCCATTCTCTAACTTCTATTTATTTCAATTTGAATTTCAACTTTTTAATATTTTTATTCCACGGGATTTATATACTGTTTAATTGTCATACAATCACAAAGCAGTTAGCAAACATAACAAAGCAATTAAATTATCAGCAAAATTGTCATTGGGTCTTTTACACACAGACACACCATGTCTTCCCTGATTCAGCTGTTTTGCAATTGGGGGGGGGGGAGGAAGGAAGCAGGAAGAGATTATCTTACTGCCCACATTCTGAACTGGTCCAGTAAAAACAAGCAATACACTCATTAAATAAATGCTGCACTCAAAGAACATATATGTCTTACACTTGCAGATATTTTCTTTCGGGAGAGGCGTGCACACTCAACATTTATAACTGGAAACAAATGCCAAAAGCTCAGAAATAGCCAAGTCAGAATTGTTTCTTGCAAAGAAGATATAGGAGATGGGTTATCTGAGAAAGGTTAACAAGAAAACAGGCGGAATGTCCATCATTTTTACAAGGAGGAATGAATATTTCAATGTGCCTGGAAACTGCTATGCATCTCTCTGGGCCTGCCATTCAGTGGCAGGGACACGGGTGGTGCTGTGGTCTAAACCACTGAGTCTCTTGGTCTTGTTGATCATAAGGCCAACAGTTCGAATCCGTGTGACGGGGGTGGGCTCCCGTTACTTTGTCCCAGCTCCTGCCACCCTAGTGGTTTGAAAGCATACCAAATAAATAGGTACCACTGTGGTGGGAAGGTAAATGGCATTTCCGTGCACTCTGGATTTTGTCACGGTATCCCGTTGCACCTGAAGTGATTTAGTCCTGCTGGACACATGACCTGGAAAGCTGTCTGTGGACAAACGCCGGCTCCCTTGGCCTGAAAGATGAGCTCTGCACCACATAGTCAAATTCTACTGGACTGAACTGCCCAGGAGTCCTTGATCTTTACCATTTTACTACCCACTGCAGAATTGCCATCAGTGAGAGGTGATAAGCTTCAGCATATGGTTTTGCCCTAACTACAACCATGTCCATGAGCTCAGTGTTTTAGTCCTCCATCACAGAACAAGGGTGGGTGTTGTACCCCTGTCTGAGTTCCGTTGCCAAGCAAGCGGGGCTAGGAGTCTCTGAGGAACTCTTGCCTAAGAGCAGAATCCACACACAAAGTCTCACAGTCCAGAGGTCAGGGAGTCCAGATGATCACAGACTCAAGGGTCCAGATAGGAAGCAGCAAGGTAGGACCAGGAAGTACAAGCGTTGTTTGCAGCATCTGACTGCTGCTGAGAGCTCTGTTTAAGAAGGCTGAAGCCAGCTGGTTCTCATCAGTGCCTTCTCCTCTTGTGTCCTTGAAGGCTGATCAGCTGCAGGTGGAGTCTCTCCCCCTTCAGGCTTCTGTTCAGCAGGCGAAGGTGAATCCTGGCCCATGACAGTGGAGAAACTCTGGCCAGTGAGCCAATTTTGGCCCACCAGCCATTTTCCCCAAACCATGCCCGTCTGTCATCAGTTGACACCACTGCCAAAGTGTTCCCTGCAGGGAAAGAGCTGGGAAAGCAGACCTCCTCCTGCCCCTGCAGAGCGCAGGACTGAACTGTCCGCTTATCCTGCCTGGTCTTGCTTTGCCAGGGCATTTCTTGTGAGGAACACGCTGGTGAAGCAGACCCCCTGACCCCCCCACCACCACCACCTCACAGGTCAAGGAGGACAGGACTTCCCACCTATCAGTCAGCGGATACCAACAGCTGATTGATGTGTAGGTGGCCCCACCTACCTGCCAAGTTTGCCCACCACACTCCTGGGGGCCAAAAAGGTTCTTCACTCCTGCCGCAGAGGACAAGAATAGAGGAAACCAAACAATGGCTGCGCTTGAAGGACACTACCAAGTGAGGACAAAATCTGTTCCATCTCCCAGGTGGCTCCAACTTGAGACTCAAGCCTGCCATTTAACCTGTGCAGGCCCACTGTGGTTCCGAATTCTCAAGCCACAGTAGGATGGAACAAAACAGGTGCCCAGAAGACTCTCTCAATGCGCACAAAGACACTCGTTGCAAGTTGCCATCATAGCAAAACGGATGCCGGCTCCACATCTTGGCTACAACATGCCTTCGTGTCACACAAGGAGGGCAGAGGGAGCTATCCCACCCGCTTTCCGATGCAGTTTTCAATGAACAGAGAAGGTGGTATCATTTGATCCTGCTGCGGCTGTTGTTTGCTGAAGCAGATCTGAGCACACGGTGTTATCAGATGGAGACCTGGTGGAGCCAGAAAGGGGAGATCCCTGCAAAACTTCATACGAACTTTGATAAGGAGGGCAAAAGAATTCATCTGTGTCCAATGGTGCAGATAGTAAATAAAAGCGAGCTTTTCTCCTCTGTAGCTGTTGCTGCTGTCCATTCATTTTCTGCTGCTGCAGCACCTAAAAAAATGGCCTCTCTCGATCACCAATATCTGCAAGGCTTCATCTCTCTCCCCTTTAAAAAAAAATTCTTTAAAACATACCATTTCCTCCAGCCAACTCAAGTTTTATTACGTGCATACGGTCTACAGACAAAAAGCCTACAAAATTAACTGGAGGGACATACATGCTTCAAATAATTGGCTATCTGCTCAGGGCGATTATACAGAAATACATTTTCTGCTGTCAGTTTGCTATGTGTTTTAATCGCAGCAGTGAACAGATTTAGCTATTTTTCACCCTCTGACATAAAGGCCTGGAATCTGCAAATAGAACTGGCATAAAAACCAGAAGACATTCCTGGGTAAGGTTCAAGCAGTGGACAAATAATCACTTAGCGCAACCCATTGCAGAAGTTGCATTATTCAATTCAAGTGGTCTCCCCCCCCCCCTCTAACATTTTTTAAATCTCCCACAAGCTCTGACTTATTCTCAATCTTGTCTTGCTTTTATATGGCAGGCCTTCAGATTTAGAATGCTTTCCATGTTTATGCGCCCTGAGATTCGTTGCAACTGTTTTGCATTTTAAGCGCATTGGAGTGGCGCAGATGCATTGAAGAAATGTGGTTGCAGATGGGAGAGAAATTCGGGTCTGTTCATCTTTGAAGGCAATTCTACCTAATTCACACTTTTCCAAAAAGCAATAGGCAAAGTGAAACACATCCATCCTTCAAAATTCACACTCCTCTAAATTTTACCAGTGCAGTTCTGAAGCCAGGTAACGTGCAGAAATGGATACACTAGGGTAAATTGTGCATAGAAATGCATATATTACTGCAAAACATGCAAAAGGCATTATATTAGGGGGGGATTGCTTTGCAAAATTGTATACAAACATGGTGGATTGGGAGAAATTTGTGCTGGAATGCAGGTTTCAAACTAACATGGAAATGTGAAGCACTGAAAACTGTGGAGATTGGAAAAATGAGGAACGGAGTGAAACCAGAATGGGTAAGATTCAGTTATCCCTAGGCATGGGGCAAACTTCCCAAAATCAATGTCTTGGGGATGCTACAAAACTCTCTTTATGAAAGGTACACGTGCCTGGGCTTTAGAATAATAAGATCTCAGGCTTGCATGTGCTTCGGCTTTATTTAACACCTGCAGAGACATGCTAAGAATGCTAAATGCCAACAAGAATGTTGAATATGCACTAAGAGAGTTCTATATATAACTAACACGCTGGGCGTTTGTTTTCATGTTGTGCTTTTGCTGACTCGGGGGAGATTCAAGATAAGGAAATGGGTCTCAGATGGTTGCTGTCCTCCGCTGTCCTCCACTGTCCTCTCCTTATGGAGCATTGATTCACCCCAGACAATAGCTTTCAATTGTGTTCCTGGGACGCTTGATGGTAAAGCAAACACACCGAGCACGTCTATTTCTGCAGGAGGTTAATGTGGCAAGTTATGCCATCAGCAGGGAAACTAGAAATTTGTGTGACACACACACACACAAATAGCCAAGAACCAGGCTGGGATGTTCAATAGGACTGTTCCAGACAGAACCCAAGAATGACTTGTGCTGCCCTCTCCTTCCTCTTCTAGGTCTTGCATTCAGCTTTCTTCGTTTCCCTGCTCTTAAAACACCTATTGCCTCCTTCTTCAATCCTAGGCACCCCCCTTCTTCCTCCTCCTCCTCCTCCTTTGCCCTTACTCAATATTCGCCACGAAAACCCCAGGTTTTTGCCACCAGAATAAACGACGCAGAAACAAATGAAAATCTTACTCAGGAACCGGTTCTTGCAAAATTTCGGCATTCTGTCAAATTTAGAGTGTTTGCATTACTCACAGCTGAGTAATTTACTCCCACAAATTGTCAGGATGGCCCCTGAGGATTAGTCAAATTCACGGAGGGCAACGCTGTCGTTCATCGCTAGACATCTCTTGTCATAGGCAGCTTGCCTCTGAATATCAGTTTGCTGGGAATCACAAGTGAAGAGAAGGCTTTGGGCACACAGGTCTCGCTTGTGGGCTTCCCAGATGTATGGCAGCCCATGTTGGCCGTGCTGCTTTTGCCGATTTCCCTTAAAAATAGTTCAAAAACGGTTTTTTGTTGGCGATATTGCCCAAAAGGCTCGACAAATTTTCTGCCCGGATTTTCGCCATTTGAAATATGGAAACCCTACCATAGGCACCTGTCCACTGTGAGAACAGGATGCTCAACTGGATGGTCCTTTGGTTTGATCCAGCAGCGCTCTTCTTATTTTCGTACAAGGAGAGGAATCTGGAGTGGGTGCTGTAATATGGATTACTAGGTACGCATAGTCCCCTTATTGCAGGGGACCGAAATTACCCTGGAATCTCTCCTCATAGAAACTCCACACCATGATTGATCCATGGGGTCTGATCCGTGTTGCTTTGCTATGGGGAGTAAAATACATCTTTGGCATAGATCAGGCATCCCCAAACTTGGGCCCTTCAGATGTACAATTCCCATCCTCCCCAACCACTGGTCCTGTTAGCTAGGGATCATGGGAGTTGTAGGCCAAAACATCTGGAGGGCCACAGTTTTGGGGGTGCCTGGCATAGATCAGGACTTTCCGGGTGGTTGCAATACAGTGTCCCTGATGAGATTTCTTTATGTAGCTCATTTCTGGCTTTTAGAAAGCAGCGGAGTGCTCTCTTGGAAATCTCAAGATCATCGGATGGAAGAATGTTTTTGGCTAGAACTGCTTTTAGATTTATTTATTTTTATAATTGTTTTTAGGACGTTTCTGCTCTGTTTGCCACCCTGCTTCCTTATGGAGGAAGGGTTGGATATAAGTTCAATAAATAAGATCTATCATCTTCATCATCCTGTTCCACCGCTGGGATATAGAATCCTAGAATTGTAGAGGAGTTGGTAGGGACCCAGAGCTTCATAGTTTATCGCTCTGCAATGCAGGAATAGGCAAGCATCCTATATGGGGATTGAACCGGCAACCTTGGCGTTATCATCACCATGCTCTAACCAACTGAGCTATATGTGTACTTCCTTAGGCTGCTATTGTTTTGTACTGTATACCTTTTAAAATTTTTATCCCTTTTAGCTTTTTTTTTTTGGAAGGGGCAGGTTTTATTTTATTTAATGTAATATCCATAAACACCGAGAGAGGCAGCATAGGATTTTGTGTTTGTTTTTAACACACAAGAGAGACCTGTTGTGGCAAGAATTCTTGTTTTTGCTCTGTTTGGGGCAACAAGAATGCAGGGCCAGCTGCCAACTTACATTAGGCGCTTGGTGCGCAACCAGCCCCATGGGGCACATCAGAGAGACAGATGTGAAAGAAAGCTCTTCATATCGGAGGCGAGAACATCTCACCCCAAAGAACTGTAAATGAGATCTGCGGTTAGAGTGACGCTTAAGGCAAGCGTGCCGTCAAGGCTTTCGCTTGGTGGATGCAGACAAACAGTTATTGTGACACCAGCCACACTGTTTAGTTTTGCACACTCTTCCAAGCATGGCCTGCTGCATAAATTAGGGGAGGGGAGGGGTGCGTGGGTCGCAAGCAGAGCACATGCAATGCATTCAGAAACTTTCTCCTGGATTTAAGCCTCAGATTGTCTGGCAAAAAAGAACCTAAGGTGGCAGTTCCCATGGCAGTCAATTCTGTTCCCTGATGTTTCCATAACTGTTAATTTCCTCGCTATATTTTAGCTCCCCTGCCAAAAATATAGCCAAATATAGCACAAGTTTAGCGCTCATTTCCATGTGATTTGCAAACATATTTTCTTCTGAAAGCAAATAATGTGGAAACGAGCACTAAACTTGAGCAATCTTCTGCCATATCTCTGGAAGTGGCTTTTATGTTGTGTAAAAGCTCAAATATTATACAGATATTAACAGTCAGGGAAACATGACTGCGAATGCGGCCTAAGACACGTGGCGCTACCTTATTACCGAGTTAATTTAGTGGATTTCATGCATTAGTTTGACAGGCAACAGCTTTGCAAAGATTTCGACACAAGGTTGTTGCTTTTTTGTGTGAAAGCTGTGCTATCAAATATTATGATGACCTTCCTCTCGGAGAATTTAATTGGGGTGGGTTTTTTTCACGTGCAAAGCAAATGACTTAACACTGAGCTGCAGGCCTTGGAATGCAGTCAAGATATACTGCGCTAGAAAGAACAATCTGTATCCATTTGTAGAAAGTAGCAGTCAGCCTATGTGCTGGCTGGAGCAATGAACTGACTCAGCAGAATGCAGTTTTATATAATTACATCTAGGAAATCCATTAAATCCATATGTACATAGCCGCATGGGATAACTATCTGCACACACAAGTGTGATAATTACAAGTGCACACATTTCATTGCGCGCACATGCAGTGTACCAACAACAAAATAATTGCATGTGCAGCCATCAGAAGTGGCAGCCTGGCGGAATATATTTCCTGTGCTCCAGTTCACTTTGGCAAACTTACTCGCAAAGAGAGAAATAAAGAACAAAAGCAATAGGAATGGAACAAAACCACAGGGACCCAGGTGGCGCTGTGGTTAAACCACTGAGCCTAGGGCTTGCTGATCAGAAGGTTGGCGGTTCGAATCCCTGTGATGGGGTGAGCTCCCGTTGCTTGGTCCCAGCTCCTGCCAACCTAGCAGTTCGAAAGCACGTCAAAATGCAAGTAGATAAATAGGAACCGCTACAGCGGGAAGGTAAACGGCGTTTCCATGTGCTGCTCTGGTTTGCCAGAAGCGGCTTTGTCATGCTGGCCACATGACCTGGAAGCTATACGCCGGCTCCCTTGGCCAATAATGCGAGATGAGCGCGCAACCCCAGAGTCGGCCACGACTGGACCTAATGGTCAGGGGTCCCTTTACCTTTACCTTACTCGCAAAGAGAGTAATAAAGAACAAAAGCAATAGGAAGACAGATGTTAACTGGTGTAGCACAGAGACTTGATTATAGAAACCAGGAAGTAGCGATAAGGGAGAAATTTGATTCAGTTCACATTTAAAGCAGAGCTTTCCCAAAATCCCACGTTCTAAAACAAGATGCAAAGTGAGCCTGCAAAACTCATACTTCTCTGAATTTTGCAATGCATATCTCCAGCTGAGTAAATGTCTACAACTGAGGTAGACATATACTGAGGTAGGGTTTGCATACGAATGCAAATATTTGTGAAAATAATATGCAAATATTATTAGGGATAATATTTCATTTGCAAAGATGTGCATAGTAGGCGAAACTGCACGCTAAAATTCGCAGTAGAATGCTGATGACTTTGCATGAGGGGGGGGGGAAGTGGAGCACTGAGTTTAAGATTGGAAAAATGAGAAACAGAAAATGATAAAATCACACACCCCTATCGGGAAGTCTCTGTTTTAAATATCTCCTCTCTCATTAACTCATTAACGAAGATGGCCTTAGGCAACTCTCTCCCCGCCCCCTCTCACCATCTGCAGTATGTACGCTACTTACCTCAGGGATGGGGAACCTATGGCTCTCCAGATATCACTGGATTACAACTTCCACCATCCCTGACCACTGAACATGATTGCTGGGGCTGTCGGGATCTTAATTCCATTAACATATGGAGGGTCACAGGTTCCCCCATCCCTACTTTACAAGGTTGTTGTGAGAATGCACCTAGATAATGTACACAGTTGTTATTATTATTAGGGATCACCACCTTTTTTGCCCTATATGTTCAGATATTTTGTTACCACCCGACAAGTTTGGAGAAAGGTCTCCTATCACTTGCCATGATAACCACTACTCATCGTCTGCTTTATCCTATTTTATATACCTATTTATTTATAAAAAAATATTTATATACAGCTATTCATTTTTTTAAAAAAATCAGAGTGGTTTGCAACTACAGCATATAAAAACCATACAATAAAAACCATGTAAAAGAGTTAAAATCAGAATTTTTCTAACTATCTCAATCGCCTGCCTGGGCCTGATGGAATAAGAAGAGTTTTCAACAGGCATTTAAAAATTGGAACAGAATTTGCCTGCCGAATCTCTATTGGCAGAGAAATCGATCATACTGGCTGATGACACTGAAGGCAGTTTAACTATGGATTATAATACATGTTGCCGTCCGAGATGCAGTAAGTCATTAAGGACAAAATGGCCTTATTTCCTTCCAAAGAAATAAAAAGGGTATAGACGGGCAAACTCGTGAGAAACAAGCCCTATATCTGATTTGAGAAATGTCCAGTTCTAATGTACTTTTCCCACACTTTTGGATTCCCACAGATTGAGCCGCCTCGGAGGTCTGCTGATAATCAGACTTTCACACAGTCAAGATACATCCATAGATGAACTGTAACCAGCCATCTATTACAAGGGTGTTCTGGTCTGAACAATGACACCCACCAGTTCATTCATGTTATTTATTATCTGGTACATGAGAAGGGCGTTGCATCATTTCTGCCCATTTGTGAGACTTATCAAGGGTTGGACACTTCACATGTGGCTACATAACTGCAGATAAGGCTGGGAATTATTGTTGTTTGGTCTTCTACCCTGTCCCGCCCTTCCTGCCTTCCATTTTGCTGCTGCCTCTCGCTCTGGACATCTCCAGAGTTCTTTGAAATCCAGATGCAAATCATCAAAGAATTTGAATCCATTCCCTGGGGGCGATGAGGACACAAACCATAGAAAAACAATGCCTAATTAGTGATAGGAAAGCTGAGAATCATCGTTCAACCGAGAGGGACTTTGCCGAACCTTTTTACCCTATCCCCATGAACTGTAGGCGGAATTCTGCATGAAAATCAGCTATGCAAAGTATGTAGATGTGGCTTATTATAGGGTGAGGTGAGGAAAGAACAGTTGCATCAAGCCAAGGCTTTCCCCCAAAGAATTATGGGAACTGTAGTTTGTTAAGGGTGCTGTGAGTTGTTAGGAGGCACCTATTCCCCTCACAGAGCTACAATTTCAAGAGTGGTTTAACAGTCAATCTCTCTTCCCAAGGAAGTCTAGAAAATGTAGCTCTGTGAGGGGAATGGGGGCTCCTAATAGGTCTCGGCACCCTTCACAAACCACATTTCTCAGGATTCTTTCAGAGAAGCTGCTTAAAGCGGTATCGTGAGATTGGTGTAATATCTGTGAAGCAACAGTGTTGAATATAAATGAACTAATAGATAAACCTACCCCTTTTGCATATTTTGTTCCACAAAGCACCATGAACAATGACAGTGTGGGACAAATTAAGTCCATGGAGAAGTTTTTAAAAATCTAAATCATTTTCTTTTTTAAAAAAAGTACTGTGCATTTTTTTTAAAAAAAGTTTGCAATAATATTATTTAATTTCTTAAAAACCCAATTTGTCCACATCCAACACCCCCTGATTTAAACCTAATAACTTCTCACATGCATCCATCACTAGAGGTCAGGGCAGCAAATCTTTATTGAGATGGGTATCCAATGCTCTGGGAACACACCTTATTCCAAACTCATGCTTAGAGATAATTTGTGAGAAAGTGACTCTTCCCCCACTGGCAATCTCATCTGAACTTGTGCAGAATCTCCTCTAGACTAAATAACCTGTGCCTAAAGTTCACATAATGATGATTAAAAATGGTGGGATTCCAATACCTTAGACATCCATGTTTCGGCAACTTTGCATGAAAGCTCACCCCACTTTTTCTGGGTGCCTGGGGCAATGGGTGCCGTGCAGCATGCATGGCCCTGGCACTGAAATCTGTGGGTGCCTGGCCCCTTCATGGGGAATTTTGTGGGTGCTCAGGCACCCAGGGCCCCAGGGATTTGGCACCTATGACAGCATATGATGAAAGCATGAGGGGGAAATTTGCAGTAGCTGCTCGAGTTAAGCAACTCTTGTCCTGACATCAATTTATCAGTCTTCTTCTGGGTAAAGGTAAAGGGGCCGCTGACCATCAGGTCCAGTTGTGTCCGACTCTGGGGTTGCAGTGCTCATCTCGCTCTATAGGCTGAGGGAGCCGGTGTTTGTCCGCAGACAGCTTCCGGGTCATGTGGTCAGCATGACAAAGCTGCTTCTGGCGAACCAGAGCAGCGCACGGAAACGCCGTTTACCTTCCTGCCGGAGCGGTCCCTATTTATCTACTTGCACTTTGATGTGCTTTCGAACTGCTAGGTGGGCAGGAGCTGGGACCAAGCAACGGGAGCTCACCCCGTTGCAGGGATTCGAACCGCCGACCTTCTGATCAGCAAGCCCTAGACTCTGTGGTTTAACCCACAGGGCCACCTGTTTGCAGTAGCTGCTCGAGTTAAGCAACTCTTGTCCTGACATCAATTTATCAGTCTTCTTCTGGGTACAACGCCTTAATAGCTGTCTTCACTTACACCACTCGAGTTATTTTATCTTCGCTCATTCAAGGTAGGTGTTCATGTGTGAGAGTGTGAAATTCTTATGGCACACAGCTGAACGCCCCACTCCTGACCGCCTGTAGATGCTCAGTTCCCATCTGTTTCTCTGAAGTTCTGTTTGTCAAGCCAGCACAATTTATTTGCAGGAACTGTTAAAAACAGCTCAACTCATTTGGCCAAATATCCTATGCAGAGTGTATGAAAATATCGCTAAACGATGAGGACACTGGTTATAATTAGCTCTTGACTCAGTCACAAAAGGTGTTATAAAACCACAAATTTCTAGTTTAACCATTAGGCGGTTTTATTAGGCGGATGTTATTCATGCAACAAACTTAACAGTTACCACCATTCCCCCTTTGCCTTTTTATAGTGGCATGGCAGAAATAAATTCAACTGATACCGCTTTTCCCAATACAGGGCTGTAGTGGTGAGAAGAAAAGAATCTTTACTAGTTGCAATTCTGTCTGTTTCAAAAACTCAGAAGCAACGCCTATCCATAGCTGAGCTAGCATCTGTTTAATAATATTGTTAGAAACCCTTACAGAATGAGTGACTCCAAACCTGTTGAAGTGCAACAGGATTCAGTGGAAGACATAAAACTTAAGTCTTAGAGTAAATTAATTAACATGACTCAGTTAGGTCCATTGATTTCTATGGGTCTGTTTTGTATAAAACTTTGTTGAATACATCCTTTATCCCTAACTCTCCCTGACTAATGTTTATCAACACTTTCTATGAGAAGTCCAGGGAAAGATATTCAACAGTTCTCCTGTTTCTATTGCACAGGACAGTGAACTAGAGACAGGAGGAATTTTCCATCGATGCCACCTCATTATTCAACTGAGGCCAGCACTGTGCAACCAACTTGGGTTCTCAGAAGCCAGCCAACATTTCTCCACTGCAAAGCAGTGCTGGGAGGGTGCCATTTGTAGCAGAGAAACTACAAGTGGAGGGAGGAGGTGCTTAACCCTTCCACTGCCACTTTCCTTATGCAACTCCCCACTAGCATGGTTTTCAGATGCTAGTGGGACCCAAGTAATACACCCAGTTCCAGCTTTGTTTTCATTGACTATCGCCCAAGATTGTTCTCATGATGTAACCTGTGTCACACGCATTTCATGTGGTTTTTCCAATCATCCAAGTGATACATTTTTCTCACAGAGAGCCTGCCATCTTTAGTCATGAGCCTATGATGCATTTGAAACCAGAATAATATTTCCCTTGGCACAAAGCATCAAACTCCTTTCGGCCCATTTCAAAAAGGGCCAACTTCAGGTCTTACTGAGCAGGTTACAATGAATATAATGGGGGCATGTGGTTGTCAAGGAGTGGCCTATATTTGGGGCTGTGTTTTGTATAGCACAGTGTTGATCAAATTTCTGACAAGAAGACCACTGCTTATACGGTATTTACATAGCACTGATTGTTCATTTTATCAATGATTCTTACAACAATCCCATAAGGTAGGACAGTTTTATCCACCCCATTTCCTCCCTTTTGGTAGGGTTCAACTTCTTTGAATAACACCTCTATTATCATCAGCAACATTGCACTGACTCCCTCACTGTTGCATTCAATCCAAGCTTTCTCTCTGTACCACTGGTCGTCTCTTGGCTGCTGCTGCTATCTATCTCCTCTTTTCCTCCTTGTCCACTTTGTTTATCTGCTACCAATCTTATTTTGAAACCCAACATCTCAGTCCCTTTTCCCTACTGGAAAGACACAAGCTTACGAGGAATCTGAACGGTTCACTGATTTCTAGGCATGAGGTTTAAAAATAACGCAGACAAAAGAGAGAGGGTGCTTCTAGACTGTTGCCATATGTGCAATTAAAGCTGATTTTGTGTTCTTGCACAACAAACCTGTCTGCACACCCCACCCCACCCCCCCATCACCAGACATTTTGCAATTAGGAAAGTAATGGGAAGAGATACTGAAAAGTGTGGGGCAACAACTGCTTGGCGCAGAATCATCTAACCTCCCCCCACAAACGCATCAGAATGAATGCTCAGTAAATGGGAAACCTCATCTAATCTCCCTGCAAATAAACCAGGGTGAACACATAATAAACAGGTTACTGGGAAGCGGCCAGAGACACAAACTGTGCAACATCATTGACATAAAAATCATGAATTCCAATATGGTAACCTACCCGCCACTTTGACTTCATGGGGTCCACAGGCTCTGCAGGGCAAGATCTGGAATTCTTCGGCTTGATACATGGAATAATCTGTACTGGCCACAACTATCTTATCTCCAGCCTTCCATGACTGCACATTATCAGCCAATCTCAAGATGGTGCTGTTTACATTGGTGTCAACCATGACTGTAAGCTTGGGTCTCACTGGAAAGCCAATACAGGACAAACACAAAAATAAAAAATAAAAAAAATGGGGAGGGGGGGTTGGAGAGACAGAATATTTAAAATACTTCACAAATTGTTCACCTAATCTTATAGGACATGTTTCACACCAACAAAAGTAAGTGGTTGACAGGCCCCAAGGAAATACGAGACAACTCCTCCAACCATGCTGCCGGGTTCTTTTTTAATGTGCAAAACTCAACAAGCGAAACAAAATAGGCTCCATTCATTATTTGCTGGCAAGTGTGTTTTTCCACTAACCCCTTCACTAAATTTAAATGCAGCTCTTTGTGGGCCCACGGCACCACACCCTCTCAGACCCAGCATTTGCGGTTGCTCAGAGCTGTCATTTAAAGATGCTGCAGAAGCTGTCTTCAGCATTATACAATGGTTTCCTCATGCTAATCAACAAGACACCCATCTTTTTCTTTTTTGCCTTTTGAAAAAATGAAGGTCAAAAGAACTGCATGGAATCACTGGCTTGCTTAAAATGAACAGCTGCAAAATAAAACGACCGCTTTCTGAAATAATTGTCGCTTCTCCAGTGTTGATGGGCATTCACCACAAGAATTAATCCTCCCACTTATATTTGATGGAGGGAAGAGATACTGAGCACCTTGTGAAACACTTCAGTGGAGATCTATCTGGGTTTTGGTGATGCCAATGTGCCACTCTTGGAATTGTTGAGCATGTATAATGAAAAGAAATGGTCGGGTGAAACCAAAGGCCTGTCTTGACTAGCATTCTATGTAGGGCACACTATTTTGATTTCCTGTATCCTTTTAGAGACCTTTAAAATTACAGTCGTACCTTGGTTCTCGAACGCCTTGGTACTCGTATGTTTTGGCTCATGAACGCCGCAAACTCAGAAGTACCGTAAGTGTTCTGGTTTGCGAATGTTTTTCTGAAGCCGAACGTCCGACGAGGCTTCCATGGCTTCCAGTTGAGTGCAGGAAGCTCCTGCAGCCAATCGGAAGCTGTACCTTTGTTTTCGAACAGTTTCAAGAGTCAAACGGACTCCCAGAATGGATTACGTTTGAGAACCAAGGCATGACTGTACTAGATACTTTGTGATTGACTGCTGGGAGATGTGTGTCAGGATATTTTTTTAAAATATTTATATTTTATTAAGGTGATTTCAGTAAAAAGAAATAAAGAGATACGGAAAAGAAAGAAGGAAAAGTGAAAGGGAGAAAAACAACAGCAGCAAAGATACATATGAAAGCAAGAATATGGAGGGAGGAAAGCAATATACAATATTCCCATACATTCTTATATAAATTGGTATAGTGTTATTGTCCTAGTGCTTATGTAAATGTTAATAGCCTACTACATTTTGTATAAACTCATTCCAAATACGTTATCGTATTTATCCATATGGAGTCTGCGCCTGTAAGCAGCCCTTTAATGAATTGCGAGTGATGTCATATCGTCAGTCCATTGATTGAAAGGTATCACACTTTTATTTTTCCAATTCCTCAATATTAATCCCTTGGCCACAGTGTGTCAGTATAAGTTGGTGCATGAGGACTAGAAACTTGGTTGGGAGAATGGGAAGCTAGTAAGCAGAAATGGAAAGTGTTTGGATGAGAACGACACTACAGAATTAGAAGGTGTTTCAGACTCATGGAAAGCCTCCATTACCGAGGCATTTATAGTTCTGAGGTAAAATGCTACTTCCTCTACAATAAGTAGGTCAGTACAAGCAACTTTTGCCCAAGCTTTTAAAATTAGTCACATACCAGGCTTGCCACATAAGAAGCGCACTCTGTAGTTACGGCAGCCTCCGGGAGTCTGTCCTGGGCCACGGCAGAAAAACCTATAATCACGGACCCTTTTGTAGTGAACCTCAGTTGTCAGGTTCACTCCATCGAGCGTGACTGCCTGGAAGGGGAACAGAAACGAAAGATGAGTAGTAATTGAGCATGAAAAATAAAATAAAAGTTGTGTGCTCAACAACACCTGTGCAATGGGGGGGGGGGGCGGAGACAGATATTTTGCTTTCACATGAAAATCAGGAACCTGCTGGATCAGGCCAAAGGCCCGCCTAGTCCAGCTTTCACAGTAGCCAACCCACAAGCAGGATCCAAATTCAAAAGCACTCTCCACACCTGTGATTTCCAGTAACTGGTACTCAAGAGGCATATTGTCTCCAACAGTGTTATGCTGCTGCATAACAATGTTTGTGCCACAGAGAAAGATACCAAGGCTCTCTCTTATTTTGGCAGCTTGTTCAGCAGTTACCTCCACTAGCAATTGTTTCATTTCATGCCGCTGCTTGTTTACAAAGTATTAGGTCTGTGAAAGAGTTCGCTTTTTCCAGAACAACATCTTAACCAGACTGGGAAAATAGCATAACAGCCAAAGAATCCTGGGAAGAGTCATTTGTTACGGGTGCCGAGAGTTGCTGGGAGACTCTCTATTCCCCTCGCAGACCCACAATTCTCGCGGTGCTTTAAAAATTCAGTTCCTGAAGCTCTGTGAGGGGGAAACAGAGTCTCCTAACAGCTCTCAGCACCCTCGTCAAACTACAGTTCCCAGGATTCTTTGAGGGAAGCCTTGACTACAGTGATAGGATACTGTGTTAAATGTATATTGAGGCTGTGACTTCAGTCCTTGAATGAGAAACAGGCCCTAGTTCCCAGCTGGCTTTCAAAGCGCCTCTTTGGCAACCATCTCTATCACACCCATCTATATAGAGTAGTTAGAAAACAAGAGGCCACCCCAAAGCCATGTGGTCTAATAAACCGTTTTCATTTTACAGCTATAAACTCAATATAAAATGTTTGGAATGGTTGGCTGACAACTGGAAGGGGGAAGAGGGATGTAGCAGCAGGCAGAGGTCGGTCCCCTTGGCTGTCCTACCTGGATGTCAATGGGGTGATCACAAACTTCGGGGTGAGCAGCCCGAAAATCTGAAAGTCGCTCTCCATCTTTGGATTTTGCTTTTTCAGGCTTGTCAAACCATTCTGTCCATTCCACATCTGGGGCAGCATTGGAGGTGGGGGGGGGAGGAAGAGAAGGAAAAGCAGTCAACACGAAGGAAGGTCATTTTGGACAGAACAACCTTAACCAATGCGACAAAAATGTGTTCCACTGATGTTGGTGCCAAGCACCGTTAGCAAGTCTCTTCCACAACTGCCCACTCCCTGGCTCTGGTTGTGGGTCTGTAAGCTGCTATTTGGAGATGCTGTGAAGTGCGCCAAGCTGTGTGTGTGTGTGTGTGTGTGTGTGTGTGTGTGTGTGTGTGTGTGTGTAGGGGGAAGCATGGTGCTATTATTAAAGGTTGCATGGATTCACAACACAAATACAGTATAAGCTTAATAGCTGACCCAGTTGCGCTAAGGTTAAGTAACTTTAAGTCAACGGCATTCCAATACTGCACTAAAAGTGCTCTGCAGAAGCCTAGAACAAGTGAAATGATGCAGCTATAGGGGCCGACAGCCGCCTACGCTACTGCAAACTCTTAAAACAGTCACATTTTTAATCTGACACAAGCCATATACACACCATGCAGTTGATGCCACTTTAAACAGTCAGTGCTTCCCCTAAAGAATCGTGGGAACCGTAGTTTGCTAAGGGTGCTTAGGAGTTGTTGGGAGACCCCTATTGCCCTCCCAGAGCTCCAATTCTCAGAGTGGTTTAACGATCAATTCCTCTTCAAAGGGAACTCTGGAGAATTATAGCTCAGTGAGGGAAATAGGGGTCTGATAACAATTCTCAGCGCCCTTAGTAAACTACAGCTCCCAGAATACTTCAGGGAAAACCAGGACTGTTTAAAATGGGATCATAGCACTTTAGATGTATGATGTGAATGTGGCCATAGTTAATTCATAGTTATTCAGAGGCCATTTTGCTGCCCTGCTGCAATGAAAGCCTAGAGGAGAGAGAGAGTGAATGAACTGATGAATGGGGAAAGAGGGAGAGGATTCCCCACCCACTTTTTACACTAGCCCCACCCATTTTTATTTTTATTTACAGTACTTTGGTCCCACCTACTGCCACCCAGGCGAATGTGGCCCTCATGCCCGAAAAGGTGACCCAACCCTGGCTCTGAAGGAATGATTTGTGCAACAATGCTCTATTTATCCAAACTGCCTGCTATTTATCTGCCTGCACAGGCTGATCATACAACCATACAGTTATAGCACATTCAATCCACATGACTTCCCCCAAAGAGTCCTGGGAATTGCAGTTTGTTGAGCATGCTGGGTGTTGTAGTTTGTAGGACTCTCTTTAAAAGTGTGTTGAATGTGCCCTGAATTTCTGTTGTGGATCCCACCCCCCATGCTTCAGGCTAGTGAAAAAATAGTGGTTGTGGCAGGGGTAGGGGGGGTGAGGCCTCACCTTGAACCCACTCACTGGTTGAAGACACGTTGAAATGCTCTCCGTTGTCTGCTTGGAAGAGTTTGAATACCTTGGCAATGGCTGAGCCTCGGTGTCCTGCAAAAGGCAAAGTACAAGAAGTTAGAAGCCCCAGCCCTTCTGGGTGAGTATGGAGAGGCTGTCGACACTCCAGCATTCCCTCCCGTTCCTCTTGGGATCTCCGACTGGTTTGGTAAGTACCTGCAACATTTCAAACACAAGTGCTAGATCTTGGCATCATTCCTCCCATCCATTATGGGGTGTTTGCTCCCCTGCTGAAAGGGAGAGTCTGCAAAATCAGCACAAATAGTCAGGGCGGAGAATTAGAGATTCTCCCCCACCCCACCCTGCCGCCACCACTCATCATATTCTAGCTCCAGAATAGGTCCCCCTGACGTCCTTTTGCAAGAACCTCTTAGTGGTACAGCAGTAAGGGCACACGGAAAACTCCAATTCATCTTTTTTTTAGATCACACATTCGTTTAGCTTTTGCAAGAAATCCAGGCATCTTGCCTCAAGAGTTCATGGAGGGAAAACTGCATTTTCCAACCACTCGAAACATCTAAAAGGATGAGCAATTTTCCACCACTAGTTTCTTGCAGGTTCTGGGAGAGAAACCATTCGACAGGTTGGTTTTGTTTTTTTAAAAAGGTAACCAGGAAGGAGGAAGAACTATGTGAAACGCTTTTGTGTTTGCATTCATGTGCGCTGTTTGCGTTTGGGGAAACAGCTCTCACTTTATTGCTCTCTTTGCATGCCTGCCTGCCTGCCCTCCCATCCACGGCTTGTATATTTTGTACTCCCGCGCCTGTTACAAAGGCAAGTCATTGGTACACTCTCCCTGCAAGGAAATGGGCTCCATAAAACCTGGAGCTTCCGACTAGCTATGAAGTTGGGTGTGCAAAAGAGCGGACAACATCTGGGTTCAGGTGCGCCACAAAAACAAGGTTTGTTTAGCTGAACTGTGGTTTTGCTTTATATCTGAACCCAAACCTGCCCACCAGCTGTGGTTTATTTAGGGCCGACAAACTAAAACCACAGTTTGAGCCTGGTCTGCAAACTGTAGCTGTTGCCACATCTGAATTTACAGGCTTTCCAATGAAAGGGCCCTTGTTCT
Organism: Zootoca vivipara; assembly: GCF_965207765.1. Taxonomy (NCBI): domain Eukaryota; kingdom Metazoa; phylum Chordata; class Lepidosauria; order Squamata; family Lacertidae; genus Zootoca; species Zootoca vivipara. The sequence goes on from NC_142596.1 coordinate 16,269,301, forward strand.
GCCTCAAGAACTATTGCACTATGAGCAACAGAAGTAAACTGATGAAGCTTAGTCCTGAGGAGATAGGATCCGAAAGCGGGCAAGCAGCTCTGAACCTCGATTTGCCTGCTCTGTTGTCTGGAAGCTGAAACAATTGACTTGTCCACACCTCTGCTTGTCCCTGCACGGATCCGAGCAGCTTTTCGTTCATCCTCCCACTTTTCCCTGGAAAACCCGCTTTTTAGCACTGAATCAGAGCAAACATTGATCCGTGGAAAATCCAATTGACATTTGCTCTGATTTGGTGGTAAAAATTTCTTTTTTTCCCCAGGAGAAAATGGCAGCCTGGATCAGCTCCATGATGTGGGTTCTTAATTATGATTTGCACAAACCATTGTTTCAGATTACGGTAGGTATATTTGCTCCAGGTCAATGCATGTACTGTGGACATACCTGCCAAGTTGCTGTCCGAGAAATAAGGGACTGGGCCGGAAGTAGCAGACCGGAAGTAGCGCTGCCGCCATTTTGGAACTGGGCGGAGCATGCTCAGAAGTGACTTTTGATGCTGCTTTGCCCAGTTCCAAAATGGCCACCACGCCAGAAGTCACACTGCAGCCATTTTGGAACTGGGCAGAGCAGCATCAAAAGTCACTTCTGAGCATGCTCCACCCAGTTTCAAAAAGGCCGTCGCGCCAGAATAAACCGAGAAAAAACAAAAAAAATCCAGCTAGGAACAGCTGGAAAAATGGGGATTTCCCGGGGAATACGGGAGACTTGGCAGCTATGACTGTGGAATCCATTCTGGTCAGAATGACTAATTTGTGGAAACCTCTCATAGACTTTTTGTGTGAAAAAGAAAATGAAATAATGACATTTGCAATTGAAGATACTGTTTGTTTCTAGAAAGTGGCTTTGTTGTATGTAATATTGGAGTGGATGAAGTGAATACTGTTTATATGTAGCGGGCAACGAATCGGAAGTTCCTTACCTTCCGATTTTCCCTCTCTCTCCTCCTTTAAACCTCTTTTTATTTCTTTTTCTTTATTTCTCTCTTTCTCTTTCTTTTCATCCTTTCTCTCCCCACACCCTTTATGCTTTTTATTGTATTCATATCGAAGTCTTAATTTGGACAAAAAGGAAGAAAAGGTATTTGATATCAAGTTTTGTATTATTCTCCATAAACCCTAATAAAATTTATTCCAAAAAAAGAGAGACTAATTTGAACCTCCAGTTTCAACGAGCTATTTACTTTTAATTACCTTGGTACTCTATGTGGTCTTCAACAGAAGAGGAAGGGGTCCCCTTTACTGTAATAAAGCTCCAAGGATGCCTAGAAAATCAAAAGAAAAAACATATTTCATATATATTTATGCACAGCATAAAGAAGTGTGCTTTCTACTAGAATACTTCATTTCAAAGCTGCCCAGCCAACCTGATTTAGGAAATGTGCCAAGTTGTATAAGGGTAATGCCTTTTTCTACCTCATTCTTTTCAACTAAGAAGAAAAGAGACTGACAAGGAATCCTTTTCCTTGTCCAAATGCCCCTTATTTCCTCCAGCTCGTAACATATTTCCCGCTTTTAACTGAGGATCCAGCCTTGCAAATGCCAGACAAACATAAACCTGGGCAGTCCGAAAACTACGAAACATTCAAACCTGGGAGGGGAAGCTTGTTAAAAGCTCACTGACGATCCTCCAGAGAAAGTTGTTTGAGGGTCAGACCCATAAAGAACTGCTCATGTGACAGAGTTCTGCAGAAATAAATGTCTAAGAAATGGAAAATAGCTGGACTCCACTCTATGGCCTTTAAAAGAATCTAGGTTTGGCAAAAGATGCAACGAAATACAAAAAGGGTATTAGTGAGAATGCTCATTTTATTGATTAGCTGGCAATCTGTTGTTGTTTTAAAGGGCCTCAGATGAATCTATGCTTGCCAGTTCTTTTGAAATGCTGAAGATTTAGGAATTAGAAATTAATTGTTATTGTCATAATTTGGCTATTATCAGGGGTATATCGGAAAACTAATTTTATATATATATATATATATATATATATATGATATAGATATATATGATTTAGGAATTAGGTTTACATGTTCTAATCAATTCCAGGTGAGCAATACATGCTTTTTCATAGCAGCTGGCATTCTTAAGCACAGCTTTGGAGATCGCTAAGAACATTAGCGGAAGAATATGGATTGCATAGAACAGGCACAAACAAGGACTGGATAATCTTGGCAGTTTGTGCTTGGGAATGGGCTATAAGCAGGTCACTTGATCAACCAGTTTCACTCTTTTATATAGAAAAGCCACGTTGCAAATGTGCAAAGTCTTGAAGTCTATAGGTCGTCTAGGATTCTTTCAGGATCCCAGAAGACATATTGGACAAACACTCACTTGTGAACTAGAGTTTGTGCACTGGAGACTTTTCTGTGTTAGAACAAACAGTCCAGGGGGTAGCATAAAGCTGCTGGCATCCTCCTCCTTAGTCTCAGCTTCCCCCCTTGCAGAACTCAGCAGGAAGGACAACACTGGAACCAGTTGTCTCCGCCGGTCATTGGCTCTGGCGCCACCTACTGCTGGCCTCCCTGCTTTCCACCCTACTGGCTCCAACGGGCCCCAGCCATCACTTTCTCTAAGCATCACTCCTTGCAACCCTGTGCAGCAAAGCCAATGGAAGCTGCAAATATTAAGTTCTTGAGACAGATCTGCCAGGGAGCCAGGTGCTTCTGCTGGAAATGTTTGCTTTATACCACATGGCAAAGGCATTTGGAAAGCTATGATCTCCCTCCAAATGAGCGGGGTGGGCTGGTGGGAGAAAGGGCATGTCAATTGCTTAAAATGCCAGGAGAATAATTTTTTTGAACTGTTGCTTTTTAGTAGATGGCCCTCTGTTGGAATCTGAACACATCAAATGAGATCCATTTGATTAAATCAGAATGGAGAGAGAGGAAAAAACAAACACACACACACACACACAAAAGAAGACAGGCAAAAATATGGCCCATATAGTTAATACAGGGCACAATCTCTTGCAGTGCAAGTCTATGCATGTTTACTTGGAAGTAAGCCCTATGGTGCACAGTGTTGCTAACTCGCAGGTAAGTTTGCAGCCCTACTTGCCTAGAGCAGCAGGCAAGCCTGAGAGGAAGAACCACCTGAGATATGGGAATCAAGAGTTTCTTGGCTGATGTGGCTAGACTCCCTGCAGCTCGGTCTTTTTTGGAGAAGAGCAGCTGGGTGGGGCAGAGGGGGTGAATCGATGCCGCCAGCCTGATACAGAATCAGACCCCCGGTCTATCTAGCTCAGTACTGCATATGGGCACCTCCAGGCTGTTAGTATTCGGTGGAAGCAATCCAAGTGTGTACTTGGAAATTTAGGTGTAATAAAGCAGAATAAAGTGCCATGTCATGCTGGCACAGCAAATCCAGAAAAGAAACTGACTTTTTGCAGTCACAAAAGTGACAAAGAAATGCATTGTAAAAACGGGGGATGAGCAAATGATTCATGGGTAGGAGAAATATGCTGCAAACAAATCAGGAAGAATGCTCAGTAAAGAGTGGGTATAGGCTGGATCTAAACATGTCAAAGAAGCGATTCAGTTCAATGCATTGTGAACTCATACAGGGAAATCCGGTAGGGAAAGACGGGACTCCACAGCGCCATCTGGTGTCACAGTGTTATATCGCATATACAACACATATAAAACACTTTTTCTTTACCAATCTATGAGTCCATAGTCTAACCTCCATGTCAGCTTTGTGCAAGTGAATCAGGTTGAAGATTCAACAAACAGGTCATCTGGAAAATCCCTACTTTGACCTGTCAGCAGTCCTCCAAGCTTTCAGAGGAACCCAGAGATGCCAAGCCATTTAACCTGGAAATGTTTGCATGCAAAACAAATGCTCTGCCACTATGGCTTTCCCACCAAGTTGGGCAATAAGTTCTCAAGTCTCATACTGAAACATGCTCAGCTGAGCTACTGAATCTCTTTCAAACTAATTAACTTCTGAACACTCCAAGTGGCAAGAAGAGGGGAAAATCACTATGTGAGATGTTTTTGCTATTGGGGTGGGGGGTGGGGGCGCAGAATTATTTTAGGTACAGGCAGGATACAATAGGGCCTCTGTGTTGGTAATGTTGGCAGGCCAGACTCCTACCTAAAACCAAGGTGGAGGAAATGCTTGCTGCCCAGTCTGGTCATTGCTTTCCTGGCTGAATCATCCAAATTTTTGGATCCTTCATCATTGACCGCAACTGCCAGTATCATGCCGTTGTGAACTGCATTCAAATACCGGACGAGTCTGATGCTTTCACCTTTGAGTTTGTAGGTGTCAAACCTAAAGAAACAGGCAGGAGCACATTAACAGCAATTTGCCACCATAGATCCATCTATAGATATAGCTGGAAACAAGTAATAAGAAGACAAAATGAAAGGGTTCAGACCATAAAGTAAGCTGTCCCAGCAGGCTTAGCTCACCTTGTACCACTCAGTCTACCTGAGAAACCATTCTTGTGTTCCTATACCAATAGCTTGGGAACTTTCACCGCTGTAACTAAACCAAGTTTTACTGCCTGTGCGACCTTCACTTAATGCTGGGTGGAAATTTGACCTTTGGGGAGTTTGTAAGTAAACCATTTTTAGCTTACTAAACATGTGGTATTTTCCTACGCTGGGGAAAGAGGGTAATTCTGGACTTCACTAGGGCATATTTTAAAGGTCTAAGAGTTTATACTTCCATGCTTAACTTTGCTTCACATTTTGTGACTTTAAATCTCTGCTGGGGTTCACTCACCAAAGGGTAAAAAAAGGTAAAGGACCCCTGACAGTTAAGTCCAGTCGCAGATGACTCTGGGGTTGCGGTGCTCATCTCACTTTGCAGGCCGAGGGAGCTGGCGTTTGTCCGCAGACAGTTTTTCCGGATCATGTGGCCAGCATGACCAAGCCGCTTCTGGTGCAACAGAACACCGAAACCAGAGCAGCACATGGAAACGCCATTTACCTTCCCGCCGGAGCGGTACCTATTTATCTACTTACACTTTTTTTTTGGTGTGCTTTCGAACTGCTAGGTTGGCAGGAACTGGGACTTAGCAATGGAAGCTCACCCCGTCACAGGGATTCGAACCGCCGACTTTCTGATCAGGAAGCCCAAGAGGCTCAGTGGTTTAGACCACAATGCCACCCCTGTCCCGCCACCCAATGGTAAAAAGGTAAAGGTAAAGGGACCCCTGACCATTAGGTCCAGTCGTGACCGACTCTGGGGTTGCGCGCTCATCTCGCATTATTGGCCGAGGGAGCCGGCGTATAGCTTCCAGGTCATGTGGCCAGCATGACAAAGCCGCTTCTGGAAAACCAGAGCAGCACATGGAAACGCCATTTACCTTCCCGTTGTAGCGGTTCCTATTTATCTACTTGCATTTTTGATGTGCTTTCGAACTGCTAGGTTGGCAGGAGCTGGGACCAAGCAACGGGAGCTCACCCCGTCACGGGGATTCGAACCGCCGACCTTCTGATCAGCAAGCCCTAGGCTCAGTGGTTTAACCACAGCGCCACCTGGGTCCCTTCGCCACCCAATGGTACTTTGGTGGTATTTTTTCCTTGCCACCAATACATTCTGGGGTACTTCGTTTCCAATCAGTGCATACCCTGCAACTTCCTGCTGAAATGCTGTAACTATTTACACCATAAATGTTCTAGTTTCTTTTTTTTTTGTCCAGCTCTTGTTATGCTGTAGCGCAAGACTGCCCCTTCAGAGAGCAATAATGCAACGACATGGAAGCATCGCTGAACAACTAATGAAGCGGAATCGTGTGTGGATGGACCAGTATAAATCCACCATCCAGGCCCTATTACTATGTCAGTGACATGTTGCAGAACATACCCTCAAAAAGCCCCTCTTAGTTTGGAGGGACCCAACGCTTTACAGGGGTTGCCAATGTGTCTCACAAGCAGAATCATTAATGCAATAATAATAATAATAATAATAATAATAATAATAATAATAATAATTTATTATTTATACCCCGCCCATCTGGCTGGGTTTCCCCAGCCACTCTGGACGGCTTCCAACAGAAAAATAAAACACAATAATCTATTAAACATTAAAAGCCTCCCTGAACAGGGCTGCCTTCAGATGTCTTCTAAAAATCTGGTAGTTGTTTTCCTCTTTGACATCTGTTGGGAGGGCGTTCCACAGGGCAGGTGCCACTACCGAGAAGGCCCTCTGCCTAGTTCCCTGCAACTTGGCTTCTCGCAACGAGGGAACCGCCAGAAGGCCCTCGGTGCTGGACCTCAGTGTCCGGGCAGAATGGAGGAGGTGGAGACGCTCCTTCAGGTATACTGGACCGAGGCCATTTAGGGCTTTAAAGGTCAGCACCAACACAGTACACAAAAGCTCATTAGCAATACACAGGGCTTATCCACGCAGTCAAAACAAATTCCTTCGTTTTGGAGGTATGAACCACCTAATGTTTCTACAATCCAGGTAGAAGCACAGAAAGGTGTTCTTAATCAATATCAGGCTCTGAAGTCAGCAGCCCAAGCAAGCAGCAGAACATGAAAGGAATCATTCCTCCAGGAAAAGTCTTCATTCCCCAAGGGGGGGGGGGAAGGCATGCCTGGCTGACTCACGTCTGACCCCCAGAAGGTGAGTGAATTCCTGAGAGAGGGAGCCACGGCAGAATAGGCCCTTATCAGGTCATCTGGGTGTACATCTGTTTCATGTACGTGCAGTAAAGCATCCAATAAATCAACACAGAGAATTCCTAGAGAGTCCCATTGCTAGTATTCTCCTTAGATGCTGCTAGTGTGGCAATTGGAAAAAAAGAAGTGCATGGGAGGGGGGGGGGTCGCCCCATTTTTTCAGCATGCATATATTAAGAACCTATGTCAGCTAAAGCTAGCTCTATACAGGTACAGATCCCAGTGGGTTCAGCTACAAAGAGCACACAGAAGAGATAAAGTAGCACTTGGTAAAATTCGTCTATGCTTATTAAAATATTCACAGTTAACGTGGGGTGGGGAGAAATTCAAGCCGGTTCACATTTAAAGGCAAATCTGCCCAAATTGCACTTTACGAAACAGTATGTTTTGTGATATATAATTATAGAATCATAAGAGTTTGAAGGGACCTGTGTAGACTAAATCACAGCCATGCTTCAAAATTCACACTTCTCTGAATTTTGCAATCTCTGGCCAAGCAACGTGTATGGAAATGCACACACTGGAGTAAAGTGTGCATCAAAGTGCATCTATTTGTAAAAATAACATGCAGAAATTTTATATGGGCTTATAGCTGCATAAAGATTGATTGAACAAACCGAAATGTACTGTGCTAGGGGAAATCGTTTTGCAAAAATGCGCATATCAGGCAAAACTGCGTAGACAAATGTGTATGTTCCGGGGGGGGGGGTCGCATAAAAATTCTGGTGGGTTTCATGAGGACTTAAAAATATCAGATTGATGTGGAAATATGGAGAATTGCACTTAAGACTGGAAGAAAGAGAAACTGAGTAGAATTGGAACTGAGAGATTGACTCACCGATCAGAATGGACAACTGTCCCTGTGTTCGGGTCAATGACATGGACAATAACACCACGATGGCCCCAGCTTCGTTCAAAGTAGTAGCCTCCTTCTTGCATACCACCTGGGTTCAGGGTCTTGTTTAGGAAAGTCCACGATAGCTTTCTCTCACCATGAACCTCAAGAGTCCCACCATCGATCACCCCAATATACTTCTTTCCAAAGTAATTGTCTGGTTGGCTGCCATCATCAGCACTAAGGGGTTAAAGGAAAAACTAGATCATTTCAGTACATAAATACAAATGTGAAGGTCTACAGAATTCATAACCATCTAGCTAGGTCTTGGTCTAGGTCTAAACCACAGAGCCTAAGGCTTGCCAATCAGAAGGTCGGCGGTTCGAATCCCCGCTATGGGGTGAGCTCCCGTTGTTCGGTCCCAGCTCCTACCCACCTAGCAGTTTGAAAGCATGTCAAGTGCAAGTAGATAAATAGGGACCGCTCCAGTGGGAAGGTAAACGGCGTTTCCGTGCACTGCTCTGGTTCGCCAGAAGCGGCTTAGTCATGCTGGCCACATGACCCGGAAGCTGTCTGCAGACAAATGCCGGCTGCCTTAGCCTATAGAGCGAGATGAGCGCCACAATCCCAGAGTTGTCCACGACTGGACCTGAGGGTCAGGGGTACCTTTACCTTGCTAGATCTTGGTAGTAGTCATATTTTGCTTAGATCTTTTGAAAAGTGACACGCTTTAAGTACTGGTTTCTTGAAGGAAATAACACATCACAGGCGAATGTGGAATTGTAAGGGCCGTCTCTCAACATTTTGCTGCCTGTGGCAGATCAGCACATTGAGCCTTCCTCCTAGCCAAAGCGCATTGTACACAAGGTGGGCCAATTTATTTTGGCACCAGAGGCAGAAAACCCCATAAGCGTCTCTCCTAGACAGTAACAGAATAATGATAATAGTAAATTAAATAGCTAAGCATTTGCTGCTGTTCCTTGGCTACCTCACTCTACCTAATGGTAGGGCTGGCTTCTGAACTAGTATTTGTTTGCATCACACCATCATGATAATCTGCAACGTGTGAAATGTATGGGTGGCATCCAATTAAGTCCTACTTAGGGTAGACCCACTGAAATTAATAGACCCAAGTTAATTAGGCCTATTCATTCAAGTGGGTCTACTCTTAGTATGACTGCTAAGTAGATGCAACCTTATGCTTTTATCATTGTCCTGGGTGTGGTTTAATTTTTACAGTACCCCAAAGATAATCCTTCCTGTGCTTTCTGTACTTGGGATAAATGGTCCGTGGCTCACAATGTGTTGATAAACCTGTTAGATTTTGGGTGTGGTCTTTGTCCTGCCACGATACTCCCAGATGCCTCTCGGGAGATTAGCACTTCAGAGCCATTGTCTTTATGCCAACACCACCATAGCAACTCTCTTGCCAAGAGCTCATGAGGGAGCTTGGACCAGTGTGTGTGTGTGTGTGTGTGTGTGTGTGTGTGTGTGTGTGTGTGTGTGTGAGCCTAATCTTCAAAATTATGGGATGAAGTCTGTCTAATTACATACCGCCCATACAAGATGATTGTCAGGTTGCTCCGCAAAGGACAGCTCTCACTCCCGACATGAAGCTCTCCATCATTTTCGATCAAAATATGCCGAGTGCGCAAAACAATAGGGCCTGTGTTGTCCTTAATCACTAGCTTTCCTGAAGGAGGAAAAACAAGAGTTTTGCTTTGATGGTGTGGTAAGATTTAAGTCAACCAGAATTCAGAGTATCCTTTTATTTACTACATGAGTTTGGGTTTCCTAATTTTGCCACTTTTAATAAGGCACGTCTTTATTGTTTTAACCGTGAAAAACCCCATATTGGGTCCTTTCTGATTTTTATTTTTATTTTATAAAAAAAATCTGCTGTAGGTACCTTGGAAGCTGCCTTATACTGAGTCAGACAAATGGCCATTTTTGGTCAGTCTTGTCTACACTAACTGGCAGCAGCTTTCCAGGATTTCAGACAGATTTCTTTCCCAGGCCTACCTGGAAATGCCAGTAATTGAAACTGGGAATGTCTGCATGTGAAGCAGAAGCTCTACCACTAAGCTATGGGCTGTTCCCCTCTAAATGTCTCTAAAGATTTCCAGGAACAAAGGAAGGCTCTGTGTAACTCAAATTTTCAGTACAGGCTAGAAAACATGGGTCACATGTGAATGTGGCATTGTCAGGGCCAGCCCCAAACATTTTGCTGCCTGAGGCAGATTAGCACCTTCCCCCCTGTGAATAAGTCTATGCAATATGCTTTTGAGCCTAGGTATTTGCACCTTGGGAACATCAGGATTATTTTCTTCTTAAGTCCATGCATATAGCAGGCATAGGCAAACTCCGGCCCTCCAGATGTTTGGGACTACAATTCCCATCATCCCTGACCCCTGGTCCTGTTAGCGAGGGATGATGGGAATTGTAGTCCCAAACATCTGGAGGGCCGGAGTTTGCCTATGCCTGGCTTATAGCCCTGATTCAGTGCCTATTTTGCACTAAGAAAACCTGAATTCTGACACCAACATATATTAAATTATACAGATATGTTATTTTGCTTCCGATAGTCACAGGGAGGAGAAAAAGGAAGTCTTACTCAGCACCTCCCACTCTCCAAACCAACCTCTTGCAATTTCAGCAGGCAAATAGCCTCACACTTTGCCATAAAGACAAGAAACTTAACAAAAAAAAAATCCTCTGAAAGCTGAGAGTTTCAATGTGCTGAATTCTGCTTTGAGCTGTTGGCACAGAATATGAATATCCCTGGCCTTGCTTCTTAATGTTGGCCCTGCTCAGCAAAGCCAAAGAAGCATTGGTCAGTCTGAAGGACAGAATAAAAGTCTATTTCAACATCGCAAGTAAGACCTTTGAATCAGAGTTTGAAAGGGAGCATGCCAGAGTGTGTCCACTTCCTTATAGCTCTGCGGGGCAGTACTGATCCTCTCCAAGTCCTCCTCTATGCAAATCGACTGATGCAACGTGAGCCATGTTGTTCTACAAGCAGAGAAGCACTTGTGGAGCAAAAAAGCTCACATGGATAGTGTTGGTTGACGCTACCAGCCACTGCCTTTTTATAGCAGTTTGTGCCTCTGCCTCATCTTGTAATTACATGCATAGTGCATAATTAGCAGGGCGTTGAAAGAGGAAGTCGCAAAGCAGCAGTGATCAAGCATGTTGGGTCGCCTTTGCAATTTCCCCAGCCAGAAAAGCAAAACAAGTTCAGATGCACACAACATAGCCGGTCAAATCTCACGCACCGCAACATCCCAAAGCTTGGTTTCTCCTGGATATGCTGCCTATTAAGTGGGTTTATTTTCATGTACAGGGGAAGCATTCAATCCTGAGTGTGTGTAAGCTGCTTTGAAATTTTATTTTATTTTCTGCAGAAAGCATGCAAAGGACGTGCTCTAATGGTGAGCTTTATGGGCACCCCCTACAGAGGTTTCCCTCCAAGGCCACAGCCAACTGACCCAACTATTAACTCTGTTTTGGGCAAGCTAAGCTTACCTCCATTTGTGATGTTGATGGAATGGACCGTGGCAGAAGACGATAAGAGGAGCTTTCGGCCTTGGCTGATGTTCACCTGGTTTTCTTCGTCATGCCCAGGGTTCCAGAGTTCCAGCTCTGGATCCAGGTCAGGACAGGATGAGGCCGCTCCTGCAGGGATAAGCAAAGGAAGCGGTGAGTGACATGAGTCTGTCTGCCACTAGGCATAATGGGTAAAATGATACCACATCTGGCAGGCAAAAGTTCTGGCTCATCACTGTATTATTGTGCACCCCACATTTCCTCCAAGGAGTTTGAGGTGGCATATGTGGCTCTACCCCATCTTCATTTTATCCTAACAACAACCCAGTCTGTTAGGTTAGGCTGAGAGACAGTGACTGGCCCAAGGTCACCCGGTGAGCTTCATGGCTGATTGGGGATTTGAACCCTGATCCACCCAGGTCCTAGCCCAACACTCTAACCACATACCATTCAAGATTTTACAGCTGAACATTGGCACCACTTTGTGTAGTATTTTATAACCCTCTTCTCGCACTCCAGGTTCCGCCAACCCCATTTCTGCCACCTCTTTCTCTTTGGGGAACAACCATCGCTCCATGGTTAGAGCACCTGCTTTGCATGCAGGAAGACCCAAGTTCAATCCTCAGCCTCTCCAGGTAGGGCAGGGAGAAGGAAGCCTGTAGGCCAGTGTTCTTCAACCTGCCCCCCCCCCAGGTGTGGGTGGACTACAAGTGCCATCATCCACAGCCAGATTAGCCCAATGGTGAAGGATGATGGGAGTTGTAGTCCACTCACGTCTGTGGACCCCAGGTGGAAGAACATTGGTCCGTCTAACTCAGTACTGTCTACACCAGGCATCCCCAAACTTGGGCCCTCCAGATGTTTTGGGCTACAATTCCCATCTTCCCCGACCACTGGTCCTGTTAGCTAGGGATCATGGGAGTTGTAGGCCAAAACATCTGGAGGGCCGCAGTTTGGGGATGCCTGGTCTACACCAATGACAAAGCAGCCTCACAGGCTACACATGCACAAACACACAGACACCCTGACAAATTGTTGAAGTTTATTCTTTGTCTGCTATGCACCCTAACTTTACAATTTAACCTCTTCCTTATTGGCTTCTGAAGCAGCCGTTTTATTAAGTGGGCTGTAATCATGCTGTTTAAATAAAAACCAAGAATGCTTAAGCATATTTAATCTCACAGTGGAACTGGCTGTACTTAAAGAAACAAGCAGTGAAGCCTACCAATATATAAATATACTTGCAATGTACTTGGAAGAACAAACACATGAAAATAGGACAATGAACATAATACTAAGGAACAAGCAGTTATAGATCTGTTTCAACCGTCAAGTCTTTTTCCAAATATTTCCCAATTAGTCCCAAGTCCTTGGGAAAGTGTTCTCAAAGCAATTTTCTTTGGGGAACAGGTCCAAATAATTCTAATTGTTCATCAGGAGCTGGTAAGAATTATTTTAGCTAATCAGTAAGTAAGCTGAACACAGGGGGTTTATTTTGGCACACTTCCCACAGAGTATTTTTTTTTAAAAAAAAAAAACCTTTCCAGTGACTTAGAACTAATTGGGACATATTTGGGAAAAGACTTAATAGTCAAAATGATCCATAATTGGGTGTTCCATAGAATTAATCACCATTGTCCTATTTTTATGAGTATGGTCTTTGAAGTACTGTATAAGGACCCTCAGTGCATGTCATACTGCACTTAAAGAAGATTTGATGCAACTCAACATGGAAGGTCGGCGGTTCAAATCCCTGCAACGGGGTGAGCTCCCGTTGCTCGGTCCCAGCTCCTGCCAACCTAGCAGTTCGAAAGCACATCAAAGTGCAAGTAGATAAAACGGACCGCCCCGGCGGGAAGGTAAACGGCGTTTCCATGTACTGCTCTGGTTTGCCAGAAGCGGCTTTGTCATGCTGGCCACATAACCTGGAAGCTGTACGCCGGCTCCCTCGGCTAATAATGCGAGATGAGCGCGCAACCCCAGAGTCGGTCACGACTGGACCTAATGGTCAGGGGTCCCTTTACCCTTTACCTTTAACACACATTCAGTCTACAATTCTCTGGGAATCAGCTCTGCTGAGCACAGTGGGAATTACTTCCAAGTAAACATGCATTGGGCTGCATTGGGCTGATAATGTTCACTACAGTATTTGGACTGGCAGTGAGCTGGGGTTCAAATGCACAAACTGAATTAGAGATCAACACCCCACATGCTCAGAGTAGACTTACTGGAATCAATGGATTCCCAGAGTGACTTAATCAATCCCTTTTCCCAAGGAGCTCTGGGAGGGGAATAGGGGTCTCCCAGTGACTCTCAGCACCCTTTACAACCTACAGTTCCCATAATTCTTTGGGGGGGAGCCATGACTGTTTAAAGTGGTGTTGTGGTGCTTTAATTGTATGGCCCAGATGTGTCCTTTAAAATTAACCTGACAACCAACCCCAATTCCTCCCTGCCAAGTCTCTCTGAAAGGAGGATCACATTTCATTCTTTTGCCCTGTAAATCCTTTCCACTGCAACTATTCAGGAAATTCTCTGACTGACAAGAGTCATACTGTTGTGTGTGTTTTTCTTTTCTTTCCTTGTGCCATTGGAAAGATAAATTGAGAATTCTAAACAAACACTCTCCATCTGCATTGAGTTTCCTGTCACATTCCAAAAAGAAAAGGGGGAAAAAAACAAGTCCAGGGCTGAAAGAGACCCTGGAAAGGGATCAGTCAATCTGCTAGCCTGTGGTTTCTCGACTGAATCCACCTTCGCTCTTCTCTAGCCTCAAGTGACCAGCTCTAAAGGACAGAGTTCATACATTCCATAGAGCAGGCATGGACATGGGATAGCTTGGTAGATCTTCCGAGTGATTTGCAATAAATCCGGAATCCAGTAAAATAACGATAGCAAGTAAATAGCAGAACAAAACCCAAACCGACTTTCATTGTGTTAATTTCTGTCCTGTAAAATATTAATGGTTGGCACTGATCAACACCCCCCTTGTGCAATTCTGCAGGTCAGTTTTAATATATTTCATTATGTTGGTTTTAACCGCTGAATGCAAAATATTACAATATTGCTTTGAATTGTTTTATGTAATTTTATCGTTGCAAGATGCCCTGGATTCCCTTTGGGAAAGAAGAGCAGGGTTTAACTCTGAAATATATAAATAAGTGAATAAAACAAATCTCCTTTGTCGCACACCCTAATCCTCCCCTCCAGGTTACTACAGAGGCAAAATATCCTCCCTTTGTTTTCCTTCTTCCCTTCGACTGACAGCCTTAACATTCAAAGGTCCAGGGAGTTCACAGATTCCTACCATACTGTAATTTACTTTTTAAAAACAAAATAACATTTTACTTTTTTAAAAAATGAAAAAAATTATTCCACATATAACAACATCAAAATGAAAAAATATATACTTCTGCAATCCTGAGGAACCCTAGAGTATCCTGAAACCACTGCATTATATTTGGGTGTCCTGCACTTCCACACCTGGTTTCCTAAATTATAGATACAGAACTACTTAGGCACAGTGTTAGACAAACTCTGAACACCAGGGGCCAAAAACTTCAGGAACCGTTGTGTTCTCTTCTAAACTTCCTTTTTGGCATCTGCCTGGCTGCTCTTGGAAACCGAATGTTGAGCTGAACGAACAAACTAATGAAAGGAAGATTAGATGCTCTGTTGATTGGGCTATAAAAATATTTCAGGGAACACCTGTTTGGGCTCCTAGAAGGAGATGCGCAGCTGTATGAGCAGAAGGGACAGTTTTAATAGCCTATAGTAATGACAGCTTGAGCAAATAATTCAAGAACTGCATGAGAGAATTTCACCTAACACAGATGGCGGGTGGTTAGGGCTTAGGAAGCAAATCAAAGAACTGGCTGCCTGCTCTCTCTGCCAGGGAGAGAGACAGTTTTACAAGGTGCATCTCGGCACCTCTCCTCCCTACTCCAGCACCCGTTTGCCTCCATCACAGATGAAATTTCACACCCAGCTGCGAATTTCCTCTTCTCTCCTTTCTCCCAGGTCAGATTGTATTCTATCCCTCCTCTGTCATTGCGCAGGGATTAGAAACAATGGGCCCGAGTATAGCATTAGGTTTTTTTTTTGCTTCCTAATGAAAACTTCCTGAGCACGAGAAGCAAAACAGGTAGTTAAAGAGAGAGTAGCAATTTTGAATTCTGAGCGTTCGTTTCTGGAAATGTGTTTCATAAAAACAGGGCATGTTCTAACTCAGTGTTTCTCAACCAGTGTGCCTCCAGATGTTTTGGGACTACAACTCCCATCATCCCTAGCTAGCAAGACCAGTGGTCAGGAATGATGGGAGTTGTAGTCCCAAAACATCTGGAGGCACACTGGTTGAGAAACACTGTTCTAACTGATCTACAGAGGTTGCTGGACTTCAATTTCCCCCTTCCCTGTCCATCAACCGCACAGGCTAGGGATGATGGGAATTGGAGTCCGGAAACACCTGGAGAGCACCTCCTAAAGCAGTGGTTTTCAACCAGTGTGCCGTGGCACCCTGGGGTGCCTTGAATGATGGTCAGGGGTGCTGTGGGCAACACTGACCTCTGTCCCGATTTCCTTTCCTCCCTCCTCCTCTGCCCTCTCATGTCTCTGCCTCCCAAAGGCTTGGACAGCTGTTTATTGCAGCAGCCCTGGCTATAAGCTCCGCAGGTGAATGGTGCCTCTCCCAAGGAAAGGGGAGAGGAGAGGAGGCTGAGGGAACCCTCCACAAGGGAGGGTGTTCGAAAAAGGGTGAGGGGCTGCCAGCTGTACAGGCAAGGGGTGACATAACTGGGATCCTGAGCCCCACAGGGGTGCCGCAGAAAGAATGTAGTTGGTTAAGGGAGCCATGGACTCAAAAAGGTTGAAAACCTCTGTTCTAAAGAGTAGGTACTGATGCAGCAGAAACTTTGCTGAAACGAAGCAGGCCTGGGCCTGGTCTGTGTCTGGATGAGACACCTCACAGTAGCCCCACAAATGCCACCCTGAGTTCCACAATGGAAGACATGAAGGATAGAAACCAAGGAAGACAAAAGAAAAAATATGTTCAATAATATGCAGCTTCGGGGGGGGGGGTTTGAGGGAGTGGTGAGTTGTAGGGGGAGGTACTTTAAAATCCTAAGCCACCCACTTTGAACCTATGGGATTTTAAACAAACTTTAGCACTCCATATTGAATGGCTTGAGCACCCGTTCCATCCGTGTAAATTTAGAAAAACATGAACTGAGAGGAACTTTGAAGCTATTTTCGCCCTGAGATGCGTTTTAAAGCTGCCCAGCGACTGAGAAACTACAGAGACCCCCAAAAATACCTTTAAGCTTTTCAATGAATTATCTGCTTTTGGGGTGGGGGGGTGGGGGGAAGGAGAGGTGACACTCCCTTCCCAGAATAAAACTCTATTAGTATTTATGTGCCGATTTAAAAAAAGATTTTTGTGTGTGTCATTGTAGTTGCCATTTTTTGAAACAAGCAAATAAATAAAAAGGAGGGCGTTCCTAGCACTTTGGGGTTATGTGCAATTTATGAATCCCATCATATTTCACTTATTAAATTAAATGGGAAGTTTTTTAATGTTACAATGTTTTATTATGTTTTTGTATATGCTGGAAGCCGCCCGGAGCGGCTGGGAAAACCCAGTCAGATGGGCGGGCTGCAAATAATAAAATTATTAATTATTATTATTATATATACAAACAATTTTTAAAAGTGTTTTATTTGCAGCCTGACTTAAGAACCCCTCACGATATTTTTTTTAAAAAAAGCAGAACACAAAATGTGGAAAATAAAATGAATATTGCGGCCATTCAATTAAATCCACCCAGACTTACCCATGTGTACAGCAGGGAGCATAAATGCCAAGGCAACTAAGCAGCTGGTCAGGAACATGTTTGGGTGTGGAAATGCCCTTTGAAGATATCCCCTGTCTTCTGAAGACCTGTAAAAAGAAAAGCAGTTTGAGAATGCTTCGGGGGTTTTTGCACAGGTATGGATACAGTGGTACCTCGCAAGACGAATGCCTCGCGCAACAAAAAACTCGCAAGACGAATTTTTCTATGGCTGTGCTTCGCAAGATGAATTTATTTGCTTGCTTTTTTTTTGCTTTGATTTGTTTAAATTGGAAAACCGCAAGATGGAATTTTCGCAATACAAAACGACTCGCGGAATGAATTAATTTCGTCTTGCGAGGTTACCGCTATTATTATTATTATTATTATTATTATTATTATTATTATTATTATTATTATTAATGTGTTATGTGTTATGTGCTATGGCCAACCGGCTAATGCAATAAAATTTTGATTTGTTTTGATTTGAATTTCGTCTTGCGAGGCATCACTGTATTTATTTCTTTTCAATAAAATAAAATGAGGTAAGGTTAGGCTTGATTGTATGACTAAGCTTATATTGGTTTATACCTTTTCCTGACTCAGCAGAGCTAAGACAGCAAGCGTGCTTTCCATACCACACCTCACACTTAACTTTTATGCAGGCTTAAGATAACATGAGCCGCCATTTAGGATTGTGTATATATATATATATATATATATATATATATATATATATATATATATATACTAAGTATTTACAGGGTGGGGCAGAAGAAGAATGTCCCATGTTACAGGATAATCCAGAGGAATGTGGCATGGAGAACACAAGTGATGCAGCTCAGCATGTAAGGAAGGAAGAAAAACTCGGTAAAAATTATGCCAAGGTTCAAATTTGGCAAACCGGTGTCAGCTTGAAGATGCATACACACCACAGCACAACAACCAACAGCAGCCAGATTTCACAACCACACAAGCAAGCATTCGGGAGAATCAAGTTAACTGGCTCCAACAATGCAAATGAAATCACAACACTGTGTTTGTGTGCATAGGGTTTTTTTTTTTGTTTTAAAAAAGTATTTATTAGTAGGAGTCGTATTCATTTATATACCGCTTCATTGCCAAAGCAGTTTCTAAGCAACTTACAGGTGCAAAACCAATTACAAAAATATAAAATAAAATGCAAACATACATTCGTTAAAATGCGCAATGAAACAATTCCATCAAAACATTCGGCGAAATCTCCACAATTAAAATGTGAAATAAAACAAGCCCATTAAAACAGCACAATAATTAAAGCAATTAAAGCCAGGAGGTTCAGGACAGATTTATCCAGGTGACAATACCTCATAAAACATGTCAAAGTAATAATGAGGAGAACCACTACTGACCACAATATAAATCACAGCAATTTTTTTTTAAAAAAAAGAAAATGCATCAGAGGTTAAAAGCCCAGGGAAATCAAAATTATTATTATTTTATTATTCATTGAATTTATATCTAATCTTTCTTCCCAAAGAAACTCCGGACAGCAAACACATCCATTATACCCTGTCCCCCACCTGCAAAGTATTCTAAAACAGTTAAAATGCTTTAAATACAGTTAAGAGTGGGAAAGATCACCTGATGCCTGAAAGACTTTAGTGTAAGGAGGAGGAGGAGGAGGAGGAGGAGGAGGAGTTTGGATTTGATATCCCGCTTTATCACTACCCGAAGGAGTCTCAAAGCGGCTAACATTCTCCTTTCCCTTCCTCCCCCACAACAAACACTCTGTGAAGTGAGTGAGGCTGAGAGACTTCAGAGAAGTGTGACTAGCCCAAGGTCACCCAGCAGCTGCATGTGGAGGAGCGGAGACGCAAACCTGGTTCACCAGATTACGAGTCTACCACTCTTAACCACTGCACCACACTGGCTCTCGACACCACACTCTGAAATGTCCCTATTTTCTCGCAGGATTCAATTACATACCAGCAAACGGAAGTTGTTTTGGGCTCCACCTTAACACAACATTGTATAACCACCCCACCAACAAATCAGAATGAAAGCTCAAGAAATAACTGGCACAGTCTCACCTCCTTGTAGACAAATCAGGACAAAATGCTCAACAAACAGGTTGTCTGGAAGCAACCTAGGAGGCATGTGAACTTCCCAGGGTCCCACAAATGGGGAAACATGATAGAGAAGGCATTTCCCTAACCCAACACACTGTCAAGATGGTGGGGGGGGGACCCATACAAGTTTTTTATGGGGGGGTTCTTAAGTTGTTGTGGACAGTATGATGGGGAGGAAGCCATCCCCTCAAGTATAAAACAAATAAAGTCGGGTGCAAACCAGAATGTGCTATATAGAGATAAGATTGGGATTAAAATTCCGCTTCCCTCATTCACAACTTTCAAAATGCTCCCGCCACCCCTCCCGGGCCACCACCAGTGTGCACTTTTAAAATAAATAAAGCTTCTCGTGATTGTAACGTCGCAAGAGATTAAACTTCTGAGTGGCCTCAGCCCTGCTGCTCCTTGACAGCTGCTGCAGTATTTAGACTAGCAGAGATGCGTCAATTAAATAAAAGGGTGTCAGAAAGCTTGTTAGGAAGGGGCCGAGCAGGACGGGTAGTCGGTGCAAGCGCACACAAAACGGGTAGGAAGCTACTGTGCCCAGTTTTACACTTTAAGGGAATCAAAATGCGGGGGGGGGGGGAACCAAGTGCACGGCCAACGTTTTAACAGTGTTGACATTCAGTAAGCCAAGGATGTTATAACAAGCCTTCGCTGCAATTACCCTAAAGCACATCAGCCACCGTTAACACTGGCCAATTTTTCTTATATATTACTTCAGTTGGAAATGCTACCACTGCATATAGGCAAAACATTATGATTCATTATGATGCACACTACCACGCCACTTTAAATGTAGATCGGTTGCTGATACTTTATTTTTGGCAAATGTGCTGTGCGAGTGTGAGCAGAGGTTTGGATAGTGCCCTCTTAGTGTACAAAATAGTACACCTGGAGGCCTTCACACCTTGTGCCAGAGCAGGGTGGTCTGTTATGGCAAATGGGGCACTGCCCCATCAATCTCAGTGTGCCCTCAGCCAGTCTCCATCCGCCTGTCTCATAACAACCAGTTCTAGGGATCAGACCAGGCTGTCAGCTCCCTTCCTCCTTAGTGTCACATGCTGGCTTTGGGGTGGGGGGGATCAGCAGGTAGGAAGATGGGGAGAAAGCAAAAATGAATGGTCTCTGCCTATCAATGGCTTCAGCTTCACCTACTTGCAGGGCTCTCTGCCTTCTGCCCTCCCAGTCCTCATGGTCACCAAGAGAGAAACTCCGATCCAACTCCCAAATTTCTTTTAGATCCTGTTTTACAACAGTTCTAACACGGGTCTTCATGGACTGGCAAGTGGCTCTCCGGGGTATTAATTAGGAACATTTCGTAGTCCCATCTGGCATCTCCAGATGGGATATGGGCCATTTTTGCATGTGCTCTACCACTGATTTTAGATCATTCAGGGAGAATATGTTGGACCTTGGAAATATCAAAACCGGTCGCTTCTGAGTCAATCCTTCCAGCAGACTGATTTGGTTCTGAGAAAGAAGCAGATTCTCTGTCCAGTGGGTGTTTAAATCTCCATATGTCATTCAAATTAAAGTTTTCCACCAATTTGAAAAAGGTCACTTCCTTAGTTTCTGTTTTCCTTATTGTCCTGTCCATTTCTAGGGAGACTACCCCATCCTAATGGAGATTTGAGCTCAACAGGGAATTGAAGTGGCTAGGTTAGGGCTGCCATATCCAGGAATCGCGCTCTGAAAATGGCACCCAGGCGGATTTTTGCCAAATCGGCAAAATGGCCAGGAAATCCCGGGCGCATGGCAATCAGGGCGATTTTTATTTATTTATTATTTTTTTAAATGCTTTTGAAATCCTTTTTTCAAAAAGCCTTAAAACTATCTCTCTTTATCTCTCTATCTATATGATGTTCCCCCAAAAAGCTCAACAACTTTGTCATATATATAGAAAAATTGAGAGGCGCAAGCCTAGGTTAGGTCACTACAGTACATTGTCCTTCTTTGGGTGTTTATGTCCACTATTCATCTTGCTTTCATTATCAGTCGAGAGAGAGGCAAACCCTCTCATCATTCCATGGTGGGCTGGTGGCAGCTCTAGTTCAAAACATCTGGATGGCACCAACTTGATAACGGCTGTTCTAGTCATTAAAGAGATGGTGACCCTACACAACAGGAGTTTGTTGGGTTTTGCATTAGACCAGCCACTATGTTGAAGGGGCCCTGACATTATTCTTTGGCAAACAAGACACACACTTCAGGCAAAAGACTGACAGTACTAGTTTAGAGTCATGCATAAGTATTTGATTTGGGGAGGGGGGGGGAGTAATTGAATTCTTTCAAATTGGAAAAAAACAACCCTAACTCTTCTATTTATCAGCACCTTAAGCCAAGAAGAATTTCAGAATATTGCCAGCTGGCCGTTTTCTTAAGCCTTATGACTCCAGAGTCGTGTGGAAATAAAGCAACTGCATTTTATCTTAACTTGAACTGTTGCCCTGCTATTAAGATCTACAGTGAAGTAATCATTTCTGTCATCAGCTGGCCATATATTTAAAAAATATTATATGGGAGGGCCAAAGCTGAACAAGCACACTAACTTGCCCTCTTGCCGCAGTGAGCACATTGCTATCTAAAAATATTTATATACCACTATGCAGTGCTTTTTTCTGGGGGGGGCATACTTTTGCCCATTTACTGTATTTATTTTTCCCAATCAGAACTATAAAATTGTGATGTTCTTGAGTCAAAATGAGAGTACCCCTAAACATTTTTTTAGAAAAAAGCACTGCCACTATGTCATAAAATAATCAAAGAGGTTTACAACAATAAAATATTCATCTGTGCAATATAAACCAAATGAAAAAGGCACCCTTTGAATCTCTATTTTACATGATGGTTCCTGAAATGAAGAAGCGGGTTTTCATCTGTGTGGATACAATTGGGTGCCATTTTATATTAAGATGGTGTACTGAAGTGCACTGATTTTAACCACCGATTACAAAGCTGCAGAGACGTGGTTTTTCCCCCTTTTACTTTCAACTCCCATGCAGTGCCAGGTACAAGGCTACTGATTGACCTATAAAGCCCCAAGTCAGGCATAGGCAAACTCGGCCCTCCAGATGTTTGGGACTACAACTCCCATGATCCCTAGCTAACAGGACAGTGGTCAGGGATGATGGGAGTTGTAGTCTGAAAACATCTGGAGGGCTGAGTTTGCCTATCTATGCCTGCCCTAAGTAGTTGTTTCCTGTCAAGGAGCATGGAGCTTGATTCTGTGTCCATGGGAGCCCTCTGCCACCTCCTGTTACCCCTGCTTTTCTCCAAGTCAAGTTTCCCCTCCCAAATGGCTGCTTTGGGACAGTGGGAGACGAGTAGTTAAAGTGCAAATGCTTTTTCTAAAAGTCCAATTCCTTTTCAGGACAATCAGCATGACACTTGCCCATCCCTAATTAAAATAATGACTCAGGACCTCGATTATTCTCATTTGTCCATTGTATAGCCACTCGCAGATAACTTTCTTGTTTTCAAGCATTCGGCACGATTTCAGATGGCAGGAACATGTGATGAACAACAAAAGCCAAGTCCTGCGGACCTTACATAACTACTTGGTTTCAACCTTCGCCGGGACACTTGTTACATGTCCTGCCACTGGCTTGCTTTTAAAAATGAAGTTTGCATTGACTGGCAAGAAGGGAAAAAAAATCTAACAGCAGAATAGGCTATAGAAAAGGATTCCCGAGTAACCAAATTTGGCCATGATCAATGGTAGACATACATTTTCAAAATGATCTTGATATTGTGTGTTTATATTGTAAGCCTCACTAGAACCTTAAGGCATGAAATAAATCCTATAAAATACTTGTTCGTTTGCATCTCTCTCCTTTACCAAAGGTGTCATGGGCTTTGAAGAAACCCGATCTCAGGATGCAAGAGAGAAACATGCTAAGAGGAAGGCATGCTTGGCAAATCCAGACCGTGATCAACTCCTGCCTGGAAAGCAATGTCCCCACTGCAGAAGGACGTGTGGATCCAGAATTGGCCTCCACAGTCACTTACGGACCCATTGTTAAAACCGTGTTTATGGAAGACAATCTTACTCGGCTACGAGTGATCGCCAAAGAAGAAGAAGAAGAAGAAGAAGAAGATGCTAATTTAGAGACACTTCCTTACGGGGAACATGGAGATAGGGAATTTAGAAAGGATCCCTAGAGAAGACCATGCAGCTGCAGAACCCATTGTTGCCCTGAGCTTCCTAGGCTGCTTTCCCCTTCCTCCTTACCTGCCTTCTCCAAGCATGCAAACCATGGCAAGAGTGAGGGGATGGATGCAGCATCATAACAATACAAAAAGAGGCCTGCTGCATCAGGGCAATGGCCCATCTAGTCTCACAGTAGCCAATCCATTGTCAACGGGAAGCCTGCAAGCGGCATCTGAGTGCAACAGCATTTTCTGCACTGTGATTCCCAGCAACAGGTATCAAGAGACATATTCACTCCAACAGCGAAAGTAGAATGTAGCTGTTGTGGGAGCTGGTCATTTAGCTTCTCGGGAGGCAGAGAGCAGTGCATTTTCCAGCATGGAAATGCAGTGATAGGGAAAGCAGCATCAGCTTTATTTCTGCTTCCAAAGCAGCACTTTAAAAGGTTTTTTTAAAATAAAAAATAAAAATAAAAAAGTGGCAGGCTTATCATGCAGCCAGCACAGTGAAAATCTTGAAGGTCTCTCCAGTTCCAGCTGCAAATTCTCAACTCGGCAGAAAGAAAGCAAAACTTAGCCATTAAAAAGCTGTTTGGCAACAGCGAGAGTAGGATTTACATCTCTTATTCTGGCTAGAGGCTCGCTTTGAAAAGATTCCCAGCTGTTGGGATCTTTCCAAAGAGCAAATATTAGCAGACAATGCTAAAAGTAGATACAGGAAGCAGTTAGCCAGGGACCTTCAACAGCTGTTTACTGCAGGTGTCAATCTCTTGATATAAAATGACTGCAGCGTGAGATCTCAACCCTGTCCCTATTCCAAAGGACAAATTAGCAGGATTAATTGTATAAATTAAAAACCCATAGCACCCAAATATGATGGTTCCTGTCCTCCTTCCTCTACATCTGCTGGATTTGAGCTATGCAGGAAAGGTGGGTACTCAATAGGTTTGCTCTGCATTCTTCAATATCAAACAAAAAACGCAGTCAATAAGCTTTGATTTTAAAATTAAACCAATTAACCTGAGTTCACTTGCTCAAATTACTTTAGCCAACCAGTACTGGGGGAGATGCAGCTGTTCAAACAGAAGCAGATTATGTTCTGCCCTGGATGTGTTTTGCATCAGACCATTGATATTATCTAGGCCAGTACATGCTGGGCTCCAAAAGACAATTTTGGCACTTGGGGTGGAAGGATCCGTCCATTTCGGTTCACACAGTTTCTCATTTAACCCATGTTAAATTCAGGTCTGCACATTTCTGCAGCAGTTCACATTTTGTTTTTTTACAAAAACCATGAGCATTCACCAGCATTTTTTCCTAATGCGTGAATGTCTCCTAATAAGTACATTCCTGTATGCAGCTTTGAATAAGGTATACACATTTTCCCCCCAAGCAATGAATCCTAATATAATACATTTTTGTATGTTATTTTCCAGAGCCTATTTTTATGCACAGTTCCCCTTACCACATGCATTTGGTTGGAGAACGGCATTGCAAAATTCAGGGAAGTGCAAGGAATTCTGCAAGGTGGCATATTGTTCCAGAAACTGCAAATTTGATCAATTTGGCTTTCAATGAAAGCTGATCAACTTTATCCCTGACGCCTACCTAACTTGGCACCAATGGATTCCCATCTGTGGCTAAGATGAAAACAAAAACTTCCGGAGATCGGAAGCCTGACAGTCCTAATCTATTCAGAAAATCAAATTCATTGCAGACAGACAGGTAACAGCTTGAAGAGTACCTGTGATATTCCTGACAGCTCAGCTGCATTTGGGCTTCCTCCATCAATTCGTTGTGGATCAAGAGATTATTTTTTTCCCTACTCGGCCCAACAATTGCCTTTCCAGTGGCCCAGCAGGTTAGCAGCTGAACCCATCTGCCAATCCCTGCTCCTGCAACTGCTTGCTTTTATGAAGGAGGGTGGGGCCCTGGTTGTTTTCCTTTGTGCCTTGGTGGCACCAGCCTTGTTTACGTGTGGCTCACCTCACCTGGCCTCCCCCCTCTTTTGGGGAGGATTTAGTCCATATGTAATTTTCCAGAAGGTCAAGCTTATTGTTCCTTCAGCTTCAGTGCTGCCAGTTCTTCAGCCTTTGCCTTGGAAGGAAAGTTTAGGGCATTATCATACTGGCGAGTGAAGGGCAGGCTTTTCAGACATAGCAAAAAAAAAGGGGGGGGGTGTTATCACAAAATATGTTTTAGAACAGTTTGGTCTCAGTTTAAACCCAGGAGTTGCTTTGTTTAACTAAATAAAAAAAATCCTTCAGTAGCACCTTAAAGACCAACTAAGTTTTTATTTTGGTATGAGCTTTCGTGTGCATGCACACTTCGTCAGATACACTGAAACAGAAGAGCCAGACCCTTATTTATATTCAGAGGGTGGAGGTGGGGGGGGTGGGAATGGGTGATGGGCTGATAGGAATGGTGAACCTGTTGATAGCTGTTAACGACTGCTGATGACTGCAATTGGTCCTGCGGGGGGGGGGAGGACAAGGCACAAAAGAAAGCTAGATCATGCATAATGAGATAAGAATCCGATATCTCTGTTCATCCCAGGTGGCTCCGTGGTTTTAAGCTTGGTAATGAGTCCCAATTCAGCAATTTCTCTTTCTTGTCTGTTTCTGAAATTTTTCTGTAATAAAACAGCTGCTTTGAGATCTTGTATAGAATGTCCTGGGAGATTGAAGTGTTCTCCTACTGGTTTCTCTGTCTTCTGGTTCCTGATGTCAGATTTATGTCCATTTAAGTTTTCTCTTCTCCCCACCGCTTCCACCTTCAACTCAAAAAAATCCATTTCTGTGTCAGGGGTGAAATTATGGTGTTTCCTGACATGATGGTAGCAGCAAAAAATGCCTTCTTGGAAACATGTAGGCAAAAATCTGGAGCTGCTCCGATTGGTTGCCGTGTGACAAGGAAATAAGTAATTGGGAGGTTTGTGGTTTTCTACAGTTGCACGAAACTGGTTATTAGATGCAAAATATAGCATTCTAAGCACCTCTAGGTTTTGTTTCCTAAAATAATAATAATAAACTTCTGGTTCTCAAGGCTATGGACGTAGGTTTGAAAGCATGTGGGCAATGCCCGAAGGAACCTCAGAACCCAGGAGAGACTGAGCACATTTTAGCCCTATGCCCAATGGTAGAGCTCCCACAGCCCACAGAGTTTTCTGCATCCTGCCGTGATAGAGATGGGGGAAGAAATTCAATTCAGTGCCTATTTAAAGGCAAATTTACCTAATTTGAAACTTTCCGAAACAATATGTAGAATGGAACACAGCTGTTCTTCCAAATTCGCATCTCTGAATTTTGCAATGTGCTTCTCCATTCAAGTTATGTGCACAAAAGGCACGTATTTTTTTAAAAAAATGGCAAAGTATGCATCAGTGAAAATAAGTTTCAAAAATGCATTATATTAGAAATATATAAATATTAAGGGGGAAATGTTTTGCAAAAATGTGCATATTGGGCAAAATTGCTTACAAAAATATATACTTTAGGAGAAACTTACACAAAAATGCTGATGAATTTTCATGAGGAATTAGAAAGACAAACAAATCACAAAGCGATCTGGAAATCACTTTCAACGGAGGAAAATGAGAAGAACCAAAATCAACAGATTTGCTCAGCAAACACAAGCAGAATTCTATAGGATGTTATGAAACTCATCTGAATCATTTAAACACAGAGATCACAGAATCCAGCGTTTCTTGGTGTAGAATTCCAAATTCCTTTTAGTGTACAGTGTAGCCAAGCTACCTCACTTACCTGGCTTGGGAGCTAGGTACCCAGTTGAATGAAGAAAACCTACTTGCATTTGACCCTTTATTATAAGAGGTTTTCTCTGCAGAAACCTGCAGCTGAAGCTTTTCAGGGCACAATCAACGACAGCTGCTAATTGCTGCAGATCAAGCAGCAACACCCCCCCCCCAATAAGAATACCAAGGATTTTCTTTGGCCAAAGGCGCGCAAAGTCAAAACAGGTACAAAACTGGTATACATTCGTAGTGGGCACAGAAGTATTTGAAGAATGCATATTCTGTGCACCCCTTCGTTTGGTTTCCACCACCTCTAAATACTCCCAAGATATGGTACATTTAGGAATTCACATTTCTGTCAGCAGGGACACATTTATTGTGATGGATATGCAATTACTGCTGGGCTATCGGAGCACACAGTGTACGAAATAGGAAGCTGATATAACAGCAGTATTAAGCCTGGAGTGCAAATATGCAAGATGTGTTGGGTTATCATATGTCCAAGGTCTCCTCTGACAGCTCTCTCCAGAACTAAAAATACTTAAAAGGGGGGAAAGAAGAAGAAAAACAGCTCCCTTACCTGCTGTTCAGCAAATCCCTCTTGGGTTCTCCTTCCTTTCCTTAATCTGTTTCCTTTCTGGCAGTTCTCAGGTGTCCTTCTGCCACACAGCACTCATGAGGGGAAAAGGAACCCTGTTTTATTTGACACACTTTTGAGTCGCGTTAGCAATTGGTGTGCCGTGGTTTGGAAGCAAGTCAGTGGAATGATGTCAGGCGGGCAGGCAAGACGGCCAGCTCAAGAGGGGAACTTACTCACCACCAGGGAGCCAAACTTTGGCCAACAACAGTTAAGCTTAAAATGAACAGGATATTTCTCTGACTTTTAAACGCAGGGGTCAGGAAACCTTTTGTCCCAGGGCTCAAATGTGGTCCTCCAGGCCTATCAAGTCCTCGGGATACCCAGGCCATACCTCTTGTCAGCCCTGCTCTGTGTGCTCCTTGTGTGCTTTGGCCTGGATAGAGGAGGGATGGATAAGCCAATGCAATTCTGGGCTGCATCAATAGGAGTATGGCATCTAGATC
The DNA here is from genome assembly GCF_965207765.1 of Zootoca vivipara. NCBI lineage: Eukaryota > Metazoa > Chordata > Lepidosauria > Squamata > Lacertidae > Zootoca > Zootoca vivipara. Next base: position 16,297,289 of record NC_142596.1, read on the forward strand.
AAGGGAAGTAATAGTACCACTGTATTCTGCTCTGGTCAGACCTCACCTGGAGTACTGTGTCCAGTTCTGGGCACCACAGTTCAAGAAGGATACTGACAAGCTGGAACGTGTCCAGAAGAGGGCAATCAAAATGGTCAAAGGCCTGGAAACGATGCCTTATGAGGAACGGCTTAGGGAGCTGGGTATGTTTAGCCTGGAGAAGAGAAGGTTAAGGGGTGATATGATAGCCATGTTCAAATATATAAAAGGATGTCATATAGAGGAGGGAGAAAGGTTGTTTTCTGCTGCTCCAGAGAAGCAGACACGGAGCAATAGATTCAAACTACAGTACAAGAAAGAAGATTCCACCTAAACATTAGGAAGAACTTCCTGACAGTAAAAGCTGTTCGGCAGTGGAATTTGCTACCAAGGAGTGTGGTGAAGTCTCCTTCTTTGGAGGTCTTTAAGCAGAGGTTTGACAGGCATATGTCAAGAATGCTTTGAAGGTGTTTCCTGCTTGGCAGGGGGTTGGACTGGATGGCCCTTGTGGTCTCTTCCAACTCTATGATTCTATGATTCTAAGTGTGAAATCTCTGATTTGTGTGTGGAAGGCAGCTTGCTGTACAAAAATGAGAGTGGCATCCATGGCTCCACTCACTACAAGCATGGGACCTGTTCAAGAAACCCTACTCTGGTTACCTCAGCAAAAGCGACCACAACTCAGCAAGTTGTGTGCTGCAGCAGCCTCATGAAGAGTTTCCATTTCACGTTGTTCTTCACAATCCCACTATATAATTATACAGGAAGAAAATATTTACCCCCTCAGGAAGGGGGAACATAGGAGGTACAGTTTTGCTCAAAACAAGCCTCAGAAACCAACATAGACCTTTCCATCAAGGTCATTTTCTATATGCAGATCAACGTACAGGGTTCCACAACATCTGGGTCAGGAGACCATAAGCTTACCAGAAAGAAAACAGAGGTTTTCAAAAACCGTTTACCCCCCCTTCTTCAGATAATCCTGACAACACCCATTTTCCACTAAAACGTTGAATGAAATCCTTGAACATTGCAGATGATTCTGGATCTTGTTAGGAACATAGGAATTGGACCATTGGTCCATTTCGTGCAGAATTATCACAGACTAGCAGTGAGCCATCACAGTTTTAGACCAGGGTGTTTCTCCGCAAGACTTGGGAGATGTCAGGGAATGGTAGTTTGTTAACTACCTGAGGGTTATTAGGCGACCTCTATTCTCCCCACAGAGCTACAATTCCTAGAGTTCCCTTGGAAGAAGGATTAACTGTTAAGCCAGTTTGGAAACTGTAGCTTTGTGAGTGGAATAGGAGGTCTCCTAACACCTCTCAGCATCCTTAACAAAGTCCCGGTCCCAGGATTCTTCTAGGGGAAGCCCTGGCTGTTTAAATTGGTATAATACTGATTTAAAATGCAGAGTGCAGGTGGGGCCTGGGTGACCTTGAACAAGCCACCCTTCTCTCTCTGCCTAAACTACCTCACAGGGTTGTTCTGAAGTCAAAATGGGGAGGGAAAGAATTGTGTTCCTTGGAAGGTGGGGACATATATAAATAGGATGGCTTGGTAAAGAACCTGGAGCCTGAGCCCAGCGAAGGGCAATTTATTCCAGACTGAAATGCTTACAAATCCAGCACAGAATTCACAAAGCAGATGGATAAAATTATATAACCGTTCACTGCACGGCACATGCCAAGTTAAATGGAAAAAGGAAACTTTTACTCTGAGATTAGACAACTAAGTAAGTGGGTTTGTCGCCTTCCATTTCACTTTATGAGTGGAGCTCCACACCCACGGAGGTTTCTTGAGACCAACATTTTTAAAATTTATTATCACATTTATATGCCTCCAAGAAGTTCAATGTGAGGCACACATAGTTCTCCCTCTCACTTTATCTTCACAACAGCCCTGTGAAATAGGTTAGTGATTGGCTCAAGGTCGCCAAGTGAGTTCCATAATTTGAACCCTGATTTCCTATGTCCTAGAGCACCACTCTAACCATTACACAACACAGCCCAATAGCACAATGAATGTAATTATTACAGTGACATCCCTCACCTTAGAAGGTGTTATTGTCATATACTGTATGTTATTAAGCTTTAGATCAGTCATGGGCAACCTTGGCTCTCCAGATGTTTTGGAACTACAACTCCCATGATCCCTGACCACTGGCCCTGTTAGCTAGGGATCATGGGGGTTGTAGTTCCAAAACATCTGGAGAGCCAAGGTTGCCTATGCCTGCTTTAGATCCACTGTTTTGTGCCTGGATCCCAGAAGCAGTAATTTTGTTTTGTATGAAATCCTATAGGGACAGTTCCTATGGGAACTGCTGCAAGCGATTCCATCTAGGCATGTCTTAATTGGAACTTAGTCTTAGGCCCAGAATATGTAAACTGTCTGGATTATGGATGCAAGGAGGAAGTGATTTCTGTGCTGTCCTGTGTTCATCTCAACCAGCGCTGTTTCTGTTCTACTACAGTTCAGCCTCTGCTGAAACCCACATTATATGTCTTGCTATCTGCTCTGGCTGAAGGTAACATAATTTTCAACACATTTCCACGGAAGGGAAATGCCAATGCAATACAAAAACTAACAAGTGGTATTCAATTAAGTTTTATTCAGAGTAGACCCACTGACATGAATGAGCAAAATAGGTCTACTGTAAGTAAAACGTAGTTGAATACCACCAAACAGAGTTACTTACCTAAGTTCATGGATTAAAAAACAATAGTGAATTCTGCTCATATCAGCTTGCATAATTTCCATTCCTGACCTTGGGTGAACCTGCAAATTGTGGCAATGTCTGCTCCCATTTCAGTCTTTGACAGAATTATCTGACATCCCTAGTCTGGATTTCCCCTAAAGCAATTGAAAGAGCAGATACAAGATGGGCTGCCATTTCCCTGATTTTGCCGTTTAGAAAACACACATCAACTAGAAGAAAGGGAGGGGTGCTACATTAAAAAAAAAAAAAAAGATGTTGGGCTAGCATTACCCATCCCCATAATGAGATTGCCAATGCCAGCATTCAGTCCTGGAATACACTGAAGTGACATCAAAGAGTGCCTCTGTGCAAATGCAGAGTGCATTTTTGTTTTTCACTGATTAATTGCACCTCACCTCCACATTTCTAGGATTAAAGAACAGAGCTTTCAGGATAGAGGTCTGGCTTCCAACCAGACTTAAACCACAGCACTATTCTGGATAGAAACGAAAAGAGTACAGGCTCTGAAAAAAAAAAACACAAACTACACTTCCCCTCCCACTTTGTCATATCAGAATATATTTATTAGCTGCAAAATAAAGTTATTTTTTTTACAATCTTGTAAAAACAAGAAGACTAGAGTTATGCCCCCTCCTTACAGGCAAGCCAACGAACACAGCACAGTTCAGTTGTGTTTGTTTTCTAGCCTTTGTGGAGTTTTGCCCTCCTCGGTTTTCACAAAGTCTTGAAGTTTTGTTGCATCAACTGAGCATCTGTACTCTCTCAGCACCAGGGGCACATAATATTGAAGAGAAGCGGATTTCTGATCAGCAGCGTGGTTGTGGATTTTAATCCAGTAGGGTGTGGGGTCTCCTTTATATCCAAGCATCGCAAAACTACCTATAGGGATGGAGAGAGAGAGAGAGAGAGAAGGAGTTGGGGAGAATGGATTCGATTACTATCAGACAGTTAAGCAAATAACCTACGATAATCCTTACATTTTTTGCAATCTTAGATTTTCCAAATTCCTGTGGAGTCTTAGTTACAGGTACCGTGTTTCTCCTAAAATAAGACGTGCCTCTAAAATAAGCCATGGCACGATATTTTAAAGGCAAAAATATATAAGACATCCCCCCAAAATAAGACATGTTGGGGGGGGTACCGGTACCTACCCGACCCAGCGGGAGCCGGCAAACGCAGCAGTGCGCGCCGAACCCCAGCCCAGCGGGAGCCCCAGTACAGAGACGCGCCGAGCTCCGACTGAACGGGCCCCAGGACCCGGCAGCGGGCGGCGCACGAAGCCGCAGGACCCAGCAGGAGCTGGCAGCAGCCCCAGCCGCGACGCGCCGCACCGCACGAAGCCCGGGGACCCGGCAGCGGGCTCAGCGGGCGGCGCGCGAACTCGCAGGAGCCGGCAGGAGCCGGCAGCAGCCCCAGCCGCGCCGCGCCGCGCCGCGCCGCACCGCACGAAGCCCAGGGACCCGGCAGCGGGCTCAGCGGGCGGCGCGCGAAGTCGCAGGAGCCGGCAGGAGCCGGCAGCAGCCCCAGCCGTGACGCGCCGCACCCCACGAAGCCCAGGGACCCGGCAGCGGGCTCAGCGGGCGGCGCACGAAGTCGCAGTAGCCGGCAGGAGCCGGCAGCAGCCCCAGCCGCGACGCGCCGCACCGCATGAAGCCCGGGGACCCGGCAGCGGGCTCAGCGGGCGGCGCGCAAAGTCGCAGTAGCCGGCAGGAGCCGGCAGCAGCCCCAGCCGCGACGCGCCGCACCACACGAAGCCCAGGGACCCGGCAGCGTGCGGCGCGCGAAGTCGCAGGAGCCGGCAGGAGCCGGCAGCAGCCCCAGCCGCGACGCGACGCACCGCACAAAGCCCGGGGACCCGGCAGCGGGCTCAGCGGGCGGCGCAAGAAAGCCCTGTACCATACTTAACAATGCTGTACCATGCTCAATAAAAAAATAAGACATCGCCCGAAAATAAGCCGCAATGTGGTTTTTTAGAGAAAAAATAAATATTAGACGTGTCTTATTTTAGGAGAAACACGGTAGGTAGCCGTGTTGGTCTGACGTAGTCAAAACAAAATTTAAAAAATCCTTCCAGCAGCACCTTAGAGACCAACTAAGTTTGTCATTGGTATGAGCTTTCGTTCGCATGCACACTTCTTCAGAATGCACACGAAAGCTCATACCAATGACAAACTTAGTTGGTCTCTAAGGTGCTGCTGGAAGGAATTTTTTTATTCTGTGGAGTCTTGATCACCTTCCTTGACAAAAACTATCAATAACCGATTTGTTCTCCACATAACCAACTTTTTTCTTTCTTCAAACCTTGCGTTTTAGTTCATAATAAATACAATGGTTTGTATTTATGGAAGGAGAAAATATCAAAACAACAATGCATACAATAGATCCATAAAAAGTCCATAAAGAATACATAGAATACAATAAAGAATACATAGACATAAAGATGGATATAAAACCATTACATGATACTTTCATATTATCACTAAGATAGATGTTTTCCTCTAACTTACTATGTCATTATATATATATATATATATATATATATATATATATATATATATATATATATATGAATGCACTCAGTTTTTCAAATAAATAAATAGGTTGCATACTTCCCCCTAACTCTTGTATGAACCAGCTATCAAACCCTTAAATCTAATCCTCTAGCAACGGTGTTTATATTCCCCCTACCCCACCCAAAATTGTGGCATATTATTATGCTAGCAGCTGTTAAAGAGACATATTATCATTTCTGTATCCTCTCATTCTTTTACATTGTCAAATAATAAAATTAGTTGATCATAACCTAAAGGGGTACTAATTTTATTTATTACAGCAACGCAGAAAATCCTTATTTTACAGCAGGACCAAAATATTAGACAACCAACTTCTATTTACCTTTTTGAATACATGCATGCATCTGAGAGGTGCTATTAACAAAAGCAGACACAGGTTCCGTATCGCATACTCATCCACACACTGTAAACATCCCTTACGTTGGACATTGCTCAGCATAATTGTAGCCCAAGCTTCTTAAAGCCAGTTAACTTGCAGATCTGATATCTGAGTGCCCCTGAACAGAATCTGAAGAATGGAATCATACAGACAGAATGAAAGAACCCGGTGCTAGTGAATCAATTCTTAAGAGTTTGCACACCCATTCCTGTACCAGTCCACTGCCCACACTGGCTTTCATCCCAGTATTAGTGGAAATTTCTTAACATCTGAGTGGCACTATTTATTTACCTACTCATTTACTAATTAAATATCCGCTTGTGGATGCTGGCCATCTAGGGTGTGTGTGTATTAGGACCCACAAGACTCTAGGGGGCCCACCAGCCCCAGAAACCACCTTAAACTGTCACATATGATAATCTGATTATATATGCAGCAGTTATCCAACATTTCTGTTTTTAATTTTCCTCTGACAGAAGCATGCCAAATCTGAAGCTGGCCTGCCACTACCAATCAGAGAGGCCTGCACTGGGAATTTCCCAGAGGCTAAGACATGCACTAATGTAGTGACATCATGGCACATGTCTTAATGCCATCCGGCTTTCTACTACTTTTTGGAGAGCTTCTTGCCACAGGCTTTCCTATGCTGGAGACTACTTCTCTGGTCTGCCTCCCTTTCTAACTAAATAAAAAAATTCCTTCAGTAGCACCTTAAAGACCAACTAAGTTTTTATTTTGGTATGAGCTTTTGTGTGCATGCACACTTCGTCAGATACACTGAAACAGAATCCACCAGACCCTTATGTATATTCAGAGGGTGGGGGGTGGGGGGTAATGGGAATGGGTGATGGGCTGATAGGAGTGGTAAACCTGTTGATGACTGTTAACGACTGTTAATGACTGCAATTGGTCTTGCGGGGGGGGGGGAAGCAAGGGCTGAGGTGCTAAGGAAAGCTTGATCATGTATAATGAGATAAGAATCCTATGTCTTTATTCATTCCAGGTGGCTCCATGGTTTTAAGCTTGCTAATGAGTTGCAATTCAGCAACTTCTCTTTCCAGTCTGTTTCTGAAAATTTTCTGTAATAAAACAGCTGCTTTGAGATCTTCTATAGAAGATCTCCCTTTCTAACTGCTATAGTTGCTTACGTTTAAACGCAGAGTGGAAATCTGAAGGAACTCCTGCTCCTGGTGTGGAGCTTTGTTAAGTTTCTGTTTTAAAGTGGAGGGAGCCGGCGTACAGCTTCCGGGTCATGTGGCCAGCATGACTAAGCCGCTTCTGGCGAAACCAGAGCAGCGCATGGAAACGCTGTTTACCTTCCCGCCAGAGCGGTACCTATTTATCTACTTGCACTTTGACGTGCTTTTGAACTGCTAGGTTGGCAGGAGCTGGGACCGAGCAACGGGAGCTCACCCCGTCGCAGGGATTTGAACTGCCAGCCTTCTGATCGGCAAGCCCTAGGCTCTGTGGTTTAGACCACAGCGTCACCCGTGTCCCTTGAAAAGTGTAGGACAATGTAATTAACAAGCGTGAGGGCAAATACTACCACACACCTTCAAACTGGCAGGTGGTGGGTTTTTAATCAGCCTGACTGTGATGATCCAGACAGGAATTTGTCTAGGATGGAATGTGGACTATGGGGAAAGTTTAAACACCCCCTTCTCTGTGGTCCCTCCTCCAAGCGCTCTCAGAGTCGTGAGTGACATTGCCCTACTAACACCGTGTTGAGGAATTTATGCACTGCTGAGGAAAGCGTCGCCTACCACAAGTCCAATGCTTTTTGCTTACAAAAGGCATTTTTGTGAATGTGTTTTCTAATCGCCACCCCACCTTAAACTAAACCCTGTATTTCCACTACAAAAGGATAATACTGTATTGCCGACTACTGTAGGAATGCACAACTCTCACACAAGTGCAAAAACAGGACAGTCAGTTGTTCGGCGATCAATAAGGGCCAGGGGCAAAATTAGCTCATCTGTGCCTGAACTATTCAGCAATATTATAGAGGCAATTCAGCATGACTGCTTTTTAAGTTTGGCACAGGGGATAAATTTGTACCAGTTTGCATTTTAAGGTGAACCTATCTAAGGCACATTTCCCAAAGCTATGCAGACTGAAACATATTTGTCCTTCAGAATTAGCTCTTCTCTGAATTTTGCAATGCTGTTCTTGCACTGCAAAGAGAAAGAAAGAAAAGTGTATTCTAGGGCAAAGCATGCATACATTTGTGCAGTGCTTTTTTTCTTTAAAAAATGTTAAGGGGTACTCTCATTCTGTCTGACACTCAGGAAACGCCACCATCTGGGGTAGCAACGGAACTGACGATTCACCCGTTAGATGCACAAAATGTTAGGGGTATGTGTACCCCTGTGCTCCTCCAGAAAAAAGCACTGCATTTGTGAAAATAACACAAAAATGCATTATATTAGGGGAAATTGCTTGCAAAAATGAGTTTATTAGGATCAAAAAGCTGATAATTTTTTAAAAATTTTTTAAAAAATAAAGTTTGCAAGCCAGTGTGGAAATGCATCAAACTGAACTTAAGACTGGGAAAAGAAGAAACTGAGAAAAACCTAAACCAACAGATTCATCCATCCTTATTTTGACAGTAAACTTCAGGCCGAATTGCAGTCTGAAGTTCTTGTTCGATAGCATCAGCTTTCCAAGGGTGGTGCTAATGAAAACCACAGAACCAAAAAGCAAAACAACACTACTAATCTCTGACTGGAAACAAAATCCAAGCCCACTGTTGACCTCTTAAGCAGCTAAGCTGAACCACGGGCAGTTGGCTGACTGACAGCGTTATCAATTAAAGAGTGTTACAATTTTTACAAGAAAAAGGAAAAAGAAGTGAAATTTGGCTATATTGCCTGTCTGCTTTTTCAATTGAATTGCTGTAGAGAAAAATCAAGGTACAATAAGGCATATGTGCCAATTACCTTTGCACAAATACCATTTAAAGCACAATTTTTATGTCAGACTAGCCGAGACAGATTTTCTGACCTGTTGGGAGATCACTGGTATACTTTATAAAGATCCTTACAGAATGAACGGATGGGTCTTGCTGAGTCTGTTACTGTGAAAAGACAAGCAATTTCCAGCTGCACAACTGCAGCCTGGGAAGAGTCCTACTGACACACAGCATGGCTTCTCAAAACAGATTCCAGCAAAACAGCTTTCAGGGTGTTCAAAGGCAAGCAGAGTAATACAGGAGCAGGCATTGCTTGCACACCAGGCCAGATTTATCACATCCCTTTCAAACTGAACGCCCAGTCCTATTTTGCAATGAAAACAAAACAAAACAAAACAAAACAAAAACTCAGAAAATTAAACCAAACCCTGCACCCCCTTTCTCCAACTGCAATAGCGAGGGGCCTGACATGTCCTTGTCCTTACATGACCCCTGGGACCTACTCCATTTCCGCACTTGAACTCCAAAAGAAAAGGCGCTGCAGATTGGAATGCCAGAGAAGAAAGCTTCAGCATACCTTTGCAGTTTGGCCTGAGGAACAAGCAGAGTTATGAAGAGGCAGCTTTTGGTTCCTAAACGACACAGATATGTAAGGCTTGCCCTAAATGGTTTTATAGCTTTAGAGCAATGGTAGAGAGCTTGTGGCTTTCCAGATGTTGTTTGACTACAGCTCCCATCCAGCAAGGTCAGTAGTCAGGAATTATGGGAGTTGTAGTCCAACTGGGGGGGGGCACATAGGTTAGTGATAAGGGACTTCAACTTCCTGACTCTTCAGGTGACTAGACTGGAAAGTGAGTTGTTGACAAGAGAGTCCTCATATTATAAAAGCCCAGGTTCACTTACTTTCCTGAGTTACTCCTATATTCAGTTCCACCTACGTGGAAGGTAATATGAGAATACAGTGGTGCCTCGCTAGACGAATTTAATTCGTTCCACGGGTCTATTCTTATAACGAAAAATTCGTCTAGCGAATCCCATAAGAATGCATTGCACTTAAAAAATTTTTTTTTTGCCCACAGGAACACATTCATTGAATTTCAATGCATTCCTATGGGAAACCGCGATTCGCTAGACGAATTTTTCGTAAAACGAATTTGTCTAGCGAGGCAACCTCCGCTAGACAAATCCTTTCCTTAAGCGAAAATTTTGTCTTACAGGGCGTTCGTTAAGCGAGGCACCACTGTATGCCTAATTTGCAGATTATGGATTGTTTGAGTAAAACAACCCTGACTCCCCAAGTTTGGGTGCAACAGTAAGCCAGAGATAGTGACTTGTTTCTCTCACTCGTTAGCAGGCAAGACTGACACACTAACAGCAAGCCATTGGCTACGGTTTACTGTGACATGCTAATGTACTCAGTGTATTTCAGATGCAGTTGCCTCGTTTTAGACTCTCCTTAATGGTCTGAAGGGAGGTGTCCCTCTTTAGGTATCACTCTGAAATTTGCTCGAGTTCAGCCCTGATACAGTTGAGCCCCCGTCCCCCACTGCCCCTGTTCATTCTGCTATGGGGCACTAGGCTCCATCACAGAGAACTAGATGTTGGGAACAACTAATAGGGGAGACCCATTGCCTTCATGCTGTACTTAGGAACTTCAGTAGGTATCAGGTTGTCTATTAGATGGACTTTTTCTGAATCAGCAAATCAAGCCTTATCTTCTGATTTAGCTTTGGGGAGCCGAGTGCAACCAGTGTGGCACCAAACCTTGGAATAATCACTTCACTGAAGCCAGCAGGGACAGCCATCTTCTTCAAGCACCCGGCAGTCAAGGCTAGCCAATTCCATCTGAAGTAATCTGAAACTTATCTGTTCCTTTTGGGTCTGAAAACGAGCCTCTACCAAAACAACTTCAAGGATACAGCTGAACAAGGACGCGTGTCTGATTTCACGAAACGTCTGTTTCTAACCTTGAGCAGTGAAGAATAAAAGGTCACTTAAAAATGCTCTCCATGCACTTTGGAAATGGTTTTCACTGAATAGGATCAATATTGAACCACAACTGCAAAAAGCCCATGTCACCTTTTCTTACATACTTGCTTCCGAGCTACAGAATTTCCCACTATACTGAAATTATTATTATTTAAATGGAAGGTGACAAAGACCACATCTGCACCATACATCTAACAGAAGAACACAAGAAAAACCTGTTCTATCAGGCCTACAGCCCACCCAGTTCAGCATCCTGTTCTCACAGTGACCAACCAGATGCCCAAGGAGGACCTGAGTTCAAGAGCACTCTTTCCTCCTGTGATTTCCAGCAACCAATATTCAGAAACACACTGTCTTTGACTCTGGAGGCAGAGTATAGCCATCATGCCTTGCAGCCATTCATCCTCCACGAATTTGTATAATCCTCTTTCAAAGCATGAGATCATTTACAAACAAGTTAAAAAGCAATCCATGTTCTAGACACATTATACATCCCTCCGTTGGGAGTACTGTCCATTTTTTCTTACTCTCTGCTTCCTGCTACTTACCTAGTTCTTGATCCACAAAAGTGCTTTGTCTCCTATTCCACGACTTCTAAGCTTACTCATGAGCGTTCAGCGAAGTACTTGGTCAAAAACTTTTTGAAAGCCCAAGCGCGATATGTCAACTGAATCACCTCTGTCTACATGCCTGTTGACACTTTCAAAAGCTCAGGAAGGTAGTGATGCAGGAAGCCCTTGCTGAAGCCATGCTGGTTCTGCTTCAGCAAGGCTTGTTCATCAATATACTCGGTTGTTTTATCATTAACAATACTTTCCACCAGTTTCCCCTGGAAAGATGTTAAGCTAGCCAGCCTGTAATTTTCAGGATTCCCTTACTGCGTCCCATTTTAAAAATTGGTGCTGCATTGGCCTGTTTCCAGTTCTCAGGTATGAAGGCTGATTGTTGGGACAAATTCCATGTATTTTTGTTAAAAGATCAACAATTTCACATTTGAGTTCTAGACTAGAGATGGGGAGGCCTGGGGGGAACGGAAAAATTGGGGGGGGGGCTTTTTTAAAAAAAAAAAACCAACAGTTTGATATGGTTTGAATATTCCACACACTCCCCCCCATTTTTCCAGAAAAAAACAGGGGGGCACACCTTGGTTCCCCCCATTTTTTCAGTCTCCCCATCTCTAACCCAGACCCAGCAATTTCAGTTTTTATTTTATTGATTAGAACTTTGTTCTCAGTTCCTCAGAATCCCCTCTTGAAAAAATTAGTTCGGACACAGGAATCTGCCCTATATGTTAAGACAGATGCAAAGAATTCATTCAGCATCTCTTCTTTAAAATACTATGATGCCACTTCAATAGTCACAGCTTCCCCCAAAGAATTCTAGGAATTGTAGTTCGTTAAGGGTGCTGAGAGATCCTGTTTACCTCAGAACTGCAATACCTTCACAATCAATCCCTCATCCCAGGGGACTCTGGTTGCTGGACTATGACTCCCATCATTCCTAACCATTGGCTGTGTTGGGCTGGGGGTGATGGGAGTTGTCGGCCAAAACGCCTCAAAGGCACCCTGTTGGAGAAGGCGGCTGTACACAGCCAGCACTGCAACAATGGTGGAAGTTGGAATCACACCAAATAAACACACAAGCTATTTTTCTCTTCTTTAAATGAAGACAGCACTGGTATGTTGCTGTCAGAACGATTTCAGTCAAAGGCTGCTGAGCAATGGCTTTACACAATTTATGTATTTCACCATATGTAAAGTCACATAATTCATATATCTAGTTACAGGTAGGTAGCCGTGTTGGTCTGAGTCGAAGCAAAATAAAAAAATTCCTTCAGTAGCACCTTAAAGACCAACTAAGTTTATATTTTGGTATGAGCTTTCGTGTGCATGCACACGAAAGCTCATACCAAAATATAAACTTAGTTGGTCTTTAAGGTGCTACTGAAGGAATTTTTTTATTATAATTCATATAGTCACCTTTTTTGTGGAACGCAATCGGCTTTGCAGAGCCTAACTTGGTGAACACAGGCATTAAAGAGGTTCCCATGACTTTGGCAGGGTCTCTAGTACACACAAGAACAATAGATCTGGAAGAGAAGAAGAGAACAGAACAGTAGCATGCATAGCACAATGGGAAGAATGGCATCCTTCTTTCTCTCCCCAGGAATCGTTAATAGTTCAAGGAAAGCCTTACACAAGACGACCCCCAGAATTAAGTGATAAGCATGAGCTCCACTTAGCCCACAGCAGCAATAAGACAAGGAATGGGTCACAATCTTAACTTAGCAAGAATGCCAGGTATATCAGGCGGGGATTTAGCCAGCCAGTTGTCACAAATCTCAAGAGAGTCTCTCCCTTGCACTCACACTCTTTACTACTGCCCTAACTCCTGCTGAGTCCATCCCGCCCATCAGCATTGGCATTCCGCCGGCTCTGTTTAGGGCAAGCATACCCCTGAACTTGACCTTCTGAGCCTGGTGTGTGAATTGTTATGCTTTTCAAGTGGCTTATTTCATAGTACATTTTAATGAAGGATGTTTTCTTGTATACTTTGATCATGGGTGTTTTTTAAAAATTGATTGTAAACATCTTACAAGCCATTTTGGCATGTAGGCAATATGTAATTTTAAATGATAAAGTGACTAAATATAATAATGTTGATTACAAGACAGCCCTCAGTGCTACAACCCCTTCTTCCTCTATCCCCCAGGGAAAGGCAGTTCCCCCCCCCAAATCTTGAAGAGTTAGGGCTTCCTTAACCTTTTATATCCTTCTCCCCAAAGCTTTGTATAGCTGGCTAATGTGGTTTCTGAACCAGAATTGTGATATCTGGCTCCTCCCACAGGATATTAACACCTTTTATATTCCGCCTCTGCCTTGCCCCAGCTCCCACTGAGTCACCAACAAGTTCTGGCTAAAAAGCAAGGAATGACAGGCTAACACTACAAGCCAGACCAACAAAAGAAACCTCTCGCATAACAAAAACTTTTCCTCCCATCCCGCCCCCACAACTGCAAGGATTATATAAAGGCTGGTGTTGGACATTCAGACAAAGATATAGGCTCCAGTTCCTTCTCGTCCAAAAACTCCACTGGGTGTTTTAGGACAAGTCACTGTCTCTCAGCCTACTCTACCTCATAGGGTTGTTAACGAGGACAAAATTGGCTAAGCCTTTAAATGCTGCCTTGATCTTCTTAGAAGAAAGGCAGGGTGTAAACAAGGCTGTGCTTCTTCGAATTAGTACAAAGCAGCAAATACTGCATGGGCTTTAACCTGGGAAGTCAGGAGTTCAAATACCTCAGATTACATAGCATCATCTCAGGCACCTATTCATAAGATGTTAGTAGCCTTTATTAACAAATAGTGCTTGCAATGTGCAATAAATGTGAACAAAGACAACGGCAGTAACAACTATGCTGCTGCAGTTTTAATTGCTTGCTGCTGTGGGCTCCTTTGGGAGCAACAGCAGAATAGATTATTATTATTAATTATTATTATTATTTAAATTTCTATACTACCCTTCAGCTGGAGATCACAGGGTGATTTACCACAACAATACATATAGTGGTGCCTCGCTAGACGAATCTAATTCGTTCCACGGGTCTTTTCTTATAACGAAAAATCCGTCTAGCGAATCCCATAGGAATGCACTGAAATTTTTTTTGAAATTTTTTTGCCCATAGGAACGCATTAATTGAATTTCAATGCATTCCTATGGGAAACCACGATTCGCTAGACGAATTTTTCATAAAACGAATTAGTCTAGCGAGGCAACCTCTGCTCGAAAAATCCTTTCGTTAAACGGAAATTTCGTTAAGCAGGGCATTCGTTAAGCGAGGCACCACTGTACCATGATAGCAAAGAAAAACAATAACCCCCTCCACACACAGTTTAAAAGGCCATGGATTGTTTAAGTAGCCAAAGGCCTAGAGAAGGCGACCATTTTTGCCTGGCAGCTAAAGATACGGAACGAAGGCACCATGCGAGCCCCCCCTGAGGAGAGCATTCCACAAGAGGGGAGCCACCACAGAAATGGCCCCGTCTAATGTTGGTGCCCCCTGGACCTCTTGTGGAGGAGACATATGAAGAAGGGCCTCAGGTGATGATTGCAGGGACCAGGTCAAGTCATATTGGGAAAAGGCAGCTTTGGGGATATTGTGGTACTGAGCTGTTTAAGGCTTTATAGGTCAAACCCAGCACTTTGAATTGGGCCTGGAAACTAATTGGCAGCCAGTGCAGTCGGGCTAGGATGCTCAAGCTATCTTGCCCCAGTGAGCGATAATAAATCATCATTATAAATAGTCAAAGGAACATTGAAGTGATGCACAAAACAGAAATAAATATAACACAAGAGCAATAACCAGATGAAGTCCTATTAAAACAATATTATACAGTTCCAGAAAAAACAGCAACCAGGCCAGGGTTATCCTGCTAGAAAGGCCTGGCGGAAAAAAAATGGGTTGTATCCAACCTTATTCATACTAAAAGAGTAGATCCATTGAAGTTAATGAGCATGACCAGATTCAATACTCTGAGTAGAACTAAGTTCTATGTCTTCAAAAGCAGTCAGAATCCCCAAAGCATTGGCATCTGCCTTAAATTCATCAGTGGGGACTGCTTCTCCAAAAGCCACAGGTTCTACTTATACAATGGAATTTCTCTTCCCTCTCCCTGACATCTGCTCTGGAAGTCCCCCAAAGCCTCTGGAGCAAATTTGGGCGGCTGGGGTGGGGGTGGGGATGTATGCCAAGGGTGCACAAGAGGGCAATCTCTGTTGTGGAACACAACCGTTTAGTTGGATTTAAAACCCTCATCAGTGTTGCTACAGAATGCAGAAGGGCAAATGGCACCATAACAAGTTCTTCCAACCCCTCCTGACTGCACCAGTTATACACTGAGTTGTGATAGCTGCAGATGAGTCAGGTCTGCGGCCATGAACTGCTCTGGAACGTCTTGGACACGAAATCTGTTTTCAGGTTACAGTATTTGACCTGCTTTTGCCTGCAGCCAGGGTTTTTTTTTCCTGGTGTGTGTCTATAAACCTCTGTTGTTCCATGTTTATGTGGCGACACAGAAGAAACCACAAGGAATGTGGAACAGATGCAGAAAGGGGAGAGGATCCCGCTCCACTTCTTAAAACACATCCAAATTGCAAAAAGACTCCGCAGGGCAGACGGACGGGGCAACTCCAGTCGGCATCTTGTGTTAAAAAAGAGGAGAAAGCTGGGGGTGGGGAGAGAGAATGAAAAGGGGGTTGGGGTGGGAGAAATCTCACACCAAGTTTTACTGGAAAGTCTAGCAGCACCTCCGATTCTGATCTCTCAAAAAAGAAAGAGAGGGGGGGGGAGGAGAACCTGGCAGGAATAAATAGGACAAGATTCAGAAATGGAAAAGAAAGAGAGAGAGAGAATTATTGGCTGCTGGGAAATTATAGACTTGGGCACTTGGTGAAAGTTACAGAATCGAGAATGCTTAATAAGACGACAAAAAAACCATTCTTATCTATCGTTTGGTGGAAAAGGAGCCATTAATTTCCCAGTCACTGCCAGCTCCTATGTCGCTGCCAGCTTTCCAGCGCTACATTTCCACCCGCCGTGACCTAGGAGGCAGCCTTTTGAGACACACATAGTTTGAAGTTTTCATTAGCTTTTGTCAGATTCTTCCAGGCATACATTTTAAGTTGCAAAAAAGTAGGTCGTTTCCCTCCTGCCAACCCCCACCCCCCATGCAGCAAACTCTTGCTCCATCACCCACCTCTCATTTATAGTTGTTTCAACATAATTGGTTACGGTGCTGGCAGCCTTTGAAGCGGCGGCTGCATCAACATGCTGCAGGCTCACAACTGCGCCCGAGCATGCGTCTAGAACCAGGAAAAGTATCCCCCGGCCATGGAACAGGAAAAGGTCATCGTTGACCTGCAAACACAGAAAAGAGCAGAGTTAGCTGCAGGCAATCTGTATGCAAATATCAAAGGGTCCTATGTGGCAGTTTCCAGTCTACAGTTGGAACTTAACTAAGCTAAGCTCTTGTCAAATGCAAGGAACAGTCTGGGAAATTTGGGTGTTTCAATGGTACCTCGGTTTAAGAACAGTCTGGTTTAAGAACGATTTTGTTTACAAACTCAGCAAAACCGGAAATAGTGTCCTGGCTTGAGAACTTTACCTCGGTCTAAGAACGGAATCCAAACAGTGGAAGGGCCATAGCTGCCAAGTCTCCCGTTTCGTGGGAAACCCCCGGATTTTAATCCGTTTCCCGCTGTTATAGAAAAAAAATCCCAGAAATCCCCCGGATTTCCTACCTGCAAGGGAGGCTCCATTTCGGGTGCCGCTCTGCCTATGCCTGGGCACCGGAAATCGGGCAGAGTGACACCGGAAGTTGCTTCTACGCAACTGCTGGTCCTGCATTTTTCAGCGGGAGACTTGGCAGCTATGGGAAGGGCACTGGCGGCAGGAGGCCTCATTTGGGAAAGCGCACCTTGGTTTAAGAATGGTTTAATAACAGACTTCTGAAATGGATTAAGTTCATAAACCGAGGTACCACTGTATTTCACTTCATCCCATCCTTTTAATAACAATATTTTTTTAAAAAAATTATTGTATCTTGCCCTCCCCGGCCGAGGCCAGACTCAGAGCGGCTATCATCATAAAAACAACACAATATGCATAAGAACAGACATCAATTAATTAAAATACATCTCAAAATTAATTCAGACAAGTTAAAATCTGGGCAGGTGGCAATAATCAGGTTGGAATTGAGAGTGGTTAATACTTGCCAGGACCAGCTGTTTCCACTGATCATACAAGGACCTATGAGCTGGTTGGGAGCCTCCTTCAGGCTTGTTTTATACAAAGGAAAGTAAGTCAAACTGCATCCCGCCCAAAGGCCTGGTGGAACAGCTCCGTCTCGCAGGCCCTGGAGAAAGATGTCAAACCCCGCAGGGGTTTGTGGGAGAGCGTTCCACCAGGCTGGGGCCACGGCCAAAAAGGCATGAGGGCACCCTAGAACAAGGGCTGAGAACCCCTCCAGAAGTTGCTGGACTACAACTCCCATCATCCGCAACCACTGGTGATGGGGGGGCTGAGTCCATCATCATTTGCAAGGACACAGGTGGCCCATCCCTGGTGCACATCAGAGCCCACCCATTTATCCTCACAGCCATCTTGGTCAGGGTGGGGTTATATCATCCAAAGCCAATTTGAAGTCCATACTGTATCATGATATCGATTTCATAATGTTTAACCTGGCAATATATCGCAAATTGTGTGTGCGATGCAAAAATCACAATGTGGGGGAAAGCGCGAAGCCAGCCAATGCACCTGCATAGCTCCATCTTTATTTCAGACATTATGATATATCAGTATATTGTGATGTTTAGCTGGTCATATATCGCGATGCTGAAAATAGGTACCACCCAGCCCTGGGTGGGACTGTGTTTCAGTGGTACAGCATCTTGCTTTGCGTGCAGAAGGTCCCAGGTTCTCTCCTGGCAGGGCTGGGAGAGACTGCCTGCCCCAAATCCTGGAGAGCTACAGTCATTCTCTGTAGGCCATGCTGAGCTCAATGGACAAAGGCCTGCATAAAGCAGCTTCCCAAGTGGAAGGCTAGATAGAGAGATAGCAACTTCACACTTCTCCCTGGCCTGAATATGACCCTCTACCAGGGGTAGGCAACCTAAGGCCCGGGGGCCGGATGCAGCCCATTTGCCTTCTCAATCCAGCCCGTGGACAGTCCAGGAATCAGCGTCTTTTTACATGTGTCCTTTTATTTAAAATGTACCTCTGGGTTATTTGTGGGGCCTGCCTGGTGTTTTTACAGGAGTAGAATGTGTGCTTTTATTTAAAATGCATCTCTGGGTTATTTGTGGGGCATAGGAATTCATTAATTTTTTTATTTTTTAAAAAAGTCTGGCCTACCACATGGTCTGAAGGATGGTGGACCGACCCATGGCTGAAAAAGGTTGCTGACCCATGCTCTAAACAACTATAACCCTCTGCCTCTCACTGTAACACATTTGGTAAAGCTGCCATGCCTATTTGCACATACCTTAATAAAAGCCGCCTTTGAGTAGTTCTCCAGGTCTGCCCTTCTGACAGACTGGATTTGGATCCGAAGGTATTTAACTGAAGGCGTACTAGTAACAGCAACCTGCAGTTATAAAGGAAGAATTGCCACCTCAGATTAAACACACGGCATTCATTGCCTTGGGATGTTACAGTATGAAACCCTGCAGGCCCCCAGATGTTGTCGGGCAAGGGCCCCCATCACCTCCCTGACCATTGGGCCATGTTGACTGGGATCGGCAGGAGTCATGACCAAGGATTAAGATAAATCAAGACCGCTGGAGCCTGAGAGACAAATAAATTTCAGGGATAGTAGCTCCCTCAGGGAAGCAAATTGTTTCATTTATGAATGAAAGTACTTACCTGCTGTCCTCTCGTAAAATATCAAGGCGGTGTACAGTAATATAAAAACCATTTAAAGCAGTGGAGGACAGTGAATGGCTACTGTAGAAAAGGCTGAACACAGGCCTAGCTGCATAAAAAAAATACTTCCAAGACTTGACCCAAAGAAATCGCCCTCACAGAGCTACAATCCCCAGCACCCTTAAACTACAGTTCTCAGAATTCTTGGGAGCGGAATAGGGTGTCCTTTAAATATGCTTTAAGTGTGGTTTACATGCATGGTGTGTACGCAGCTCAAGAGACAGCCCTTGGAGGTCAACCTGCAGCAAAATGGCACACTGTGGAGTATTCCTGTTCAGGGGTCCAGGCAATAATGAACTTCATCCTATTCTCTCCGCCTAGTTTTGTATCTGCTGCCCCACCCCTCAACTGTCAATGCCATTGAGCACACTCAGTCCTCTTTACCCGTATTTGAGGGTTCTCCCTCCTCCCCGTTTTTATCTTTTTGTGCTTTTGCAAATCTCTTGGGGTTCCCCTGAAGCCTGTGGATACCCCCCCCTCCTGGATGCCATTTTGGCTACAAGAGGATTCGTGCCGAGAGAAAATGCATTTGCTATTAGTACATAGAATGGAATGCCTGTGGTCAGGGTGACGACCTCATTCACAGTTGCTGGGCGACTTTAAGAGAAAACAGCTCGGTTCAAAAGGTTGGCAGACCACATGCAAGAGCCTGTGTGTATAGCAGCACAGCCCCCGCCCCTCCCCAAAGGCTTGCAACCAAGCAAAGAGGTACTGGTTTTATGAACTGGTTGCTTCTGCACAATAGTTATACCGCACATATGACGGTATCTGCATTTGTACTCTGGCACATATGGAGGAACCAAGTTTACAGACTCCTGTGCAGGCTGAAAGGTTTGTCAGCAAGCTCTAGGAGCTCACACCAGGATTTGCACGGGATCCACAAGAGTGTCGGGGGCAGGCCAATAGGGGCATTGGTTGTGTGGCTCCCTCAGGCAAGTCCCCCTCCCCCAAGTATCCGCATAGGAGGCACAACACTAGGCCTTTCAAATGACCCAACATGCCAATTATATTCCTAAAAATGAAGTCAGGGGGTACATCCTTCAGCAGATGGTTTAAGGGTAGCAATTTTGCGCAACTGCAATTTGGGACACTCATGGCACACTGTTTCCCTGTAGGGCATGAGTGGGCACCATTTTTCTCTCACGGGCTGCATTCCTTCAAGAATGATCCGTCAGGGGCCGAATGGCAACCACAGACAGGGTTGAGTCCAGTAGTCGGTGAGCCCATCTTCTCTCTCCCTGGCTGCATACACACTATACCATTAGAGCACATTGGAAGCACATTATCTCCCTAAAAGAATTCTGGGTACTATTGTTTGCCCCTTACAGAGGGGTTCCCATTCTCAGCCAGTGGCGGAGCGTCATGCTCTGCACCGGATGTGTGTGTGTGTGTGTGTGTGCGGAGAGCAGGTGGGGGCGGGGCTGGTGCGCATCCCGGGGGTGGGGCATGCCGCCCACAGGGGTGTGGCATGCATCCTGGGGGTGTGGCGCGCATCTTGGGGGTGTGGTGCGCCACCTGTGGGGGTCGTGGTGCCCAGCGTGGGCGGGGAGAGCCGCGATGGCACCCCACCGGGATCACGCTGCCGGGGGCGCTGCACTCCCCCCGCACTCATCTTCTTCCGCCAGTGTTCCCAGCAACCCTTAAACTACAGTGCCCAGAATTCTTTGAGGAAAGGATGTTCTTTCAAGGCATAGTGTGTACACAGCCAAAGCCTGCTGTTTCTTTTTCTGCCTCAAGTCCCTTTCCTCCCCACCCTCAGGCCTGAACTAATCACGTGCAGAGAGCTTTTTGAAATCAGGCTGAGGGTCACGGGGTACCCATAGGAGACCACTGGATCAAACCCCACCCAAAAAAAAAATGCCTCTAGCTAATAGGGCTTACGGAAAAGGCCTCAGCACAAGGCGAGGAAGGGGAAAACCAAGGATCAGTTTGACTCTGGATAATCTTCAGTCTGCCATAGCAATGGAAGATCCTGCCTTTCAAGCAACAAACTCTGAGATGTGGGATGGGGGAGAAAACACAAAAGCAGAAAGGCTAAGAAATATCTCTGATGATTGTAGCAAGCTAAGGATCAATACAAGAATGATATTCTGTAATTACTACCTTGGGTTGTTTTCACAAGGTGCAGGGAAGAGAGAACAATCTTTTAACATTTTGTCAACTCTGAGTGATAACTGTAAATACAATTACTTGCAGGATTGTCTGCCCCCCTTATGTGCTCACTTGACTTCAATATGTGGAGCTGGCACTCTTACAGGTGCCATATACTCCTTGTCCTGCACTTGTAAGAATTTTTTTTTTTAAGGGTGGCAGCATCTACACTTTGGAACTCCCTGCCTATTGACACCGGAAAGGCATCTTCATTATGCACTTTCCAACACCTGCTTAAAATAATTTTGTTCAGGCAAGCCTATCCACATAGATGTTGGTGTGATTTAATCTTTTTTTACAGTTAATTTTAATTATTGTAAAATGTTTTTAATTGACAATTCCAATTATTTCTTGCAAATTTATATATAAATTTAGTTCAATAAATAAAAGGTTCTTGGAATAAAAGGTTCTTGGAATAACAGACGCTTGCTCAGATTAGCTTGAGGAGTTTAGCTGTACTGCATTATTGAATCAGAAGAACTGTTAATTGCCTGGGACTCAAGTTTCCAAATGAATTTTAATTACGTTTGCTAAGAGCTTGCAAGCAAGGTATTTTCCAAAGATTATATATTTAGGATGCACTTGCAATTCTTCTGTATAAAATACAATTCTCATGGGCTGTTGTCTGGCTACAGCAATAGTCAATTACCCACGACTGATGTTTTCATGTACAACAGAGAAAGGAAAGTATAGTTTGCACAACTATTCTAGAAATTATTATTTTTTTTAAAAAAAACAACTTTCAGTAATATTCAGGATGAAATTACAGGGATTGGAGCCCAGGAGAGTGGCAGCGGACAACATATCCCTGCACTCCACAGTTGGGGTACTGCTAAGGGTGACACATGCCCCAAAAATGTCCTTGGTACACACTAGATGCCAGGCTTTTAGTGTTGTACCTCCAACCCTCTGGAATCAGTTACCAACTAAAATTAAACAAGCATCTCGTATTTTGACATTCAGGCCGCTATTGAAGACGTTTGCTTAAGAAGGCTGCTATCGAAGGTTGGCCCAGTCATTTTATGAAAAAACAAATGAAAATTCAACAAGTGTAGAAATGGTTTTATGGCTTTTTCTTCACTGAGTCAGTCGTCTTTTGCATCTTATCTTATTTTACTGCAAACCGCTTCAGTAGCCTTTCGTTACTAGCTGCTCAGTTCAAGTGCCGAAGGAAAACTTACTCTCCCCTCCCTTTTACTGGTTTTGCATCTTGAAACAGGACTTGGGATTGTTCATCCCTTACTTGGAAGACTGTTCTCTAAAGTAGCGCACAGGGTCTCCTATACTAGACTGCTATACTGAGGCCCCAGCTTAAGAACCAGGCATTTTGGTCAGAATGGGCCTCAATGTGAGGGAGGGACAATGGGAGCCCGGGACCTCTCCCCAAGAATTCCCATAGAACACCTATCCTTGTCCCAATTCAACCAATGAAAGAAGAACACTATACTGTACCCAAGGAGCCCCGCATTGACTGCAAGGCACAGCCCGGTGCTGGATCCTTGCGGGCTGTGAAGCTTTCCTCCCGATGTCTTTTTCCAAAAAGGGATTAGGAGCACAACTCCAGGGATGCCCCTCGGGCATCGAGGCTGTTATCTTAAGGCGTTCGCAGCCACGTTGAGAGCAGTAGCTGTGGCCCTTCCGAATTTCATGTGCTTGAAGTTGGACAAAGAGATACCTATTAATATGAAGAGCATGACAAAGGGGGGAAATTGAACCACAGTTGCCGGTCAAGTTCACACATCACATTGAACCATAGTTTAAAGCAAAGCTACGGTTTAGTGTGAATGAGCAGCAGTGAGCTTTCCTGCAGCAAAACTCCTCCACTCCTGTGGCTGACTCAGCGTAGACAAAACAAACCTGAATCTGGTTTGTTGCATCATCTTGAACCTAGGCATCATCCTTAGTGAGTTCATGGTAGAAGCAAAATTAAAAGCCAGAGACTTCCCAGTTTGAAACTCCTTCTCTTAGCTATACATAGGAGGAAGCTTCCTTCCCTATAGACCAGCCTAGGGATTAAGATCAGCAGTAACAACCTCCTGGGAGTTCATGGTGGAGGGCAGAGCACACAGCAGCTTATGCCAGGGCCTTCTCAGTGATGGCTCCAAAAATGTGGCACTCCCTCCTCATAGAGGGACACCTGGCACCACCTCTTTTCGGCTCCTGCTGGCTGCTGAAGATGCACCTCTTTATCTTGACCCTTAAAAATCAAAGAATTGATTTCAGTGTCTTTACTGTAATTTGTTGTATGGGCGGCTGTTTTGGGGGTTATGGCTGGGATTTGTGTTTTGTTTTTATGTACTATAACCCGCCATGAGACCTTTTGGTGAAGGATGATAATGATAATTTAATACTATTTTTTTTATTAAAAAAATCAATTATTAATTTACAGCAATTAATAGTGTTATCAATTATTACCATGCATTAAGAGGTACCTGAAAAAGTGAGAGGAAGATTCACTCTCAACATAAGCTACCAAAAAAAAAAAATCTCACTTGGTTCTGTTAATCTTAAAAAAAAACAACACCCAGCAGAAATGTGCTGCTACTTAGTAAACTTGCTGAACCCTGGGATTCCATTCAGGTCACAGCCAAAATAAAATAATAATAATAATCAAATCCATGTGCTGAGCTCTAAAGGACAATAGATGACACGTCCTCATAAATAACTGCAACTAGTAAAACCCGCATGCTGGTAAACAGCAAGTTTACATAATTTGGGATAACACGACGTACAGTTCTACAAGGAAGGACCAGGAAAAAGCAAGCATTTCCCAATTCTCATTGTGAAAGGCGCAGGTACAAGAGAGCCCTTTCCGATCTGGGACACACATTCACTCCAAGCCTTGACGGGTCAATGGTGTCGTGTCTAAACATAGAACTCGAGGTTCTATTTTTAACTCGGCATTCATAAATCGATCGCAGCCTCCGTGGTCGGAGTGAAGCAATGCAGATGCAGAAAATACATTTTTGAACACAGTGTACATTTCTCCTTAAGAAAAGAAACCCAAAACCATACTTCAGCAGATGCTTCTACTGTCTCCCCTCCAGTCACAGTGGGCTTAAAAATAAAAAATTTAACTACAAGCATGTGGTTTACACTGTCGACCAAACACATGTAGCTGTTACTATTATTAGTAAGCTTCTTTATTATTGATACCAGAGAAGCACCAAAAGTTCATAACTGAGCTTGGGGACACATAAATATGCACATGTGCAGCACATAGGCCATGATAGCACTGGGGCCGTACAGAAAGCACAGTAACTCTGTGGTACATCACATGCTATGGATACAGGTTCAGTCCCCAGCATCTCCAGATAAGCATGGAAGAAATCCCTGTTTGGCAGCCTCTGTGTGGACAGTACTGAGGCAGGCAGACTAATGGTCTGACTCGGCATAAGCCACCTTAGTGTGTCCTATGCTAGCCCAGAGCTAATACAGGCTTATTAGCAGAGTAACTACTAATCCAGGGGTCAGCAAAATTTTTCAGCAGGGGGCCAGTCCACTGTCCCTCAGATCTTGTGGAGGGCCGGACTATATTTTGAAAGGAAAAAAAAAGAACGAATTCCTATGCCCCATAAATAACCCAGAGATGCATTTTAAATAAAAGGACACATTCTACTCATGTAAAAACACGCTGCTTCCCGGACCGTCCGCGGGCCGGATTGAGAAAGCGATGGACTGGATCCGGCCCCCATGCCTTAGTTTGCCTACCCATGTACTAAGCCTTATTGCTTGCACCATCACTAAGACAGTTTTAATATATATTAAAAACATGATCTTCTGTTACACTTTAGCATGGAGAAGAATAAGCTCCCAGCCTACACAAAATGCATGGCTTTTAATGTTTTGAGTTACCGGGGAAGGTCAAGTGAGACCCTCCTGAAAGCTGGGGGAATGCTAAGTAAACTTCCCTCTAAAGCAGGCATCCCCAAACTTCGGCCCTCCAGATGTTTTGGACTACAATTCCCATCATCCCTGACCACTGGTCCTGTTAGCTAGGGATCATGTGAGTTGTAGGCCAAAACATCTGGAGGGCCGCAGTTTGGGGATGCCTGCTCTAAAGCAATAAGTCCCCAGTTCAAATTTCATCTCTGCCATGAACTCAGTAATAGATTTAGGCAAGCCCTCTCTGCTTCAGTTCCATCCCCAAACTCTGCAATATGGAAAATAATATTTTTGTTTTACCTTACGCAGTAGCTGTAAGGATTGCAACGAGACTATGCATGCGAAATACTCTAGACCAGGCACCCCCAAACTGCGGCCCTCCAGATGTTTTGGCCTACAACTCCCATGATCCCTAGCTAACAGGACCAGTGGCTGGGGAAGATGGGAATTGTAGTCCAAAACATCTGGAGGGCCAAAGTCTGGGGGTGCCTGCTCTAAACGCTTTGATGGACTATACAAATGCTCAATATTATCATTATCACCCTAATTCTGTCCAATGGCGTGCGTGCACGCACACATGCACACACACATTAAACATGGATTTGTTATACTCTGAATGGATCCGCTGAAATGAATGGGACCTAAATTAGTCAAATCCATTAATGTCACTGGGTCTTCTCAAGAGCATGACGAATATCAAATACAACCCAAAGCATACAAAACAGCAAAAAGAGATACTTAATTCATTGTTATGCTTAAATATATTCAGCATACCAAAAGCAAGGGGACTATTAACGGCTAAGGAAAAAGTAGAAAATGTAGTGGTAGGGTTCAAATGTTTTCAATAAACTTTAGATTGAAAAATGGACAGGAGACTGGAAAGATTAGGCACCCCACATCAGATTCAATATACTCAAAGTGGTGATGGTCACCTGCTTAAATAAATAAACAGCATTCAAAGCGAGTAAGACAAAGGAACATGGCTAAACCACTGAGCCATCCAAATCAGTATTGTCTACACTGACTACCAGCAGCTGCCCAGGGGTTCAGACCTACCTGGAGATGTTCAGGGACTAAGCCAGAGACCTTCTGCCTTCCAGGAAACTGCTCTACCAATGAACTACAGCCCTTCTGGTCATATTCATGGAGCATAAGGCTGTTAATGGAACCTCCATTTTCAGATGAAGTGCACTTCTGAATATCAGATGCTGGGGAACAGCAGCAGGAAAAGGCAAGCCGCATTCATGTTTTGCTGGTGGACTTCCTACAGGTGACTGCTTGGCCAATGTGGAAAGAAGGATGCTAAATGAGATAAAGCTTTCTGGTGTCTATGTATTTGGCTCTTTTAAACTTTATCAGACACACAAGCAAATAGGTGCCATTCATTTCTATGGGGAGGAAGTAAAGTATTCCACTCTGAAGCAGAACCTTCTTCTAAACACCCACATCTCCAAATGCAGCTTCTGGGATGGGGAGAAGAAATTGCAACCCTAAGGCTCCCTACAAAACAGAGACATCTGACGTCTGTATTTAGGAGAAGGGGTAGCAAGGGAGATTTGGAATGGAATAGCTGGCACTGCACTTTACAAATCTGCTGAGTGTTCTGGGCTTCCAGCGCAGAGGGGATTTATCTGCTACAAACAGATTCTCCACCAACGCAAATGGAGAGGACCGCCCATGCAGGAGTTCTTGACACACAGGGCTGTGGATCAGGACACTTCAGCATGAAAGCATTGTGGGGGAATAGGGCACACAAGCTTGCCTGTGAACCATGGCACATTGGCGGTAGAGATTGACCTGACACATTTGTGCTCTTTAGGAAAAGGAAAAGGCAACGGCATGGTGGTAGAGCTTTGCATGTAAAAGGTTCTCTGGCAACTCCAGGTAGGAGCGGCAGAGCTCCTATCTGAAACCTTGGAGAGTCACTCTAGACCAGGCACCCCCAAACTGCGGCCCTCCAGATGTTTTGGCCTACAACTCCCATGATCCCTAGCTAACAGGACCAGTGGTCAGGGATGGTGGGAATTGTAGTCCAAAACATCTGGAGGGCTGAAGTTAGGGGGTGCCTGCTCTAGACAGTACTGAGCTAGGTGGACTAACGGGCTGACTCTCTTCTTTATGTTTTCTCAGATGACAAGGATTAGGTGTATGCAATACAGGTCTTTGTGACTCACCGGCAGCACAAACGGCAAAGGAAAAGCGCCAGGTAGACAGGATCACTCACCCTGATGCATTGTCGAAGTAAAAGAGCCGTTCATCAGTCCCATTCAACACGGTATGGTGGGATGAGGCTGCCTGGTAGTGCATTACGCTGTGCGCTCGCCCCGTCTGCCGCTGGTAAATGTCCCCCACAACAGTGAACACCGTTCCCTTTGGGTAACACAAAGCAACATGGAGCCAGTCTCCCCTGACGGCAAAAGAAAGGAAGGTTAAACATGCACACCGGAGAAAGCATTCCTCATCTTTCAAGAAACTGGCTCCAAGCTGAGAGATCTATCTTTGGAGTGGGGGTGGACCATGAATGTGCCTTGCAATCCCCAACCCAGCCCTTTCTCTTGCACGCCACGGAAGATTCACATCTGCTGCTGGTTATTATTACTGGACTGGCAGAACATCCAGGGAAGCTGAAAGGAAAAGGCGCCTCTGCATCTTCAGGCGCCTGGATTAGGCCTCAGACAGTTGCCTCAGGACTGCTTTGCAATGACTGGCGTCTCATAAATTGTGACGAGCAAATAGATTTGTTATGAGAACTGAGCGTCTGGGAGCATCGGGGAAGAGGCCTTCGCTCAGTGGTAGATCACCCGCTTTGAATGCAGGTAGAGCTGGGAGAGAAGCCTGTCTTGAAACCCTGAAGAAATGCTGGGCATCAGGGTAGACAATTCTGAGCTGCAGTCTGACGCAGTAGAAGGCAGCTTCCTATGTTCCTAAGCCTCCAATAGATATTTCCTCCACCTACCACCTTCATGAAAGAAGGTTGCAGGTGGGAAAGTCCCCCATGTTGTTAACAATAATGTGGTGGATTCAGTTTAGTGGGCCTGTGAAACTCCCTATCAACTGAGATTAGACAGGTACCCTCCTTGCTGAAGTTCAGGTACATGGCTAATACTTTCTTGTACAAGCAGGCATTTAAAGGCAGTGTTATCATTTTTTTCCTGGGGCTTTTTTTTTATGCACCCCACTTAGAAATCTGAATGATTCAAGCAGCATATTAATATGTTAAATACATATACCCTGTAAAATTCAAATACAAAACCCAATGCCCTGCAAATGAAAAAGATTGCCTCTCAGGAATAAGTGCTTTCAGCCAGCCTTCTCTTCATGCTAGCTTTCCAACTACATGGACATCGTTTTGGAGAATCCACCAGGCGTGGTGTCATCCACAAAATATTGTGGCATAAGCCTTTTTGCTTTTGTTAGGACCATCTGAAAGCTCTGTGGTTTAAGGACAAGGCACATGATTTGGATAAAAGCTCACAAAACACTGGAACAAAATGTACGATGGTGAATGTGTCATGGCACTCTTCACGGTTAGCGTTCAAATAGGCCTCAGTTCAATTTACCACGAAGCCACAAGTGGTTTCAAACGTCACCTTCCTCATTCATATATAAACTTCTGTCTCCCAAAATGGCAGCCATCTTTCTGATTAAAGCCATACAAGGAGAGACAGAGAAGATCAACCTTGAGGCCCTACACTCCTGTTCATCCTCTCTGTATTAGTTTCAGCATCACCATGGTTACACAGGCAAGCAAGGTGTAAACCCTATATTAAGCCAGGGCCAACAACCAAGCTATGAAAGGAAACGCAGCTCAGAGAAAACTCAAAACAGTGAAACCTTCCCAACAAATGTCTTCCTGGAATTCATGCAACCTGAAGAAGTCTTGCCAGAAAGAACATGTTCTGGCCTGGTCACAATTTTATTATTGGGTTTTTTAAAAAAAGGCACAAACCAAGATCACTTGGGTAGTTTCGTCTTGACCCATATTCCATTTTCAAAAACTGTGACTCACTGATTCTATGTGTGAATTCTGGTTTACAGAGACAGAGGGGGAAATGTCACACTGCTATTTTGCCTTAATGATACATTCTTCTCCCAAAATTCATATGTTTCACCAATTGCCTCTTTGGAGAATCTGTATTTTTCAGTATACGGTCCTATTTTGGTGCTCCTATTTCGACTTTGGGGGAAATGTTTTTAAAACTTTGTGAGTGGTGGGATTAGACCAACAGCTTTTTTGTAGATGTACATGTGTGTACACCCCTCTTCACATTTAGGCAATCCAATAAGGCTCACATGTGCATTGCAATATATGAATGCTTATTCATTCAAGTGCCCCTTAGTGGGGGACACTACCACCCCCCCCGGACTTAGTGTCCCTATTCTGGGGCATTATGGGAAAACAAAATGGAGGTTAACAGACTCGGCCACCCAGCATGGAGAGTCCAGGGCAAGTGTCTTACATTTTCCTTGCTGAAGTGAGGCTTAAACTTTTTGTTATTTACTCAATTTCTTAGTTGCTTGCTACATGAAGGCTCCATATATGTGTACGTCATGCGTTTAAATCGCATTCCCCAAAAAAGAATACTGGGAACTGCAGTTTGTTAAGGGCCCTGGGAAATGTAGCTCTGTGTAGGGTAAACTCCAGTTCTGATTTTTACTATTTTTAAGCGGGCAAGGGGGGTGCTTTAAATGTATGGTGTGTACACAACCAAGAGTCTCTAAATGACTTACAAAATGTGGTGGTTGTTATTAAGCATAACATAAAATTGGTGGGAATTGTTGTTATCGGCAGCAGAATAAGAACACAGGAAGAGCCTGTTGGATCAGGCCAACAGCTCATCCATCCCAGCCTTTTCACAATGGCCACCCAGATCCCTGTGGAAAATCTGAAAGTAAGACCCAAGCATCATTGCGCTCTCCCCGCCTGCGATTTCCAGCAGCTAGCATTCAGACGCATTACTGGCTCTGACCATGGAGGCGAAATATAGTGCAGGACCCATCAGATCACTGGGGGGAAAAATACACCAGACTCGGCACACAGCATCTGTGGGCAACTGTTGTGGTGCCTGCATGGTCCAGCCTGGAGGCCTTCTGTATTAGATGGATGGGTCTCAGCGCTTCTCCAGTTTTAATTATCCACAGTGCTCCCAATGGACGTAGCACTGCTTCAAGGCACCGTGGAACATTTAAACAGTTTCAAGTGGCCTGGCATCCGCTGCAATATTGCAACCGCCCACCAAAACCTGCCCAACTACATTCAGAGCCACCAGGAGCAAAGAGGGCTTCCTGAAGCCTACAGCTGGCCTCGTCACCAACCCTGTCTCTGTGTACTAGATGGAATATTGCTGCATCTAATGGAAAATATGCTCTCTTTTGCAAGCCTCCCTCATATTAATTTTTGTTAAAAACAACAACACCCCAGCAGAAAAGCAGCAGATCTTAGTAAGAGACTGCCAGAATTCAAATAAACAAAGGGAAGGGGGCATAATTTGCTCAACATGTAGCACAAAGCCGTCTTACCTCTCTACCCCATACAGTACTTTCCTTGCCAAAATATCCATTATTGTGGGGTCATTCTCTGTGCATATTTGGGCTGCTTCTTCTCCACCCCCCTTTTTTGTACACCACCACTTACTATTTCTAAAATTGGTCATGAAAAACAGTCTCAAAATCAAACCCCCCGCCCATGGTCAGCTAACTCACTTTGGCCAAACAGCTTGTAACAATCGCAATGGGAAATGTGTCCAGAGATTCTTCACTCAGCTGTTGTTATACCCCACTCTTCCACGTTCTGTACAGATTCTATTTTTATTTAACACTTCTCCTTTGGATGGCAACATCCAAAATGTTGTAATGCTGCAAAGCTACTGCCAAATTCCCTGAACTTGAGAACGTTACGGTAGTCCTAGCTTCAGGAACTCACTGAGCTTAAGACAACGCAACTTAGGGGGAAAAAGCCTTTCTAAAAAACAACAAGGGAATGGAATGAAATGGAGTCATTCTCCAAAAGAAAGAAAAGAACAGAGCAATTGCGTCTGCAAATTTCTCCATTTGCAGTAAATTCACAACCGAAATGGCTTTTTTTTAAAAACGAACAAATACCTAGGGGGCACTGTTTGCTGCAATGGACAACAGAAGGTCTATGAATCTGAATTTGGTTTCCAAAGCCTAGAACAACTTGTCCTTAATTCTTTCTCCCTTGTAAAATATGATAGATCTGTTGACCTACTACGCAGTATGATGGAAAATCCAGGAATCAAACAGATCACGAAGGCCTGACTGGCACTTCCCCTGCTTCTAATGCAGCCTAAATTCATGTTTCGTACTCTTTGTGTTTCCAAACTCATATTCGTTTGCCTCAATTTGTTTGAAAACAGAGGTGGCCAGTAATTCAGGACTGGGAGTTGTTAGTCGCAGAGTTACAATTTGCAGAGTGGTTTAACAATCCATCCCTCTACTCAAGGAACTCAGGAATTGCAGCTCTGTGCAGGGGAAAGGGGATGTTCTAACAAGTCTCAGCACCTTACCTTCCAAGTCCCGGACTGCAGAATCCGGGACCGGCAGCCGTGTGACACCGAAAGTTGTGTTGACGTAACTTCCGGTGTCGCTTTGCCCTTCTATGGGCACCAAAAATGGCCGCTGCCGACACCGGAAGTCACGTCTATGCACTTCCGGACATGCGTAGATGCGACTTTTAAAGCCGGCGGCGGCCATTTTTGGTGCCCATTGAAGGGCAAACCGGAAAGGAAAAAAATGGCCGCCGGCAGGAGAAAATAATGGAGAAAAACGGGAGACGAAGTGATACGGGGGACCACCGGGAAAAGGTAAGTAAAAACGGGGGGTTTCCCGGGGGAAACGGGGTACTTGGCAGCTATGCTCAGCACCCCTAGCAAACTGGAGGAAACCCAAGACTGTTGAAGTAGTGTGATACTGCTCTAAATGTATAGTGCAGATGGAGCCTAACTTAGGTCCATTAATTTCAAGGCATCTGCTCTGAATAAACAGTAATTGGGAGGCAACCCTCAGGCAGTAGACTGCATGAGGCGTCCACTGCACTTCCAAAGGAAAACATTATTATTATTATTATTATTATTATTATTATTATTATTATTATTATACTGGGGAACTGGGCAGAAAATTGCCAGCAATTAAGAGGATTTATCCAGGAGTATGTGACAAGATTGCCGGGGTTTTTCCCCCCATACTCGCTTCATTCCTACACCTTTAAACAGCCGCCTGACTAATAGAAGGCTTTCCCCATCACATTGCCATGGCCAAAAAAGCCTTACCACCAAGACGTCTGCCTGAATGTCAGCTGTTAAAGGCACATGAGCAAGGCCAGAAGTTTTCAAAGAAAGGTGGCAAAGCATATTAGTAACCAAAAGACAGATTGTCTGTTCAAGTTGATGGCGTGTCCACTGAAATGAAACTAAACTTAAGTAGAAATGAAGCAAAGATAAGGAAATATATCTGTTTACTGTCTGTTCTAGCAATATGGTGCAGTTCACTTGGCCATCAGGGTTTTGTTTTCTTTGGCTTTTTATTATCAGAAACATATTTGCTTCTCTGCCTTCCATTCCAAATATTTGCCTTTGAAGAAGCAAGGCTGAATATTAACCTCTGCAAAGTTACTGAATAGCACGGCAACATGAAGCATCTCCAAAAGTGGTGTTAAACTTTGAAAAAACTCCAGTGGCAGGAATTTCAATTCCACAGGTTCTCTCCCAGCACCACTGCCATACAACAATCCAAACAGTGTGCTTCAGATATTATAGATGTAGATGTAGACGATATATAGATATATATATAGATAGATAGATAGCTCTGTTTACATCCTCCTGGTAATGACTGACAAGTTAGACCTAGTGGCTGTTTTGTGGTGTCTTTTTTTAATTGCAGTGTAGACATTTGCAGGGTTTGGCATGCCTGGGTGAAACACACACACCTGGTGGTGTAATGCAAAAAAAAAAAAGCTCTCTTTGGAAGGAAGCACAAAAAGGTTGTAATAGTCAAGAGCAGTGATGCTCAAGGATTTCATCATGGCATTTTAAAGCAAACCAACCCAACTTCCCAAAGCAACTCATGAATTGGAACGCAGGTGTCCTTGAGTCCTTGCTTCAAAAACTGTGCCAAACATGCATAGGAAAAACATGAGCATATTTCAGGATAAAAATCAAATGCAAACAAAAATGTGCATTTTGTGAGAGGGAAATGTGTTTAAAATCATGCAAATCTCTATCTGGTGAGGGTTTTTTTTAATGGAGAGTTGATACAAAAATGGGATGGAATGGATTGATGAATACATGTAAAATCAACATGCACCAGAAATAGACTGGTCCATCTGCATCCCTAAGGAGGAGACAGACCCAACCATAGATTCCTCAGAGGTTTGCTGACAGCAGTATGAGAACCAAGAATTGCTTATGGTGTGAATGCTTGGGTAAGTCCCCCATACTATGGACTTCTAAAGGTTTCATACCGGTTGAACTTGGATTTCTTTCCCTCAGAGAGGAAGGAGCCTCTCTAGAAAGAATCCTGGGGAAAATCAGGTCTGGATTTTTGGCAGGAGCTCACACCACATTCAGTTTAGCAAAGGGTGCATAGAATTTTCAAGTGGGGAAAGTCCTGAGGGATTGGGAATGACTGTCATGCCAATCTAATGAATTTACACACAGAGAATAGGTACAGAGTTGCCTAAAGGTCTTGTGGTGGTAGCTCTTCAGATAGAATTGGGCCAATTATTCACTCACTTCAAGGTCTGGTAACCTGGTCCTGCTGAATTTGAGGACCCTCCAGCACATAGCTGTCAACTTTCGGATTTGAAAATAAGAGATCAGCAGCCTCACCCGTCCATTTTCGGATTTGAAAATAATGGACCAGCAGCCTCACCTGTCCCAGGGACAGTCTACGGCAGGTATCCCCAAACTGTGGCCCTCCAGATGTTTTGGCCTACAACTCCCATGATCCCTAGTGGTCAAGGATGATGGGAATTGTAGTCCAAAACATCTGGAGGGCCGAAGTTTGGGGGTGCCTTTTCTATGGTATATCTAACAATCCAGGATAGCAGCAGGAAATGGCGCTGGAATAAGGGAATTTCCAGCAAAAGGGGGGGGGGGTTGACAGCTATGCTCCAGCAACTCATCCTATCTGGACAACTACTTCAAAGTCCAGCCAATGACAATAGGAAAGAGAGAAACCACAGTACCTATCACAAGCACAGGACATTTGCCCCACAGCATCTCTCCTACTTTCTTCTCTTTTTTTTGTCCACCTCTAGCCAATACAGTATAGAAATCATTGCTGCTGTTCACATCTGCTGTCAAGAATACTGCTGCCCAGAGAACCACAATATATTATTTTGAGGCAATAAGGGAGATCAGCAGCTGACGCGCACTTTCCCAAACTGACCTCTATCCCCACTCCAATGGGGATGCTACCAGAAGTGAAGGGGGAAGGATTCACTTTGAGATATCAATTAAATGTGAGAATCAGCCCTATACATTTTGTATAGGCAATTATAGTTGCAACTGGCACATGCTGACGATACAACAGAGTGTAACCCCAAAGACCTAGTTTTTAACCAAGATTGACAAAGCTGTAGCTCAGCAATGGATCTTCTGCTTTGCTGGCAGAAGGTTCCAGGTCCAATCCCTGACTTCTCCAGTTAGGAACAGGAGAGACCCAGGTCTAGAACCCTTGAGAGCTGCAGCTGGTCAGTGAAGACCGGAGATGAGGTTAACTTTTGCACCCATAGAGGATTGTCTTTCTTCATGGGCAACCTTCCAGAGGCAACAAATGGGCAGAGCAAAGAACATGACTCTGTTCTGTAGGCTATGCGTCAGCCATGTGAACGCAGAGGTTTCTTTCTACAATATAAACACTCCACATCCCTCCAGGAAACCAAGAGACATCATCGAGTTCAAGAGCACTTGCAAAAGCACTTCAAGAGGGTGTGGAGTGGGGCTGGGCCCAGGGGCGAGTCCTGAGTGCCAGACATGGTAGCCTGCATTTGACCTCCAAGTCTAAGGTCTCTCTCTCTACTGAGCTAGATGGACCACTGGTCTGACTTGGTATATAAGGGAGCTTCCTAGGTTCCTAAGCAATAGAGGGTCACTACTGCTAAACCTCTCAGTTGCATCCTTTGCCATTGCTTCCACATCAGCTAGGAAAAGCAGGTCTGATAATTCTGCCCGCAATGGAAGAGGCCAAGCAAAGGGCTTTCAGAAAGAACTTCGGTGTAGGTCATTTTAGGTGGAACCATCAGCTGAAACACTAATTGGAATCCTAATTGCAGAGCGCATCAAAACACTCAGCTGCTGATAGTTCTTAAGCTTGCCAAGAGGTTTCTCTGCCCTCCCACCCTCCTCCTCCTCCTCCTCCTCCTCATTTACCCCTCTCCTACCATCTGTAAACACAGAGATGATTGCTCACGAGCCAGGGTGGAGAGAAATAAAATAATTATAGGAGCCGGGCATGTTTGCTACAGGCTTGTTCAAGCCTGGTCTATTATCATCTCTTTCCCCCTGGAACACATCACTGGCAAAGAATTTAATCACCGCATGATTAACAGCTTAGAAAGCAAGAAATAACAACACTTTAAAAGGAGGGTGTGATCAACAGAGGCGAGTGGGACACGTGTTCATGAAGAGTGAGCAAGCAGCAGCATTGGCAAAGGCGGAATGAGGCATTCAGCAGATGTGCATGAGTCGGGGAACATGCCCCAGACCACAGCTTCTTCCTGCAAATGCCAGGCCTGAGCTGCGGGCAGAGGTTGATTTAAGCACCCAGCTTCGCACACAGCATTTCAAATTGCACCTACCAAGCAGCCACCCACTCTGCTCTGATGTGATGTGATGCAGCAGCTAAAAAAGCCAATGCAATTCTGGGCTGCATCAATAGGAGTATAGCGTCTAGATCATGGGAAGTAATAGTATTCTGTATTCTGCTCTGGTCAGACCTCACCTGGAGTACTGTGTCCAGTTCTGGGCACCACAGTTCAAGAAGGATACTGATAAGCTGGAACTTGTCCAGAGGGGGGCAACCAAAATGGTCAAAGGCCTGGAAACGATGCCTTATGAGGAACGGCTTAGGGAGCTGGGTATGTTTAGCCTGGAGAAGAGAAGGTTAAGGGGTGATATGATAGCCATGTTCAAATGTATTAAAGGATGTCATATAGAGGAGGGAGGGAGGTTGTTTTCTGCTGCTCCAGAGAAGCGGACACGGAGCAATGGATTCAAACTACAAGAAAGAAGATTCCACCTAAACATTAGGAAGAACTTCCTGACAGTAAGAGCTGTTCGGCAGTGGAATTTGCTGCCAAGAAGTGTGGTGGAGTCTCCTTCTTTGGAGGTCTTTAAGCAGAGGCTTGACAGCCATATGTCAAGAATGCTTTGATGGTGTTTCCTGCTTGGCAGGGGGTTGGACTGGATGGCCCTTGTGGTCTCTTCCAACTCTATGATTCTATGATTCTATGCTCTCAGTTGCTTACCTGGGTCCACATCATCTGCCCAGAGGTTTCTTTTGGAGAACTGTAGTATGGCCTTGAGGTACCCTGAGCCCGAAAACATGCACAATTCTCGTCAGGGTTTCCCAAACTTGGGTCTCCGGCTGTTATTGGACTACAACTCCCATAATCCCTAGCTAGCAGGATCAGTGGTCAGGAATGATGGGAACTGTAGCCCAAAAACAGCTGGAGACCCAAGTTTAGGAAACCCTACCCTAGTTCAATGAAACAAGTTAAACTCGCAAGCAAAACTAAACTTCTGTGTCTGTCTATAAAACTGAAATTCGCCTCCGCTGTTTGCTACTGTTGCCTTCAAAGCTCTTTAAGCACTCCTAATTGCTGTGCCAAAAATTCCCCCTGTATTTCCCATCCACTTGCAGCCATTCTCTGGCAATTGACCCTAAAGAAAACGGAAAGCTATCAACGAGGAGAATCTTGGTGTCTGCAAGAGTGTCCTTTCGTTTTACAAATCAGCTCCATTCAGCAATTCTCCCAGATTCCCATACTTCAGACTAAAACCCAGGAGGCGACAACATGAGGTAATGCGTCCCATGGGATTTTTCCAGGTCAGGAAGTGTGGGCAGCTAGGAAGGTTGCGAAGTGCTGGAGAAATCTTTACCGGAAAGAAACACATATATATCTCTTATCTCAGAACCATAAAATAATCTCAAAACCACACACTGACCCACATTATAAAGAAACTCCCAAGAATGAGGCAAGAAAATTGAAGCTTCTTTCACAGAGGGGGGAAAAGCACTGGCAAGAAACTAGAGAGCAGATTTCTGCACAGCACTAAAATATATGCCAACACAATCAGCCCACATAGGAAACTGAATGGGGGGTGTTGAGGCTGAAAGATTCAAAAGCTGTCCTAATGCTACCTTAGCAAGCTCATGGCCAGGGCAAGATTTGAACTGGTGACTTGTGCCAGACCATGATTCAAAGGTCTGCACTAGATCTTAAAGGATTCTCATCCTCTCTTCCACCTCCTCCATTTCTCATAATGCCCAGCCTAACAAAAAAAAACCCAGTCAGGTGAGGACTGAGCATGTTCATTGGGCATGGAATGGTGGCTAACTATTGGGGTGGGATGAATGGTCCATCGGCAGCACCCTTAACAAGCCACAGTTCCCAGGATTCTGTGGGGGAAGCCATGACTGTTTAAAGTGGTATAATATTGTGTAGTGCAGATGGGACCAATGATGCTGAAAAAGGAGCTGCCATTTTTAGCAGGACCCCATCAGTGGTAGAGCATCAACATAGTATGCAGGTTCAATCCTCAGCATCTAAGAAATATTCTCTGCCTAACATCCCAGACAGATGCTGCCACTCAGTGCAGACAACTCTGGTCTAGATGGACCAATGGTCAGACTCTGTATTAGACAGCTTCCTATGTTCCTGTATCTCAGCCACTACGGTAATTCTAGGTTACACTCCTTGCCAAACTCGCCCTGAGGAGTCCCACCTCCCAAGGCCAAGCCAATAAATCTTCAGCAAAGAATTTCAATATGTGCATTCCTTCCAATCTTATGTTAAACATTCCAGCACTTCATATGGCCAGAGTTTTAGGCTGAACAGCCAATTACAGCCTCTCTTTTTTGGCCTTTTGTTCTGCTCAGTTAATTTTAATCTCAACCGACTTGCAACGAACCAGCTCAGATAAGCTTCTTACAAGGATCTCTGGTTAATGTTGCTATTGTTGGTTCAAGATAGAGTATGAGCCTGCAAACTTTACTGCACTTGACTTCACTGCCAATTACACTTGGGGGGGGGATTTATGAGGGTTTAAGATAAGAATCAATAGTGGC
Organism: Zootoca vivipara; assembly: GCF_965207765.1. Lineage (NCBI taxonomy): Eukaryota > Metazoa > Chordata > Lepidosauria > Squamata > Lacertidae > Zootoca > Zootoca vivipara. The sequence goes on from NC_142596.1 coordinate 16,335,710, forward strand.
AGACACTCAGGTCTGCCCACATTATCTGCAGCCTTCTCTCGGTCCCAAGTTAAGAGGCAAGAGTTGCTAACTTTTCCAGAGAGAAGCCATGGCTTCTTTGAACCTTAGATATGAAACGTGCAAAGTCCATTTACAGACTTAGTCCATATATCAAGCTCAAGCTCCATTTCCATGGTGTCTCCACATCCCATGACTTGTGATAGTACAGCAGATATTCACTTATCAGGGAAGAAAAGCAGTGAACTCCAGCACACCTCTATTGGCCTCTCAATACTTTCAATGAGTGGCCTTGGGCTGCCTCATCCCTCCTTCTAACCTACTTTACATGTGAGAGAGACTAAAATGGGGGGAAAGAACTACGTATGATGCCTTGGAGGATGGGTGGGGTAAAAACAAAATAAGTAACACATAGAACAGGCTTCCTCAACCTCAGCCCTCCAGATGTTTTTGGCCTACAACTCCCATGATCCCTAGCTAGCAGGACCAATGGTCAGGGATGATGGGAATTGTAGTCTCAAAAACATCTGGAGGGCCGAGGTTGAGGAAGCCTGGCATAGAATCATAGAGCTGGAAGGTCACCCGAGGGTCATCTAGTCCAACCCCCCTGCAATGCAGGAATCTCAACTAAAGCACCCATGATATCATCAGTAGTGTAGATGAGATCCATGCTAAAAAAAGACCCAAAGCTTTATTGAACCAGCTGTGCCCCATTAAACATGCCTAGACTTCTTAGTAAATATTGCAGCGTTTTTGGAGCCCAATTAACAGCGCCACAAAACGGGCCACAAAAACGGCAAACAAAATCCACCACTTCAGTTCTCTTGATGTTTTAAATATGTGTGCCTTTCAGCCTGCAAATAAAGCACCGATGGGCCAATTTACTCAAAATGGGAGATGTTATTCAATTTCACGGCTTTTCAAGCAAGTAAAGGCAAAAGACTGGTGTGCAGGCAGTAGCTTGTTACACCAAGTCCTTACACCTTGTATTCATTCCATGCCCATATTTCCACCCACTGCCAGCTGTACCTATCCCTCCTCCTCCTCCTCAACCTCTCCTTTTGACAGTCTCCTCTTAACAAGTTTAATGTCTATCGTGAACATAGGTGTGTTGGGGTGTTTGGTTTGGTTGTGGTTTTGTTTCTGCAAATGGGCATTCCACGTAAGCCTATTCCTTTGAGCAATTCTCCCTACCTGCAATTTTGGTCCTTATACGATGAGTGCATGAAAGAGAAGGAAAAAGAGTACACTAAGTATGAAGTTGGCCTGCAAACAGAAAGAATCCATTGTGCAAAGATCATAGGCCTCTGGACTTGGAAGGATTTACATGTGTAGTCAACGCAGGCAAAGAGCAAGGACCTCAATCAGTTCTACAGCAATTAAAATTCCAATCAGCCCTCTATGATCTTCTGCCAAATAGCATCAGACTGTCCCCCTTTCTCCTCCCGCCCTGCCATGGAACAGTATCAAGAAGTTTTGAATTGCACAAAGGTTACTATTGCGTGTCATTATCTCAAACTTTTCACCACTCATGGTGCTTCCATGCATCCTCTTTTGTTCTGAACAATCCCTGTGATAACTCTTAGTGGAGGTGAGGCAGGGGACCATAATTCCCCCATCCCAGAGTTTAAGTGTCAAACGTTCATATGCTTTGGGGATTTTTAGTGAAAAGGCAAGAAAGAGGTGACAGTACAGAAGTGAATAAATTTATGCATGGTGCGGAGAGTTTTCCTCCCTCTCTCATAGCACAAGAACTTGGGGACATCCAATAAAGTTGAACATTGGAAGATGCACAGTTAAACTACGGAACTCACTCCCACAAGAAGCAATCATAGCCACCAACTTGATTAGGCGAATTCATGGAGGATAAAGCAATCAGTGGCTACTAACCCTGATGATTATTTTTGCCATGCTGCTTTCCCCAGGAGAACTCACTCTTTAACGCTATATCAGAACAAACTGCAATTCTGATTTTCCACGTTTTCAGCAGTAAAGAACAGGTTTTTGCGGGGAACACGCCGGGGCAAGAACACAAAGAAGAAGTTCTTAGCTTTAATTAATAATAATTTAAAGCATGGACCTGTACCTAGAAATGTGGCACAAAAGGAAGGCTGGATGAGCCCATAGGTGAAAACAAATACATTGGATAAAAGCTTATATGGTTAATAAAACAAACACCTTCCAAAACAGAAAGGCTTATGAATTATAATTCCCACAATTCCTGACCATTGACTATACTGATGGGGGCTGATGAGAGCTGGAGTTCATTATCATCTGGCGGAGCCACAGGTTCTCCATCCTTGGTATATAGAGTTCTGATCATTAGTGTGTTGAGTTAGTACTATACCTTCAAAGCATATTATTTCCCTCAAAGAATTCTGGGCACTGTAGTTTTATCACTCACCGAGTTATAATCCCCAGAAACCCTTAGCAAGCCACAGTGCCCAGAATTCTTTGAGGGGGGCAGGATGTGCTTCGAATGTGCTTTAAAAATATAGCGAGTACATAACCAAAGCTGTTCTTCTAAAAAAAGATATCCACCTCTTCCTATTCATTCCAGGGCTTTTTTTTTCAGCCAGAACTCAGTTCTGACACCTCTCAGGTGGGTGCCATTGCCATTATAAGAGAACATGGGGGGTGTTGTTCATGGTGAATTCTGGCAACTCTTTTCCTAGGAAAACAGCAATGATTCTGCCCTTCCATTACTTCTGGTGGATTCTTGGCATTCTAGCTTCAGGAGAGGAGTTAACCACGCAAGTCTTGAGTGTCAGTATTACAGATGACCTCAGGAACAGCCTGAATTCCCGGCGATAAATTCTTTATTCCCCCTATGAGCTTCTCTTAGCCAATGTCAAATACGTATTCCAGAAACATGACTGCTGCCTCTCTGAAACCTCAGCATCCCCCGCTATCTCCATCCACTGGGGTAAAAATAACTTAATTATGCTATCAAGCTGTGCTTAGCAAGACCAGGAGACTAACATTAAGAGTGTCAATCACGTTGTCTCCTCATTTTGCACCATATGCATTTTGCACATTCTTTCCCGCATCAAAAAATCCACGGGTGTATCGGAGTTAATCATCAGCCATATTGTTTGTACAGTTTCCCCCATCAACTTAAAAAAAAAGGGAGACCTACTAAAGAAGGTACGACCTGTCTAGTCTTGCTGACATCTGCAAACATTTACTTCCTGATTCTAAAAGTAACTGCAATGTGCCATTTAAACAAACACACACACACACACAACAAGTAAGTTGCTAACATGAGAGCTTTGCATAGACACGTTCATTGATTCAGCAAATGACTAGGACTACCATTCCATAACAACGCACACAAACGGATATTCGGTGCAGAATACAACTGATTTCTAGTCTTTAGGGGCTTACGCAAAACTTCAAAACCTTAAATTCTTTTTATATCCACTGCTTTTAACTTTTCGATTCTGCAAAACCAGTAGGGATAGTTCAGTCAGAAGGGCATGAGACTCTTAATCTCAGGGTCTTGTGTTCAAACCCCACTTTGGGTAAAAGATCCCTGCATTGGAGGTGCCTGTAACCTCGCTTCTCGCAGTTTGAGAGCCAGCAGAAGACCCTCGGAGGAGGACCTCAGTGCATACAGAATAGACAAACAACTTTCCAAATAGGCAGCAGACATAGACATATGCACTGATAAGACACAACTGCACTGATTTCTTGGGGGGGGGGGTAGAATTCCTGAGCCATGACAGGAAAGAGGCTGTTAGTGAGTGTGTGTACACACACCCATATCCTTCCTAGCCTTTTTGTAACAGAAAACAGAGAAAAAGATGGAATCTGGGCCTCCCTTCTTGTTGCACTCAAACTTATTACTCTTCCAGACTGCTGTCTATCAGTTCTGAATTATTTCAGTAGGGAGGGTCCCGGTGTTTTGTTTTCCAGGTTTATATAACAGGGGGGGGGGAATGAAATAGCAATCGCAGTGTTTAGACTACTGGGGAAATGCAAGCCTACATAGGCAATCTTCATAATCACTGCTGCCCTTTAACAGAAAGAGGGAGAGGTGGGATATAAATCACAAGCGGAGCAGCTAGTGTAAACTAATGAGAACGAACAGCATGCCAGGGATCTGCTGGATTTAATCTTGAGGCCGGAATGCCAACAGTAACTCGAATCTCTTCCCCCAAAAAAAACCTTACTGGAAGGGGAAACAGCACTGCACATCAGAGAGATGGCAGCAAAAGTCAATAAACAGAGCCATAGCTTCTTTGTTGGTCTTTTGTTAAAGTCATTTTTAGAAGCCTTAACTTTTCCAAAAGTTTGAAGAAGGAGAAAAGTCAGCAGGAACCTGGAACAGCTTTTAAAAACAGAAATCCTAGCAAACACCACAGAGCTCGCCGCGCCGCACATTTTCCATCAATGGTACCTATTGAAGTTGACCGGGTAAAGGATGACATCTTCTGGTGCTCTGCCATCCCACTGGATAATATAGCTTTGCTCCAGCATCACCACAGGCTGGTACTGTTGGTATGGCACCCCTCTGTTCACTCCGTGTAGCCTCAGAGGATGGAAATGGTATGTGGCTCTGGCAATTGATAAGGTCAGATTCTCAGGACGCCTGGCTTGAATATAGAGCTGAAAGAGAAAGCGGGAAGAGACCTATGTTACAGCCAATCAAGCTCAGCTTTCACACATGCATTCGATTAGCAGCCATGCCCCTTTCAAGACTTTTTGCCAGCAAAGGGCTCTGGGTATCCAGAGCTGTAGCCAGGGGACTACTTCCAACATAAATAGTGCATCAGCGACACAAATAGCATTCTGAAGGGTTATTTCTTGGGAAAAACAATAAACACAGGCAATAGATATTGTCCCCCCCCCCAAAGGGGAATTACTTAAGACCTGGGATAAGCTCAGTCGGTAGAGCATGAGACTCTTCACCTCAGGGTCGTGGGTTCGAGCCCTACATTGGGCAAAATAGTCCTGTACTGCAGGGGGTTGGACAATATGATCCTCGTGGTCACTTCCAACTCTGTGATTCTTTGATCTACAATTGCAAAATATGTGATTCCCCAATTGGAAAGCAAGAGATGGGGCAGTGAAATCCCACTTTTTGGGGGGGAGAGACGGGACAAAGCTATGGAAGGTGCCAAAGAAAAATGTGGTCCCTGCAAAATGAGACAGGATACATAAGCAGTGGTTTGGGAGTGCTGCGGGGGTTGGGCAGAAGGTAGATCGTGATCAACTGGTTGACATTTGGTTGATGGTTCACTAAGGATTTCTGTTCCCAATTGTTCCAGAATAGCTGTAAGGGGGACGTTTCAGCCACTGAGAAGAAGTCCTCTCATCCTTAGTGCTGATTGGAGCCAATCAAAGTGAAAGGAGGTGAGGATTGGCTCCTAGGGTCATTCGGGAGAAGGCTTGTAGGAGAACACTGAAGAGTTGCTCTGTATGCTAAGTGTTTAGGAACACTGAAAACACAAGGTGCTTCTGTTTCAAGAGAATGGAGTGCAAGTTCTGTTACATCAAATGGAATGCCAAGGAAAACACAGCTCAAGTCACTCCAAAAGAAGATAATAAAGCACTCCAAATCACTTGCCCATGTATGTGCACAGAGGGGGGGGGCGGCCCAGATTCAACTGGAGGAAGCACGCGGAGGTCTGCTCTAAACATTGCAATGCATGCCTAATCATTATTATTCTAGAATTGTAAGATTGCTGTATAAACTTAGAAGGTTTATAATCTTAGAAGGGGCTGGTGGCTGTGAGAGGGCATGGCTGCGATAATCAAGAAGGGATCCTGAAATTAGTCACTACACTACAGATGCCAACGTAAAGCTCGGAGTAAGTTCACACTGGGAGAGACATTCCATAAGGTATGTGTCCCCAATATATGCTAACAAGTGGCATTTATGGTCGTTCTGCATTACATGCTATGCTTCGCACAAGAGAAAGAGACTAGCAATTGCTGTTCCTCTGACAAGGATGCAGTGAGTGTTACAAAAGAGAGAGGGGGGAGAAAGAGAGAGAAAGAAGCTTTGCGGTTAGTTAGAAATATTTCTAGTCTGACTGCACTTCAAACTGCAGCCAACGCATGGACAATTTCAAGGCCTATAATCAAGACCATTTCTCACTTTCCTATATCTAAGCAGTCAACATCGAGTCCTGCATATTCATTCTTTTACTATGTAGTTTGGAATGACTGACAAGTCCTTTCTTGTTATTGCAACTAGGATTAAGAAATGGTAGCATGCAAGTGAATGCAAAGATAACCTGACTGCAGGCTGGTGACCAATGACACACACACACACACCCCGCAAAAAAAAATACCTGATTTAAAAATGTAGGGTAGTATTCAGCTAAAGTTTACTTAGAATAGGCCTAGAGAATTTTATTGACCTGCACATTTTCTGGCCTTTTCCCAACACTTTTAATATAGGACTGCTAGATGACAACAGGGAGATTTCTTATTGATGGAGGACGGTGAAGGGCGGGAGAAATTATCCCACCTTTTGGCCCAAAGATTCTGAATGAAACTCACTCTATAAGCTAACACAACCAACAAGATATGGCTAATGATTGATAGCGGTGAAATAAAATGGGGAAAGAAACAAAACACCACAAAATAGGGCAGGAATATGAAATAATGCTGGTGATAAGGAGAGGCTTTAAAAGAGGATTAGACAAATTCATGGAGAGGGCTAGCCGTGATAGCTATGCTCTGCCGCCACGTCTGGAGGCAGCAATGCTTCTGAATAATAGTTGCTGGAAACCACGGGAGGGGAGAGGGCTCTTGTGCTTGAATCCTGCTTGTGGGTTTCTCATAAGCATCTGGTTGGCCACTGTGCAAACAGGATGCTGGACTAGATGTGGCCTGATCCAGCAGGCTCTTCTTATGCGTTTTGTTTGTGATTCATAGTGTACAGCAGTGGTTTTCAACCACTGTGCCGTGGCACCCTGGGGTGCCTTGAATGATGGTCAGAGGTGCTGCGGGCAACACTGGCCTCTGTCCCTCTTTCCTTTCCTCCCTCCTGCTCTGCCCTCTCGCGTCACTGCCTCCCAAAGGCTTGCACAGCTGTTTATTGCAGCAGCCCTGGCTATATGATCTTACCTTCCAAGTCCCGGACTGCAGAATCAGGGACCGGCAGCTGTGTGACACCGGAAGTTGCGTCGACGTAACTTCCGGTGTCGCTTTGCCCTTCTATGGGCACCAAAAATGGCCGCCGTCGGCTTCAAAAGTAGCTTCTACGCATGACCGGAAGTGCGTCGACGCGACTTCCGGTGTCAGCGACGGCCATTTTTTGTGCCCATAAATGGGCGGGCCGACACCGGAAGTTGCGTCGACGCACTTCTGGTCATGCGTAGAAGCTACTTTTGAAGCTGGCGGCGGCCATTTTTTGTGCCCATAGAAGGGCAAATCAGAAAGAAAGAAAAATGGCCGCCGGCAGGAGAAAATAACGGAGAAAAACGGGAGACGAAGTGATACGGGGGACGACCGGGAAAAGGTAAGTAAAAACGGGGGGTTTCCTGGGGAAAACGGGGTACTTGGCAGCTATGTATATGATGCTTCTGGGCAAATGATGCTTCTGGGAAGCACCTCTCTTTGGGGAGTGGGGGGGCAGCTCAGAGACCAGGGGTGGCAGCAGCAGCTACCCAAAGGACTCCCAAGGAGAGGAGAGGAGGCTGAGGGAACCCTCCACAAGGGAGGGTGTTCGAAAAAGGGTGAGAGGCTGCCAGCTCTGCAGGCAAGGGGTGACATAACTGGGCTCCTGAGCCCCACAGGGGTGCCGCAGAAAGAATGTGGTTGGTTAAGGCAGCCGCAGACTCAAAAAGATTGAAAACCTCCCTCCCCCTCCATCCCTAATACATGTGCACACTGAACATACATGTACGTTTGGACTAAACTCAAGAATCAGCATAAAAATGATCAAAACACACTTTTACTAAAAGGGGATTTCACCTGTCTGTACCACCAAATGAATACAGGGTCTTGTCTCCTGAATCCAAAAACAGGAGGGGAAAGAAAAGCAGATTTGGTCATGGAGTTTCCAAAGATCAAAGGGAAGCAAAGGGTTTCGCAGTCCTCCGTGATTGGAACTAGTCCTTTTTATGCCTTTCAGAGCAAAAATTCAGAGCGTGCACACAGCACCAGTCTGTCCAAGCAGGACGGAGGCTGCCTTTAGCTTCTGAAAGTTGATGGCATTTTGAAAGCTGAAATTTGTGCTCCGTTTCAAAGCAAATACCTCTCCCGGCGCTCGTGCCAAATTCTTATGCGTTCCCTTCAGTCCAGGCAAGTCCTGAACTAAATTCCCCACAGCTTAGATGCTGATTGGATGGGAAACTCTAGTAAAGAAGGGACAGGTCCCAGAGAAAATGACTGTTTGTTCTTGCCTTACAGCGCCAAGGAAAGTTCTTAGGACGGAAAAAAGGGTCTCACTGCATGGAGTGCCATAATGCGCTTATAAAAATAGACCAAAAGAAGAAGAAGAGAGAGAGAGAAAAGGGGGGGGGAGAGCTTATCTTGTTTACAGTTCAGAATTTTTATGCAGCACCAAGTAGCTAGATGCAGAGCCGTTACCCATGTGAAGGGTGGAGCTGTGGCCGAGTGGTATGGAACATGTTTTGCACACAGAAGGAACTGGGCTCAAGCCTAGGCATTCTCCAGTAAGGATGGGCGGATGTGTCGATTTCAGTTTCTCATTTTTAATAATCATAAGTTCAGTTCTCCACATTTCCACATTGGTTTGCAATTTCCAGTTCATGAAAATTCATCAGCATTTTTGTGCTAATGGCTTCCAAAACTGATGTTTTTTATGCAGTTTGACCTGCATAATGGATGGATGGATGAAGAGAGAGTGAAGGACAGAGAGAAAATGAATGTATCCACCTACAGCCCTGTCCAACTTTTCATTTTCTCAATTCTTCACTTCTTGCGCATTTTTGCATGGCTCTGCTGGTTAGCATTAGAAGAGCGTCTGGAAAGCAGGAGTGTCGAAAGCTGCCAAAAACAGGGTGGGAGAGAGTTGTTGTTGTTGTGTGTTGTCTCTCAGAGCCTCAGATATATGATTAACATTCTCCAGGACTTTCTCATTAGCAAGGAGAATTCCTGGCTGCACGAGGGAATTTAAAACATGACATTGGGCTGCAGATCCAGCTAGCATCTGCTTAATATCCTTCCCTGAATAATTTACAGGGCAGTTTCCCCCTTGGCATGCAGTACTGGGATAACCTGTCAATAGGAATAGTTTATTGTCCCCAAAAGTCAATTTAGCTGAGATATATTTATGTGTGTGTATATGTTCTGGCCCTCCTCATTGGCCTGAGGCCACCCTACATCTTCATCTATGTAGTTTCATTTTTGGATTAAAGTAGTTTCATTTCTTACGTTTTACCTGCCCTGGCTGAACCATTTTGATTGGGAACATAGTTGATGCATGATTAAGGGTCAGGCTTCCACAACCTCGGCCCTCCAGATGTTTTGAGACTACAATTCCCATCATCCCTGACCATTGGTCCTGCTAGCTAGGGTTCATGGGAGTTGTAGGACAAAACATTTGGAGGGCCGAGTTTGAGGAAGCCTGACATTAGGGATGAGGAGCCTGTGTCCCTCCAGATTAGCCACGCTGATGAGGAGTGATGGAGCCCAATAACATCTGGAAGACCACAGGTGTCCTCACCCCAGATTAAAAGAAGGAAGAAGAAGAAGAAGAAGAAGAAGAAGAAGAAGAAGAAGAAGAAGAAGAAGAAGAAGAAGAAGAAGAAGAAGAAGAAGATTTGCACCGCCAGGGTTTGTTTGTTTTTCTAGAACCACAGCTGGGGAGGGAAGAGTTAAACATCCCCTCTTTATGTTCTGCACTTTCATTGAAATTTGGGCTTCTCCACTCTTATTATTTATTCTTTTAAGAAATAATTTGAACCACAGTTGTGCATGAGAAGGAGAAGAAGAAGTCTGTGACCCATGTATCCAATTCTGCTTGAGTAGCAATCCTTTTGAGCAACCTAATTCAGGGCTGGGGGGGGGGAGCATTTAATTGTAGTTGGTAGACAGTTGCGAGCCAGAAGCCTTTAATGATCTACTGCAAAGGAGCCAGACCCAGACCCATTTTCTGCCCCCACCCCAGCTTTCGTGAATCTGTCAGTAGCAATGTAGGAGCTGCCACTGTGCTTCTTAAGCCACATCAGCGCTACCATTTGAAATCGTTTCCTAGGAAGAGGGGTTGAATGTTAAACCACTCGGGGAATTGTAGCTCTGCGAGGGGAATAGGGGTCTTCTCCAAGCAGCCTTAACAAACTACAGTTCTCAAGATTCTGTGGTAGAATCCATGACTGTTTAAAGTAGTATGGTGTTGCACTAAATGTAAAGTGCGGACAGGCCCTGATTTTGGATGGTTCTTATATCCCATCCTCTGTGTCTATTTTGCCCTGTGTACCTGAATCAAATCAAATCCCTTATGAATACACAGTGGAAGTGAGGAACAGGTTTAAGGATTTAGATTTGGTGGACAGAGTGCCTGAAGAACTATGGATGGAGGCTCGTAACATTATACAGGAGGCAGCAACGAAAACCATCCCAAGGAAAAGGAAATGCAAGAAAGCAAAATGGCTGTCCAACGAGGCCTTACAAATAGCGGAGGAGAGGAGGCATGCAAAATGTAAGGGAGATAGGGAAAGATACAGGAAACTGAATGCAGATTTCCAAAAAATAGCAAGGAGAGACAAGAGGGCCTTCTTAAATGAGCAATGCAAAGAAATAGAGGAAAACAATAGAATGGGGAAAACCAGAGATCTGTTCAAGAAAATTGGAGATATGAAAGGAACATTTCGTACAAAGATTACCATAATCAAGGACAAAAGTGGTAAGGACCTAACAGAAGCAGAAGACATCAAGAAGAGGTGGCAAGAATACACAGAGGAATTATACCAGAAAGATATGGAGGTCTCGTACACCCCAGGTAGTGTGGTTGCTGACCTTGAGCCAGACATCTTGGAGAGTGAAGTCAAATGGGCCTTAGAAAGCACTGCTAATAACAAGGCCAGTGGAAGTGATGATATTCCAGCTGAACTATTTAAAATTTTAAAAGATGATGCTGTTAAGGTGCTACACCCAATATGCCAGCAAGTTTGGAAAACTCAGCAATGGCCAGAGGATTGGAGAAGATCAGTCTACATCCCAATTCCAAAGAAGGGCAGTGCCAAAGAATGCTCCAACTACCGCACAATTGCGCTCATTTCACACACGAGCAAGGTTATGCTTAAAATTCTACAAGGCAGGCTTAGGCAGTATGTGGACCGAGAACTCCCAGAAGTGCAAGCTGGATTTCGAAGGGGCAGAGGAACCAGAGACCAAATAGCAAACATGCGCTGGATTATGGAGAAAGCTAGAGAGTTCCAGAAAAATGTCTACTTCTGCTTCATTGATTATGCAAAAGCCTTTGACTGTGTCGACCACAGCAAACTATGGCAAGTTCTTAAAAGAATGGGAGTGCCTGATCACCTCATCTGTCTCCTGAGAAATCTCTATGTGGGACAAGAAGCTACAGTTAGAACTGGATATGGAACAACTGATTGGTTCAAAATTGGGAAAGGAGTATGACAAGGTTGTATATTGTCTCCCTGCTTATTTAACTTATATGCAGAATTCATCATGCAAAGGCCGGACTAGATGAATCCCAAGCCGGAATTAAGATTCCCGGAAGAAATATCAACAACCTCAGGTATGCAGATGACACAACCTTGATGGCAGAAAGTGAGGAGGAATTAAAGAACCTTTTAATGAGGGTGAAAGAGGAGAGCGCAAAATATGGTCTGAAGCTCAACATCAAAAAAACCAAGATCATGGCCACTGGTCCCATCACCTCCTGGCAAATAGAAGGGGAAGAAATGGAGGCAGTGAGTGGTTTTACTTTCTTGGGCTCCTTGATCACTGCAGATGGTGACAGCAGTCACGAAATTAAAAGATGCCTGCTTCTTGGAAGAAAAGCAATGACAAACCTAGACAGCATCTTAAAAAGCAGAGACATCACCTTGCCTACAAAGGTCTGTATAGTTAAAGCTATGGTTTTCCCAGTAGTGATGTATGGAAGTGAGAGCTGGACCATAAAGAAGGCTGATCGCCGAAGAATTGATGCATCAATTCTGAAGGAAATCAGCCCTGAGTGCTCACTGGAAGGACAGATCGTGAAGCTGAGGCTCCAATACTTTGGCCACATCATGAGAAGAGAAGACTCCCTGGAAAAGACCCTGATGTTGGGAAAGATTGAGGGCACAAGGAGAAGGGGGACGACAGAGGACGAGATGGTTGGACAGTGTTCTCGAAGCTACGAACATGAGTCTGACCAAACTGCGGGAGGCAGTGGAAGACAGGAGTGCCTGGCGTGCTATGGTCCATGGGGTCACGAAGAGTCGGACACGACTAAACGACTAAACAACAACAACCTGGCTTTTGAAAATAATCCATCGGGACTGCTTGCTGTGTGAAATATGGGGGGGACAGATAACCCCCACCCTGCATAATTGATCACAAGACACGGTGCACAAATACCACACACATCCCCATAGAGGCCCTTCTCTTGCCAGCTAGCTTTTCTCTCTCTGGGACTCCCCAGCCTCTGTTCATGCCAGCCTCTCTCCACTCCCTTCCTTCCTTAATTCATTCATCCCTTCAGCAGCACCAAAGCTTTCTCCTATCATCCCACTGAGAACATCTCTGCATAAGCATCAATGGTCCAGGCTTACCTGTGCATATTTCCCAGCACATATCATTCCGTTCCACCTTGGGACGATAAGGCAGCCCGGGTGACGAATCAGATAGTTGTCTGACCTGCCCACGAAGGTGCCTGGATAGCCTGTCACTGAACCATCCAAATCATGGAAAATTGAGACCTTGTCGCCATCATTATTATTGTCTCCAAACCACTGGCCTGGACTGCCCAAGAACACTCTGAGCCCAACCTTTGGAGAAAGACAGATAAGAACAGAAAGTCATTATTACTGCAGGAACTCTATTGCATTTCAGGCGACTAAAATAGCTATTCAGTGCTTATGTCCCAAGTTCACCTATAGATTTCCATGGTGGAAATGACAGGCCCCCGCCATGAAGGCTCTGTGATTTATCAACTGCATAACAGGCAGAAACTCAACAAGCGCAGCCTTCCCATCACTGCATCTCTGTGCTGGAAATAATGCATTTGATTAATTTCCACCTGTCATATAGCTCTTAAAGCAGGTTTGGGGGACCGGGGAGCCCAGATGTTGATGGATTTCAGTATCTGCCATCCTCAGGCAGCATGGCCAATTCTTAGGGATGGTTGGGAGTTGTGATCAAACAACATTCAAAGGGCCACTCATTCCCTAATGCTATTTTAAAAACAGAAAAGTTATGTAAAGGACAAAACATGGCAGTCTTGCACTGTTTGCTTGACAGTTTCCCACTTTAGGGTACTCAGTGCATCCACCAAGGAGCTCCAAAAGACACAATGGGATATCCAGTTTGATCCTCGCAACCACCATGCAAGTCGATTTAAGCTGAGAAAGCCCCAACTTGGCCAAAGGCTACCCAGTGAGCTTTGTAGCGAAGGAGAAACTTGAACCCGGGTATTGGCAGCCCAAGCCCCATTGGATGAAGAGTTTATGCCCATCTAGATGCTGTTAGACTAACTCCCATCAGTGCTAACCAGTATGGCCAATAATCACAGGATAATGGGAGTTGTAGACCCACAACATCTCAAAAACCACAAGTTCTCCATCCCTAGTCAGTCTTGCCTGGCAGTGACTCTTCCCAGTTCCAGACATGGTTCCTTCGCACATCTTTGTTGGAAATGCTGTGGATGCTGAAACCCTCTGTCATATCTACAGAACCCTGCATCTACATTGCTTCTTCATTGGCATCCTTGCACTCTGTGCCCCCCACCAAGCAGCATAAAATGAAGCTGAGAAAGGGAACGCAAAACATTCCACCCCAACACATTCAGTTTCTCCAGATGTCTAGAGGAGAGCAGGAGGAAGAGTGAGCCATCCTTCTGGTGAAGGAAAGTTCTGGCACAAGTCAACTCAAGCAAAGTTTGTGATATTCAAGAGGCGGCCTGCAAGAGTAGAGCCTCTTGCAATTGCTCTGCACAGCTTTCAAGCTCCACGTGGTTACAGGAGGGCGCAACCGAATGAATTCCTCACCCTCCGTCTGACCTTCAACGGGCAACGTTTAAACAAGTTGCAAAGTGTGTGATTCACTGAAAGGCAAGAGGCCAAAAAAAACACTTCCCTTCACCACAAGGATGCAAGCAGCAGACACACATAAACTTTGCACACAAAAATTAGGAACCCTAATTATCAGTGCTGACCATGCACTAGGAACTGAGTCAGGCACCTAAATGCTATGTAGGAATCTGCCTTACAACAAGTCCAACCAGTGGTCCATCTAGCTCAGTGTTGTCCTCACCAATGTTCCTCAACTGTGGATGTTGCACGACAACTTATATCATCCCTGACCACTGGGCTAAACTGGCTGGGAATGATAGGAGTTGTAGTCCAACATAATCCAGGGAACCAATGTTGAAGAACACTGGTCCACACTGACTGCCAATGGTGCTCCAGGGTTTCAGGCACCAATCTTTCCAAATCCCAAACCTATCTGGAAATACCAATGGTTGAACCTAGGTCCTTCTGCATGCCAAGCAAGTGCTCTGCCACTCAGTTCTGGCCCTTCTCCAGCTTCCCTTTAAAATCATCACCCATTAAAGAAGGCCAACCTTGCCCCAGCTTTACAGAGGTTCACAATATTCAACAAATCAATTGTATTTCTGAAGTGTAGGCCTGAGATTTCCCTCACACTCACAATCAAGGTAGGCTATTTCCCCTCTTGCCAGGTCTGTCAAAGGCCGCTGTTTTGTGTTCATCAATCTCAAAGAGCTTAGTCTCACATTTGCATACAATACTCCATAGGAAGTAAAAAAAGGGGGGGAGCAAGAATTGGGATGGGGATGATGGTCTGATTGAAATGACAATTTGGTTCAATACGGAAGGTCAACCATAAGTTTGTTTTGTAAGGGCTGAGGTGGCCTTGTGAACAGAAATTCTTGTTAACTGGTTGGGCACACATTGGAAACTGGGTTGAACCAGGATGTGTCCATTCATTTCCCTTCAAAAGTGAACAATTTGTAAGGCTGGTTCCGAATGCACTGTTTGCTAAGAGTTTAGAGGACAATCAATCTATTAATCTTCTCCCAAGTTTGACTAATCCAAATATTCACTGGAAAGAGCAGCCTTCAGACCACACCACCTCAGGTCTGAAGGATAAAGTCAAATGTCTTAAAGCACCCCATGTTAAAACTTATTGCCTCAGAGAAGATGACCAGTAAGACACGGTCTCCTTTCCTCCCAGAGGTATTCTGTTCTGGTATGGGGCACCATTTTTACATGACAATGTTTTTAAACAAACATCTCTTCACACGAGAAACTGAGGTGATAGAATCTTGAGAGAAAACAATAGCAGGAAAATCAATGAATGTTCCAATTACCTTTTGGTCTGGCACCCCTGCCTTACAACATATTCTGGACAACCCAGGTGCCAGAAAGACCACCTCTCCCTTATACACCTGCCTGGAATTCAAATATCTGTGGATGCCCTCATGATGCCACAGTCCTCTGAGAATATGGTACATAGTAACTCACAAGGGAGCATTCTCAATAGTAGCACCCCAATTCTGGAATGCCCTTCCCTCTCAGGTGCGATTCTGAGTTTTGACGCAACACTGATGGAGTTTTGACGCAAACTAAAAATATGCATTTGGTCAGAGACATGCCCCCCCCCACTTGGCTAATGTACTAATGTAGTTAATAAAGTATTTGATCTGACGATAAGTTGTACTTTAACCAAATAATTACAGGGAGGTAGCCGTGTTGGTCTGACGCAGTCAAAACAAAATTTAAAAAATCCTTCCAGTAGCACCTTAGAGACCAAATAATGATTTATTGTACTTTAATGTTCCTCACATTGTGTTAACCACAATGAGCGAGCTATAAATAATTTTAATTATTCTGGTATGTGTATTTGATTCTCAGTTGCAGCATTTGATGTTTTGTGATGTCCATTCGTCCCCTTATTGGGTGGGCGGCTTTGCAGGTGGGCCCCGAGCCTCCCTTGTAAACTGGCATATTGCAAGCCAGATAGTCTTCCTCCCGCCAAATGGGCCAATGGCAGCAGGAAATAGTGGGCGTTCCCTTGGGCGCAGGACAGAACGACCAATTGTGGCCCCAGGCACCACACCCAGGGGAAGTTTAAATGACCGGACTGTGGTGCCTTTCAGCCTCTCTCTCGCTGGGCCGGTTTGACTGTTCCAATAGGTGGCAAACGGCTCAGAGATTCCTTTGGAAGTGAGAAGCAGGCACAGAAATTGTTTAAATAAATAAAATGCACACAGGAGAATCAAGCAGAGGCACATTCTCTGTTGCCAAACCCACACAAAAAGAAGACGGGCCCAGTTAACATCTCCCCTGACTTACGCTTCTCTCCATCCTGACCAGCGAGGCATTGTTCTGAGGACTTATCTGCCAGGCATTCTTCATGAAAAAGCCAATGGCACTCGAGTGCCTGTCCACAGTGGGGGTAAACTTTCTAAATGTGCATTTCGTCAGCCGGACAGGACCATCGTATATCTGGAAGCCACGGATCGGAAACGTCCTATGAAAGTTACAGAGACGAAAGCAAGAAGGGGTGGGGAACATGGGTTTTTAGCTCTTCCTGAAATGTGTTACTTCCATTTTATCGTTTACAGCAGGCATGTCCAACAGGTAGATCGTGATCTACTGGTAGATCACTGGCAGATCACTGGCAGATCACTGGCTTCCCCCCCAAAGAAGCTCAACAACTTTGGGTTGCCAAAAAATCTCAACATTTTTGCCCTGAACCCCCCCAAAATGGGCCTTCTTCCTCCCTAAAAAGCTCAACAACTTTGCCCTGAACCCAAAAAACAGGGATTCCTTCCCCAAAAAAGCTCAACTTTCATCTGAACCCTCCAAAAGGGGTAGATCACTGCCAGTTTTTAACTCTGCGAGTAGATCGCAGTCCCTTGGGAGTTGGCCACCCCTGGTTTACAGTATCAGGATTTATTTACCCTCCTGGGGGGCTCACTAAATAACACTCTCTCATTTCCTCTTCTAAGAATTGTGCAAGGCAGATTAATTTAGCAGATAAAGGGGGGTTCAAATGATAGCCTTTATATGTAGCAATAGACAATCTGTCAATTCTGGTTTCTCTCGGTTTCCCAATTTTCAGTTCCTCACATCAGTTTGCTTTTTTTAAAAAAAGTCCTTATGAAAATTCATCAGCATTTTTTTTGGCAATATGGTGGCAGCCATTTTGCACATGACCACCGACGCATGGGTTCTTTTGGACCCAGAAGAGAGCAGCACAAAGGTTTAATGGAGCGGGCTGGGGGATAAAGGGTTGAAACAGGGCAAGATGGGCTTATGCATGCTCTGCCAACGTGCATGGGGGCCAGGCATGGAACTCCTGCATAAAATGGTCACCACTTGTATATGAACGTTCGTATGCAATCTTGCCTACTACACACATTTTTGCAGACAAAATTTCCGAAGAATAATACATATTTGTACGGTATTTTCACTATTCAGTGGCATCTTAATGCACACTTTAGTGCGTGGATTTGTGAACACATTACCTAGTTGGAGAACTGAACTGCAAAATTCAGAGCAGAGCAAATTTTGATCGATGGCTGTGTTTCAGTTCTTGCATTCTTCCCCCCACCCCCCAAAAAAGTGAGAATTAGGGTGGGTCTGCCTATGAATGCAAATAAAATCAAATTTCTGCCCCTTCCTTAGTCAGGTGTCTGCTGGTCACGCCTCCTCCAGCAGCTCACCCATTCACAGTGTAAGTGAGAAAGGGCCTCTATGAACATACAGCAGCAGCATCTATAGGGTTTTTCCACCTGATTGGGCAACCCTGGCCAATCAGGATTCTCCAGTCAGGTGGAGTCCATTGTACGAACTGCCCCTTCCTCACTAACTCCAAATTTGTAGCTGCCAGGGGGGCATGACTAGGGAGTGGCCAGCAAACTTGCCCTCAATATCACTTCACATGGTCATTCAACACACAGAGCATGTTTGACTACCTGTATTGAATTTTTCCCTACATTTATTTTGTCTATTAAATTTATATAATGCCCTTTGTACGAGGATCACAGGGCGGTTTATGATATAAAACCATAAAAGTACATAACATACATTGCTCTTACTGCTCCCATCTTCTTTTATAACAACTCTGTAAGGTAGGTTAGGCTGAAAGACAGTGATTAGGCCCAAGGCCACGCTATATGAGCCTTGTGGCCGAGTGGGGACTTGAACCCTGGTCTTCCCAGTCCCAGTTCAACACTGTAACTACTATGTCTTGCTGGCTCTTTTGCCAGTCTGAATGGAGCCCCTGCATTTTGAACAGCATGTCAGGCTCTGGCCGTTTTTCTCAAGCAATTCAGGCATGGCTAAGCAACACAGACAAACACACGTCAATTTTTATACAGGTGGTTCAGCGTTCTGAAATGCCCCTTTTAAGCACACACAACCTCAGTTGCACGTCAGCCAAACCGTGGCTTACACTGCACTGAGCTAAACTATGGTTTGTCTTAACATGCTATTCAAACCCAGGCTCGTGGCTTAGATTTCTCCAAACCAAAAGTTGGAGCCAAGAATTGTCTTACAGTTTACAACTTCTGCTTTGTTTGGAAAGAGGGACCATGTGCCTGGGTCCCAATGACATACCAAGTCAAACCACGGTTTAGCTCAGCACAGAACCAAGATGTCTGAAGAGGAGCAAAGCAGCTGTGATCTCCTTCCTAGGAGCCTGCAAGTTTCCTCGTTTGCACCGAGCCGTGGTCTGCCTTAGTGTTACGGGCAAACCGACTCAGTTTACACTTCAGCAATGCTCTCAAAACTCTGCTTTCTACATTTCCTTCTTGTTTCTACTCAGCGATTGTGCATCTGTTCACAGCTTTGTTTATTAGCTTGTTATTCTTGCTTTTGATTTGGGTTTGACATTTACAACACTTCCCTCACTTGTTCTGCTCCGTTAGCACATACACACGTATGCATCTTGGAGATCCTCTCTCCTTCTCTTTTGGCCAGTTCCCGCCTTCCTCGTTCTGCTTCCTGAATACATGCCAACGTAATTCCCCCAACTACAGTTAGTGCATTGTACAAATTTTATCTATGACTATTTATCTTTCTTTTCCGTATGACAAAAGACCAATGCAGTTTATTGAGGCATGGTCCCCTGCAGCTTTTCACACCCTATCAACCAAGACCACCCCCACCACTCAAATGTGCCCCATCAGCACTGGGAACTGTAATTTGTTAAGGGTGCTGAGAGTTGCTCAGAGTCCCACTTGTTGAACTCTAAGCTCCAATGCCCAATGAGGCACAGTTGGAGAGCTAAACGCAACCCACACTCCAAACCAGGCATCCCCAAACTGCGCCCCTCCAGATGTTTTGGCCTACAACTCCCATGATCCCTAGCTAACAGGACCAGTGGTCAGGGATGATGGGAATTGTAGTCCAAAACATCTGGAGGGCCGAAGTTTGGGGATGCCTGCTCCAAACACTGGAGTCTCTGGGGCATATCCTCCAAAATTTATCTGATGAAAAGAGGGGTGTCCTATCAATAATAATCAATGACAATAATAATAATTCCCCACCCATCCGACTGGGTTGCCCTAGCCACTCTGGGTGGCTTCCAACACATATAAACACATAATAAAACATTTAACATTTAAAAACTCCCTTATACAGGGCTGCCTCCAGATGTCCTCTAAAGGTTGTATAGTTACTTATCCCCCTGGCTCGGAGGTAGCATACATTTGCCCGATGAAAATAGGGACGTCCTAAGGAAAAGCAGGACATTCCGGGATCAAATCAGAAACCAGGGCGGCTTCTGTAAATCTGGGACTGTCACTGGAAAACAGGGGCACTTGAATAGTCAGCTAGGCTCGGACTTGCCTACCAAACAAGCATGTGGTAGCCATTCCTGATACGTGAAAAGCAAAGCACTGCATTTTGGGGCAATACTGTAGAGGGGGGAACCCCCCGCCCACACACACACCTGTAAGAAACATAAGAAGCTGCCTTATACAGAATAAGACCATTGGTCCATCAAGCCCAGAACTGCCTGAGCTGCCTTGCGGTGGCTTTCAGACAGGAGGCAATACCAACCGTACCTGGAAATGTTGGGGATTGAACCTAGGTCCTTCTCTATCATTCAGCTTCGACATTCTGCATGCAAGGCAGATGCTCTACCCCCAACCTACAGCCCCCCTTGATTCCCACTACCCCATTGCCAGATGTTTCTCCAAAACCTCCACCAATAGGAATGGCACAGGTGTTGCAGCTCCCAGGGCCACCCCCACCAACAGTCTCCTCATCATTATAATCATTATAATTTTAAAAAGCATCCACGACGCATTAGTCCCTTTTCTGGAAACTTGTGTACCAAATCATATGCCAATTCACCTCCAAAGGAAGCCACAATCTGTGAATAACCTACTTGTTTCGGGGCAGTGTCCTATATTCTCCGCCAGCTCCTTTCCCCCAGTATCTGTTTTGTCCTCCCTGAGAGCCAACATTGTTGCTCTCGCCAACAAAGATGGAATGACTCACTTCTAGGCTGCAGCCTTCATCGATGGGGAAAGTTCCATCGCTATAATTAGATGAACATGGACAAAGAAACACACAAAAATCAGATGGCAAGTATTAGTACAGTCCAAAGCTATTCTGCCAGCACAGGTGTAGCTGTCTTGAAAATAGGTAACAGGAAACGGACAACCTAAATTGGGGTTTCCCAGACTTGGATCTCCAGCTGTTGTTGTTTTTTCCAGACTACAATTCCCATCATCCCTGACCACTGGTCTTGCCAGCTAGGGATGATGGGAGTTGTAGTCCAAAAACAAATCCAAGTTTGGGAAACACTGACCGAAATGATCCAAGACACTGAAAAACCTTCTCTCCTAAAGAAAAGCTCAATCATTTAGGCGGATGGGGTGTAGCTCAGTAGCAGAGCATCTGTTTCGTATACTGAAGGATCCTGGTTCAATCTCCTGGCATCTCCAGGTAGGGCTGGGAAAAGCTCCTGCCTGACACAATAGGGAGCCACTGTCAGTCACTGTAGGCAATACTGAGCTGGACAGAACAATGGCGTCAACTAGTATGAAGCAGCTTATATGCTTTTTCATTCACAGGGAGACAGAAAACTGCCTTAAACCAGAGTCATCTTGCATCTAGCCCAGTATCATCTACCACAGAGGAGGAGAATCTGTGGCCCGTCCAGACATTGCTGCCTGCCTCTCCCATCACTGCTGACCACTGGCTGCGCCACCTGCATCTGACAGGAGTTGGAATCCCAAAACAACTGCAGAGCCACAAGTCTCCCATCCATGACTTACTCCAACCAGTGGCAGCCAGAGAGAGGGGTCATTAGCATCAATGTAGATGAGGGAGACTTACAAAGGTGGCAGCTGATAAAAAGAAGTTTTTCTCCCTCTGTAAAATGGTGGGGCATCCAACGAAACTAAAAGGAAATAAATTCTGGGCTGACCAAGAGATTTGTTTGCTCAGTGCGTAATATATGAAGGGGTTGGTTGGTTGGTTTGGAAAAGTCTACACAGTTCACTTAGAGCAGATCCATCAATGGCTATTAGCTATGGCAAGATAGAGGCAGAACCTCTGGCCCTCCAGATGTTGGCAGACTCCCATCAATCCACACCAGAATGGCCAGCTGATAGGGCTGATGGGAGCTGTGATCCACAACAACTGAAGAGCCACAGGTCACACACCCCTTGCATTAAGAGACCCTCTACCACCTATTACTAGACAGCACTGGTTCCTTGCAAATATGCCTCTATTAAGAAAGGACAACTAACCTGGCTAAAGTGAGTCCGATCCCATTGTCTGCAAAGCTAGGAAGTGGGGGAAACATACAAAAAGGTAAGTTGGAGGGAATGCAAAATGCTACTTTCTCCCCCCCCCCCAAAAAAAACCATTACAGAGTCATTATTTATTTACAGGTTCATAGAACATCCTTTAGGGCACAATCGTCTCCCCAAAGCAGTGCACAAGCTATTGAAAATCCAAACCGACGTCCTTCATTTTATTTATGTGACAAATTTCACATACTGCTAGATTGTCACAAAACCCATAATTGGTTTACAAGAAATATTTGAATTATCAATAAAACCAGTTAAAAACAAGCACAGTGGTACCTTAGTTGTTGAGCGGCTTAGTTGTCAAACAAATTGGCTCTCGGATGCCGCAAACCCAGAAGTGAGTGTTCCGGTTTGCGAACATTTTTCGGAAGTCGAACGTCCGATGCGGCTTCAGCATGAGTGCAGGAAGCTCCTGCAGCCAATCGGAAGCTGCGCCTTGGTTTTTGAACGGTTTCAGGAGTCGAACGGACTCCCGGAATGGATTAAGTTTGACAACCAAGGTACCACTGTAAAAATGTTTTTTTTTAAAAATAATAATTAAATTTAACAGTCAAAAAAAGACTAAATTGCATCATAAAATCCATGTGTCTGGATAGGCTTGCTTAAATAAAAATATTTTAACCAGGTGCCATAAAGAGTGCATCAAAATTGATCTAATTTCAGAGTGTAGGTAAACCAATTAGTCACAACTGTGGAACGAGGATCATGGGGACCAGGTAATAGTGCCAGTTCTACAGATCGAAGAGGCCAAGTAACTTAATTTTAATGCGGCAGAAAGGAACAAGCCTGGCGTTCTCAAGACACCTACCCACAGTTGCGGAAGACAATGTCTCCTCCCCTAGCCCAGGCTCCATGGTCGTTATTTTTGAAAGCAACAAGGCCATCAATGAGAGCGGGAACCCGTGGCTTCGCAGGGTCGGCATCCTGATGCGGACGGAATCTGAGGCAAAGAATGAAGTCAGATCACCGAGAGCCCAGGAGAACGGGAAATCAAAGACATGAGGGGGAAGCATCAATCGAAAATACTTGCTCCCAAGTATTCATGCTCCATGCTCCCAAAATACTTGAACTGAAACAAAGCTCCAGTCTTCCAGCAATTTTGGCCACATAAAAACATACGTTGGAACGTGTTCAACAATGCAAACCGAGTTTATGTTACTGCATATGGTACTTGCATGGCTAAAAATAGGAAGTGTTGGAATAGTACAGTAGAAAGAAACCTCTGGGCTATACGCCCCGAGGGACTGAGATAGTTCATCGTTTTGGAAGCGGTCCCAGAAAACCCTTCACGTAACTTAGCTTCCCAACTCTTCTCTCTTCCCAGATCCCAGACCAAATGCCGAGTATCTGAGATTCTCCAAATCTACTTCAGACGTGCATATTGTTTTGACAATTTACACACCCCTTGGTTATATTCATCCCTGAGCAAAAAAACTCAATGCGGAGAAAATGAAAGTCAGTTAAAATTATAAAATCAAAATTCAGTAAAAAATGCCTGTCGGAATGTTTTAAAAAAAGTTTTCAGTAGACAACAAGAGATGGGGTCTGTATGACCTCAGCTGGAAGGGAGTTTCATTAAACGGGGCCCAAATACAGATTGCCTGGTTTATTTGTGATCCCTCATGGCTTGTGACTCCCCACCCTCAAGTCCTCCGTGATCAGCCAAAGATATAAGGAATCAGGCAGTCCCCGGGGCATGCTGGGCCCAAGTTGTGAAGGGCCTTGCAAATTAATACAAGAACCTTGCACCTGGCGTGGCAGCATGCAGGGAGCCAGTACATGCTTTCGAGCATCAAAGTTATGTGCCGGCAACAGCCTGTCCCCAACAGCCTAGCCGCAGCATTTTGCACAGCGCCACTGGGTTTCTCCTCACCTGCCTCTGTGAGCTGATGCCACTGCAAAGCACTGTGTGTGGAAGGTTGTGTAAATTCTATCCACAGAATTGGCTTGGGCCACATTCACAACGTACATTTAAGCACCATGATACTACTTTAAACAGTCATGGCTTCCCCCCAGAGAATTATGGGAGCTGTAATAATGATAGTAATAATAATTTATTATTTATACCCCACCCATCTGGCTGGGTTTCCCCAGCCACTCTGGGCGGGCTTCCAACCGAATATTAAAAACAGTACAGCATCAAACATTAAAAACTTCCCTAAACAGGGCCGCCTTCAGTTGTCTTCTAAAAGTAAAATAGTTGCTTATTGCATTGAGATCTGCTGGGAGGGCGTTCCACAGGGCGGGTGCCACTACCGAGAAGGCCCTCGGTAGTTTGTTGAGGGTGCTGAGAGTAGCTAGGAGACCTCTATTCCTCCTCCCAGAGTCCCCTGGGAAGAGGGACTGATAGTTAAACCAATCCAATAGGAGCAGTGTTTATTGTCAAGGAGTGGGGTGGGGTGTCTTAGAAGCAGATTCAGCCCCCCCCCCACAATGGGATACACACTTCCCTCCTGCACACCAGATAGACAACACACAAGCTATTTGCCAACAGTCCCCCCCCCACATCCCATCTGACACACACCTCACCAATTTTATCATCCCAACAACCCCGTGAGGTAGAAAAGACTGAGGAAACAGTGATTGTCCCATAGTTGCCCCACTAAGAGTTTTGTGGCTGGAATGGAGATTTGAACCAAAGTCTCCCCAGGCATAACCTGACACTCTAACCACAACGCAACACTGGCTTGCACATCCCCCAGATTTTGAACATTTTGCTAGTTAGTAGACATGACTGCCTGCCCCAAAACACGAAGACAGAAGCACCGAACAGACTGGAAATCCCTCTAAAGCAATAAAATTAAACTCAACGCGCTGCAAAGGGCAGCATGACATTTTGTTTACACACCTGGCGTTATCCACTGTCAGATATTCTCGAGGATTTTCAGCACTGGCTTTCGTCGTCTTGACTCCTTTCCCAATAAACAAGCCAGCCTGGAAAATTATATTATACA
This sequence comes from Zootoca vivipara, assembly GCF_965207765.1. NCBI lineage: Eukaryota > Metazoa > Chordata > Lepidosauria > Squamata > Lacertidae > Zootoca > Zootoca vivipara. The sequence goes on from NC_142596.1 coordinate 16,360,613, forward strand.
CACTCACACAAACGTGCACCATCTGAGTTCAATTATTTTTGAACAAGCAAAGTGTACCATACTTGGTAAGGAAGGTCTAGAGCGTTTTGCTAAGGGAGCGGAGTTATAAAACATAGGCAGGTATTGGCACAAAAAAACAATGGGCATGCTAGAACCTGTGGCCCTCCAAATGTTGTTGGACTCCAACTCCCATCATCCCTGACTGCTGGCCATGCTGACTGGGGCTGGAGGGAATTGGAGTCCCATTAACATTCTGAAAGTCCCAGAAGCTTAAGTGTTATTTTTGCTTACAAAACCTTTCATACTTCGGCACACCTAGGGAGTAGGGCTAAATGAATTTCTCATTCTTTGGTCTACCTCAGGCATCCCCAAACTTCGGCCCTCCAGATGTTTTGGACTACAATTCCCATCTTCCCTGACCACTGGTCCTGTTAGCTGGGGATCATGGGAGTTGTAGGCCAAAACATCTGGAGGGCTGCAGTTTGGGGATGCCTGACCTAGATAGACCAGGGTTTGGGTCTCCAGCTGTTTTGGGACTACACTTCCCCACCATCCCTGACTGCTGGGTCCTGCTAGCTAAGGATGATGGGAGTTGTAGCCCAAAAACAGCCAGAGACCCAAGTTTGGGAAATCCTGAGCTAGACAAAGATAAAACCCACATCCTCTTGTGACCATGTTCACCTCAAGGCACGCGGTTCCTGGAAGGTCGCCCACAATGGAATCGTGGCCTTAGTTCACCACCCTTGCCCTGGTATTTACAGAAATTTGCAACATGCCTTGAAGTTGGAGTGGACTCGGTTGTTGTGAAACGTCCCCAGAGGAGTCAGTTCAGACTGCCCGGCTGGATACTGTCCTTCAGACTGTCCAGTAGGAACCCGGTGGAAGATATACCATATTCCAACGTCCTGGAGATTGGGGGCAAGGAGAAGATGCGTAAGAATCTCCAGAGTGAGCAAACGTTATGAATTAAACTTTGCTGCTAGCTTACACTGGCAGGGGGCAAGGGCATTATATTATATTCACCACAATGGGCTGTATCCAATATATGTCCTACTCAGAGTAGATCCATTGAAATTAATAGACCTAAGTTAGCCATATCCATGAGTCTCTTATGAGTACTGGACATGACTACATATGTCTGGCCACGGGCCTGTAAGAAGCTCTCAGAATCCTTGCAAAAATCTCCCAATACCCAGAATTCCATGGAGGGCAAAATGGAGCCTGTTTAGAGAACAAGATTTAAGATTCAGGGCTGGAGACAAGCAAGCATGCAGCCTTTATCTGTCTTACCTGAGCACCTGCAGCTGCATTCTCTATGAGATTATTATTTGGGTTAGCAATCCAGAAGGAGCTGACAGCCCTGGGGGGAGGGAAATGCAGAGATTTATTTTAAGTCACTGAAGAGGAAGAAATAAAAAATGTTATAGCACCGCAGTTGCTGGCGTTTGGCCACAACACTGCCATGAATCCTTTAAAGTCTGCAAAGTCCTATAAATGACATTCTTTATGAGAAGTTCAAGGCTTTTAAGTGATGTCAGGCAATTCACGGAAGCTCATTATGGACTGAGTTGTAAATTACAACTAAGAAATCGTTAGCGGAAAAGCTCGGCTCCGCAGGAGAAACAGGATTCCCAGAATTCTTTGGGGGGAAGTCATGTGCTTCAAATGCAGGGTGTGTACACAGTCTAAAGGCAGACCACTGGGTCCATCTAGCTTAGTAGTGCAGACACTGAGTAGCAGCTGCTCTCCAAGGTTTCAGGCATGGAGTCCTAGCTGGTGTCACTGGGGATTAAACCTGGAACCATCTGCAGATGTTCCTTCAGGCTGTTCTAATGGAATCATTAATGCCAGCAGGGCAAAACAAAGAGATTTGCTCCAGAAATTATATACATCCCCCCAAGAATGGATCCTGACTTCGGCATCACTTGCTATTGAGCACTAGCTACCTATGCAGTCTCTAATTATTCAAACTTTCTCATTCCCAGATCACTCTGCTGAATAAAAACATGATCCCAGCTGGCAGAACAGTCTCAAAACCTAGCCGATTGCACACGGCATCTGCGACAAAGCAATCTCCTTAGTCGTCGCCACCAATTTGATGAGCTTCTCCAGGAAAACTTGAGTAGGAGGAAGAGCACTCGAGAGCGCTATCTTATCAAAAGTCCAGATATAGATATATCGTACCAGAATATCTGCATGACTTCTCCACCCTGGCTACGCCACTGCCTCACATGCAGACAGTGCAAAATGCAATCAACGGTTAAACATTAAACTCAAGTGACATGTGTCATTAGAGGAGTGCCAGAAGGTAGACCTGCTGGTAGATCTCTGGGTGGTTTACAGTAAATCGGCACAGACTCTTGACTCCCAAAGGTTTAACCCTAACAAGAACAAAACGACTCTGTCCCTAATTATATTACAGAGATAAAAAGAGTGCTTGGGGTAGCCAGGAGCAGGTTTTTATTTATTTTTTGTGGAAGGGCGCTGAGCTTCCTTCCGTTCTTTCCATTCTATTTTTCCAGCATTAAATTCAGTGCTCCCAATTTGCAACTTTTTTTTAGTGCATGCAAGTTGCCCAACGTATGCCATTTTTGCATACTGGCTCGGTCGGTACGGTAGACCACGAGACTCTTAATCATGAGGTTGTGGTTCGAGCCTCGCATTAGGCAAAAGATCCTTGCACTGCACTCTCCTGGTCCCTTGCAACTCCATGATTCTATTACTTCTTCTGCAAATGATTTTGCAAGCGAACACTGAGTGCTGCAAGATCCCTGTGGCCCTGCATCTTGGTGAAAGGGTTCTTGAGGAACCCCCTTGCGCACACAGCATTCGCATTCCCCGACATCCAAACGCTGCCTCTTTATGGGACAGGTGTGTGGGTGAAATAAAACCCCTTAAGTGAGCTACCAAGTTGTACAAATCAATTGCTTGATCCTTTACCCAGCACCTTGTTTATATTAGGGGGGGGGGGCCGAGAACTGTTCCATGCATTCTATGGAGACAAACAACAATTCCCCCGGCTGGAGTTTTACTTACATGCAATCGGTGCTCGGGACAGGAACGTACCCTCTATGCACATTATCGCGCATCGCGAGGCACATGGCCTCGTTGCGGTCAGTCGGCAAGATTGTGCCTGCCTTGGTAAGGAGCGCCAGGTTGTGGTGAAATGTGTTCCGCTGCTCTGTCCCGTCCTCCAGGAAAAAACAGTGTCCCAGAGTGTCATAGCCAATGGTATCTTTCACCTAAACAAGCCACCCACATCAAAAGAAGGAGGGACAGTTGTTAAAAATCGGCTGCACTCACCAGAGGCGAAGCAACCTGCTCTGGTACCCGGAGTGGCGCTCGTCCCAGGGGGCAAGGCGCGTATCCTGGGGTGTGGCGTGCTGCCCAGGGGGTGCACAGCAAACGGTGCACGCCCCAGAGGGTGCCGCCAATCGGGGGTCGGCATTTCGTCATTGTCCCCTTTGGAATAGCACCTGGAGCAGACCGCCCCCCCCAAACGCCCCTGGCACCCATGAGCCTGTGTGTGGAGATAGCCAATGGAGTGCTCTACAGGTGATGCTGGGCCACAACTCTCTCTCTCTTTGGGGGGGGGTTGGGTTCTGCAAACATATATATTATTGAATTTTCTGTTTTACAATTTAGAATATTCATTTAAATCTTCTTACAATGTCAATGACTTCCCTTCTTCTCTTTCCATGGTTCATTTTGCGTATCATAAACCAAACCATTCAGTATTCCATTATTACATCCATCAAAACTTGTTTATGCTGTTGAATCTTTCTTAATGCTGCCCACGTTTTCAAGTGTACACAATTCCCCCCCCCCCATATATTCAATAAACATTTTTCCAATCTTCTTTAAATGTGAAGGATCCTCATTCAAGAGAAGGGAGTTGTAAAAAAAAAGATCAATTTTTACAGCCTCCTTGAATGCCCACAATGAAAAGACGCTAAGTATTTCAGCTGGAACAGTTCCTTGAGCATGGGGCCAAGGAACCCCAAAAAAGGTCCTACTCCTTGCACACACCAGTCTGATTGCTCTCCAAGACAGGAATACAAAATCTGTATCAAGTCACACTGAAGGAGAAGCATTTGACTTTTGGGACTTTTTTTTTACATTTTAGGTTTAACCCGAAACACACACCTTTAAACATATGGGACTACTTGGATTAAGGTTTTGCTTAGCATTGACTTACGATCCCTCCTGCTACATACTCTTTGACGCTACACAATCACACACTTCTGGCTGCAAGCCTGGGTGATACAGTCTGCAAAACATTTTGGCCAGGTTCCTCCCGCCTCATGTTGCATGATAGGTTGAGTGCCAAAACCTAACCATGATTGAACGTCATAAAATAGCCATCAACACGCATTGTTGGAGAGCAAAAAGGTCATTTATTGTGTTGCAGAGCTATATATAAGTTAGCTATTTGGAGCCATCCCAAATAATCTCATCACTAAAAACTGAGATGGATAGAAAGAGCAAACTTAGCCGTGCTATTGGCATCCATCTCTGGAGAGAGAGAGACAATGGAGTGCGCCTCTGGGGGTGAAGTCAAACCACTGCGTTAGCAAGCACTAAAGTGACCTCCCGGGAGTGCAAGCCTGGGCAGTGTCTATGGAGGACCTGGGCTGCCAAGACAACAAGACTTCGGCTTCACCAATGTGGTCCATGTATTGTATCATATTTCCAAGACCTTCCAAATATGCAGTACACAATTATCCTTATTTAGACTTCTCCATTTATCCTTCTGCATTTTGACCTTCAACTTTCCACATAGAATACATACTGCAACACGCGCCATTTTCAAATACGACATTATATTCTTTTAACACTATTAAATTTCATGTTGTGCAACAGAGGGCTTCAACACCATGGTTGGTCTAGTGCAGGGCTGTCCAACAGGTCGATCGCGATCTACCAGTCGATCGCGGGATGCCCCTGGTCTATTGTGGTCAATTGCAGAACCCCGACCCCTCTGGCTCCCTAAAAAAAGCCCAACAATTTCAGCTCCCTAAAGAAAGCTCAACAACTCTGGTCAATATAATGGGTGGATCACTGTTTGTTTGTTTGTTTTAGTGGGAGTAGATTGCAGTCTCTTGGAAGTTGGACATCCCTGGTCTAGTGGAATCTCGTTGGATTGCCCAGTCTATCATGCAACAACATTCCCAACAACCTGTTTATACCTTCTCTTGCACAACAACGTTCCCCTAGTGCAGGCATGGCCAAACTTGGCCCTCCAGATGTTTTGGGACTACAACTCCCATCATCCCTAGCTAACAGGACTAGTGGTCAGGGATGATGGAAAAGGGAAGATGGGAATTGTAGTCCCAAAACATCTGGAGGGCCAAGTTTGGCCATGCCTGCCCTAGAGCAAAACATTCCACCACTGCAACAAGCATACCGCTAACTGCCGTTAGGGGTACCCAAACCCTGTAACAGAACTGAATGCAAGTGGGCATGTGAGTTATTATCAACAAGAAACATGAAAACGGCTGCCTACCCAAAGACCATTGGCTCTATGGATGGCGACACATCTCGAGAAGCAGTGATGGATGGCCAGATTGTCAAGGTAAGATGGTGGGTTGTAGCCTCCTCTCTCATCTACATCTCCCGTCAGATGGAAATGTACCGGATAGCTGCCTAGGACCTGCTGGCCCATGTTCTTCAACTCCACCCCCGACATGTGGACGGAGGTAAAACCTTTTTGGATCTATTCAGACAAACAAGAACGCATAAGGAAAGATTCTGTGGCAGAAAGAATCACCACAAAATTATTATCAGCATTTGGTACAGCATTTGTTGACAAGGAAATGAACAGTAGCCAGAGGTGTGGAGAGCAAGAGGGAATTAAGTTTCTGCCCTTGTATTGGGAGTATGGAGGTGCCTGAAGTGGATTGAGGACTAGACCTACAACACTGTATTCATTTTGTTAACCAAGGCTTTCGGAGCCTGCCTTTATGGGACTGGGAGAGTCAGGTCACTAAATATATGGGCTGGATTTGGTCAATGTCCACCAAAAACACACTTACTTTAATTTGTCCTCCAAAAGTATCAACGCTGAAAAACTGGCAATGGTTTGGTCCATAACAGGAGTCCTCCATTTCTCCTTGGATAAGTATATTTCGGGTTAAGAGGCCAACCTCTGCCCTCATGTCTACTCCATCCACAATCTCACCCATGTGGAGATAGAGGGGACTTCCTGGCAAAATAATTTTAAGAAGCTTGAAAGGGTCTTCCTTTTGCCCTATCCCAACCCACTGAGCCTTGCAATATTGATCAATAGCAAATGAGAGAAGGAAACTAAGTAAGATAAAAAGACCATCCCTAGGGTGGAAGAGCGAGGGAAATTCATTTGAAGGCAACAGGATATGAACTGTGCTTTCTCAAGCCATTACAAGTAGAGCATCTCTGTTGCCTGCAGATGGTCCCAGGTTCAATCCTGAGCACCTCCTGATAGGGCTACGAATATCCCAATTTCAAGCCCTGGAGAGCCACTGCCAATCTACGTAGACAACACCGAGATACATGGGTCAATGGTTTGACTCGGCATAAAGGAGCTCCCTTTGATCCTAGTAAAAGAATCATAGAACTGTACATTTGGAAGGGACCACAAGGGTCATCTAGTTCGACCCCTGAAATGCAGGAATCTTTTGCCCAACGTGGGGCTCAAACTCAAGACCCCGAGATTAAGAGTCTAACACTCTACCAAAAGGAGAACAAACCAAATAATTCCCCATATCCAGCTTAGCCCACTTTCCCTAGCTCAATTCAGCTGTTATACAATAAAGTACAGTATTAGAAATAAAAGCAGTGAAAATATGTTTAAAAATCAATATGAATCTTTACTGAGGACATCTCTCAAACTGCCTGAACAGAGCTCTCGGACCATGGGTGGTTCACGGACCACAGTTTGGGAACCCCTGCTCTAGCTCATGGTTTACTCTGAAGAGTCAAATGGTTGCACCTGCTGTTCATGAACCAACGGTGGACACTGAACTCTCCATGCTACCAGTCCTCATTACTTGAAAACTGTTTCCATTTTTAGCTCTTTGATCAATTGGCCGCCTTCATTCATAACATAAGCTAAGGAGTTCTGTCGACAAAGGAGACCTGAGGGAGGCATTGTTGGTCGTACCATCAATCTTCACTTGGTTCGCCTGACATTCAGGACAAGGCAGAAGATTAAACTCTTCAGCCTGGTGCATGGAATAGTCCGTGCTGGCAATGACGACCTTGTCTCCGGGGAGCCAACTCGTCACTTCGTCCACCAAATCCAAAATTACGCCACTAGACACTTCCACTTTGAATCCATGATGGGGTACTCCTAGAAAGGGGGAAAGTGATCCATAACATTTGCTTTTAGAGCTCTTCACTCACCAACAGCAATCTATTGGGTCAAGTCTATCTTGTCTCAAGTCCCACTTCAGCAAACACCAACCTCAGCCATCTTAGTCACATTCCCACTGTCCCCATTCTCTGTTTGGGGAAGGGCAATAGCTCCTGGCAAACAGGAAGCTATCTTATACAGAGCCAAACCATTGGTCCCTCCAGCTCTGTATCATCTACAAATGACTGGCATTCACAACCTTACATGGAGATATCAGAGATTTTACCTAGACCCTCTGCATGTAAAACAAATGCTCTGAAACTGAGTTGCGGCCCTTGCCATATTCAATCCCTGGCATGTCCAGTTACCAGCATCGTTTAGCAAGTGAAGCAGGGGATAGAAGCTGGCAATATTGGGATAGATGGACATAAAATCTGGTCCTGAGTTGAACAGTTCCCTACGCTGCTTCTTTTTGCCATTGCTGCACTGGAGAGAGCCATTTGAGCAGTCAAAACCAGCCCGTGAATTGACAAGTCAAATGTTATACACCTACCCCCAAATGGGCCTAATATTTGAAGCAGAGATCAGCAGCTGGAAAAACCCAACAGCATCTCTTCACCTCCCTCCCTGGCAGTAAAAAATAAAATAAATTAACATTCGCTGCTCTTTTGTGGCATCCAAGTTCATTTGCTTTACTCTGCTTAAAGGCAGGGCTGGCCCCAATTCTGCTTTGCTTCAACCAGGTAGCTGGTTTGGGTAATTGTAGCTCCAGGACAGAAGGCTCAACATTTGGTGATTTGAGCTCCAGCAGGGAGAAAAGGCAGGAGGTAAATGAAATAAGATTAAAATCTGACACCTTGGCAATGTAGGAAGTGGACTCTATAAGAGAATGGGGTTGAGGCATAGACCTACTATCCTTTACATATATATCAGACTTTGCAGCCTGATACCCTCTTGAAACAAACTCCTATCAGATAGGACTACAAACTCCTATCAGATAGGAGTCCAAAACATCTGAAAGTTGCTGGGCTGGTGAAGGCTGTTTATATCCTCAAAAGAAAAAAAAGCCAAATTGCTGACCCGGGACATAAAGTGTTAATTTTGTAACAAGGAAAGATACTAAGGGTAGAGGGAGAGAGAGAAACCCAGCTGTTATCAACAAGAATTTTGACAGCAGATAACACTGAATACTTCAATGAAAGAACAGAAAAATCTGTTAACTAACATAATGAGCAGAGTTTCGACATTCAAGAGATCAAACAGTTCTTGCTGGCTCCCCAGAGAAACATGAAACCATCGTTCTAAATTTGCGCGTGTCTCCAGGGAGTGTTGTCAGTAGAAGACACTGATATTCAGTTGGTGAGTTAAGATCCACTAAGGTGTCATGGCCTGATCCAAAGTAGGTGTAACAGGTATGCTACCACCATGCATATATACATGGCAATAGTTTGAGGAAAATATCCCCAAATGCATGTTTGGGTTAAAAGAGGGTCCCGGGTCTCAAAAGGTTGAAGATACCTGCTATGAAAGATCAAAGCTGTATCTGAATGGTCCCGTGCTAACGGAAGCTAGTGCAATATAGTGGACAGTGTGTCAGACTAGGACTGGAGAGACCCGGGTTCAAATCCCTGCTCAGCCGTCAAGTTCAGTGGGTCAATGTTTGTCAGTCACAAACACTCTGCAAAACCCTTACTCACAGAGTTATTGTGAAAATATATAAGTATTTTTTTAGTTTTTATTTATACTTTTCAAGTTTATACATTTCATTAGTTTCACAATCAATTTAACATTTAAAAAATTTGACTTCCTTCCCCTTCTTTCCGCAGTTCCTTAAATTTATATTTTAACAAATATCTTCTGCATATCCAAATTCATTTAATCATCTACTGTAAATATATATATACTCTTATAAGACTGCAGGTTATTACAATAATCCGGCTAATGTTTTTATCTGTTTACAATTTATCTGTAAATATTCAATAAACCATTTCCATTCTTTTATAAAATGTTAGTCATCTTGATTTCTTATTCTTCCGGTAAGTTTCGCCTTTTCTGCATATTCCATAAGTTTTTGTATCCATTCTTCCTTTATGGGGACTTCTGCTTCTTACCACTTTTGGGCAAGTAGCATTCTTGCTGCTGTAGTAGCAGCATACATAAATAAATTTCTATACAATTTAGGTAGTTCTGTCCCTATAATTCCCAATTATATTATAGGGAATTATAGAGAATTATTGTGAAGATATAATTGTTGGAATTTGGTAAATATGTTGCAAAAAGAAAGAGTCTGGTAAGATTGGATTGCTTGGTGAAAATTTATTTTTAAATTATTTTTCTATGGATTTTTTTTTAAAAAAATGCTTTATTAACACATTGCAAACAAAGTCATTCCAAGTATATGTTTTGCCTGTGGCCAAGATGGAGCGAAGAAGTTAACACTAGCACAGGCTAACTTGCACTTCGGGTCGCTTGAACTAACTAACTCAGAGAAGAAGCAAAGAGAAGTAAAGCCTAAAAGGAAGTGATCTGCTTTACCAACAAGTAGTTACTAAAGGAGGAGGGACGTGTGAGGAAGAACACGTTGCTTTTCTTGTCTATCGCCCCCACTGGCTCAGATAACTTACTACAAGAATTGTTGCTTTACTCCCAACCATAACGGGGGCCTGAGGAGAACATGTTACAAGGCTTTGAGCAACTTGGGATAGAAATGTAAAAAATAAAGAAACAATAAAATGTATAAGAGAGCAAATTAAAGGAAGCATGCTCCTGGATGAAAGAAGTGTGTGTGTGTGTGTGTGTGTGTGTGTGTGTGTGTGTGTGTGTGTGTACAGTTCTTAACTCACACATGGTTGGGAAAAGCAAGCAGCCTTCATACCTTCTTCTGACATACAGTTCACTGTAAAAAAGCATTCCATGCACCAAACTAGGACATTTTTAGCCTCATGGAATATTTGACTACAGTCAAATAATAGATCATCAATTCACTGCCCCAGCCTATGACCTTGTCTGGCTTTCAGAGGTAATAAGCTAGAACAGCGGGGTTTAATCAATAAACTGGTTTGTAATCTATCAAAGGCTCTTTTTTCAAAAAAAATCTGTTGATAATCTAAAAATGGGAGTGTGGCTTTTGGTTCAGCCTACTGATTTACTCATATGTAAATTTAATCAAGCAGATATAGACTTGAGATTTCTATAAACTGGGCAGACAGCTCAAAACACAGAGAGGGGCACATACTCAGGGAGGGGAGAGAAAGCAGATAAACACCACTTGAACAAGAGATTAGGAAAAGGGCTTTAAAACCTTTGATCCATCCGCTGTGAGCAGTGATTGTAAAGACAATGCCTTCGTATGTCTTAAATTCTCTTGTCGCTGTTGCCAACCTTGTTGTCCCGTTGCGTTGAGAAGGCGTTGCATCCTCTGTGATGGAAGAAGCATGACTGCCAAGGATTCCAACCAGAGCCCAAGGCTGCCTGGAGGAAGGGGGAAAGCAGACTTGTGATGCAGAAATTGGAACACCCTGTTAGCATCTGAACCTCAAATTCATTCAGATATTCAGTGTCCAGCATCGTCTGAAGGCCAAGTCCTGCTCCAAAAATTTGCAATCAAAATATACGACGCTCTCTCTCGGAAAACCACCTGCTTCCAGGGAGAAGAAATCCTCTAAGGTTTAACTTAACAGTGGAGGTAGATAACTCACGCTGCCCTGATGGACTTGCAGCTAGCTTTGAGAAATTCTGATTAAGCAATGAAGCACCGTAACTCCAAAGACCAACAGAGCCCAGCAGCTATTCTGCAGGCAACCTGTGGCCTTGGTCCACAAAATACAAACAGCAAGCCCCTGGAACTGAATGTAATTCATCCTGATCAGCAAGAGTACAGGCAAAAGTCCCCACCGAGTTTGCACCCAGTTATCTCAGAAGGGGAAAATGGGACCAGCTTATCAGGCAGAAGGCAAACTCTGTCCTTAAAACAACACAGCAGCAGCGGCAAAAAGGGAACACGGGCTTCTGAGTTTTGATAGTTTCAAAACTGCACACCGCATCCTTTAAATACGGGCACAAGTTTTCAGATTTGATGCCATTTGCTTTGGGGACAAAACTTCAGAGGGATGTGGAAACGGAAAGACTTCTTGCATGAATTGCCAAGCACAAAGTGGGCGGGTGGGGGGGAGATAACTCTGGTAGATTGGACAGCAGTACAACGGTTAGGAAAAGGGGCCAGGAGCTGTCCATGGTGGCACTGTTAGGTTTTTCAACAGAACCATTTTCCGGAGGAGCTCTCTGCTACAAGCACCAAGCACAAGCATGCTCTCTCTTTTGCGCCAAGTGTCACAGGTTAATAGACCTAAAAAGAGTTTTCTGGGACACCCTATGCTTAGATAGCCCTATAACCTCGTTTTAAACACCACAGAATTTCTGGTTCCTTGCGCTCTGATCAAAATGCCAAGACTATCAAAATATATATAAGGGAGAACACTGTCCGGTTCAACTGGCAAGTTCCACAGACACTGAATGCTTGGGGGGGGCGGTTAGCCCCAGTGTACCAAACCAAAGTATCCGTATTGCCTATGGAAGAAAACAGGATTCGTGAGCCATCAAAAAAAGTCACCCCACTGCTTCTTAACCTTGTAGGGTTTCATTTGCTGGCAAACATGGCAACCCGTTTCCTTCCCTTTCCCCTTCTTTGGAAATCACCAAGTGGATGCACAACACTGAACTCAGGATGGGAAACATTTGGCCTTCCAGATGTTTCTTAACTACAACTTCCATCAGCCCTAAGAAGCATTGCCAATGGTCAGGGCTGATGGGAGTGGTAGTTCCGCTTCCTCTGGAGAGCCAGAGGTTTCCCCACTGCCACTAAAGCAGGCATCCCCAAACTGCGGCCCTCCAGATGTTTTGGCCTACAACTCCCATGACCCCTAGCTAACAGGACCAGTGGTCAGGGAAGGTGGGAATTGTAGTCCAAAACATCTGGAGGGCCGAAGTTTGGGGATGCCTGCACTAAAGCAAGACTACAATTAACAGCCAGCTAATCCTAGTTGCCAAGTTAGTGTTAACAGACCACATATAGAAACGAGCACAACTGAAACAAACAGCATATACACACCCAAACCATCATAGCATGAAGATCATCTAATCCGGGGGGGGGCAATATGGAGGTCATATCTGTGTAGCCCCCACAGCACATCTGGAGAAATCTACAAAGCCATCTGCCAGGAACAAGATCCCTTGGCATTCTGGGACAGAAGCATCTGCTTCACATGTTGTGCTACTGAGCTTTGGGATAAGGAGACTGTGGCAGTGGCCCTCCAGATATTTGGGGTTACAACTCCCACCAGTCCTCCCCATGGGCCATGCTGGTTGGGGCTGATGGGAGTTGGAGTCTAGCAACATCTGAAAGAGCCAGCTGTTCACTATCCCTCTAGTACAGTGTTTCTCAACCAGTGTGCCTCCAGATGTTTTGGGACTACAACTCCCATCATTCCTGACCACTGGTCTTGCTAGCTAGGGATGATGGGAGTTGAAGTCCGACAACATCTGGAGGCACACTGGTTGAGAAACGCTGCTCTAGTAGAATAATAGAATCAAGAAGTAGTGCAATATTTACTTCTTATGCCAAATCACACCCCAGTGTGAGCAAGATTTCACATTCAAGCTCTCTGCCAGGTCCAGACGACTTAGAGCAGGCATCCCCAAACGCCGGCCCTCCAGATGTTTTGGACTACAATTCCCATCTTCCCCGATCACTGGTTCTGTTAGCTAGGGATCATGGGAGTTGTAGGCCACAACATCTGGAGGGCCGCAGTTTGGGGATGCCTGACTTAGAGGGACCCAATTTGGTTTAGCCAAGCAAACATTTGTGGACATGTGCACCAACTCCAGAAATGAAGCTAGCTTGCTTTGTCTCCACTTCAAAAACAGGCTTCTTATGCCACTAAGTCCAAGCAAATTTTTTGGGGAGAGGGGAATGCTAAAGGATGAAAAACAAGGGGAAGGCGACTTCTTAATATCACCAAAACATCATTTAAAAATGGAACTGGTTCTTAAGTGGCATATTTCAAGAGTTTTCAAGAAAGAAAGATAAGGGTCCCCCACCCCACCCCTTGCAAATTGGACAGTTTCAAATTAAAGATACCAGATTAGTGAACTATGGAGCAGTTGTAATCTGATATATAACAGAAAGTGCCACACTCTGAAATAAGCACATTTTCAGCATTACTTAGAGTGAAACAGTTCCTTTCCATTGGTCTTCAAGACCTGTACAAGAGTTTCCCCGAGTCTTTTTCTCTTTTCTAACTCAAAGGTCGCCAGTCCAGATCAGATCACAGCGCAGTTTTCCTCCACGCCATTTCCCACCCACCCACACTGAAGGGGGGGGGAAACTCCTCCTCCCTCAAGTTGCTGTTGTTTAGCCCCTATTTGCTTCCATTACCAGCTTTGGGGAAGTCGGCTGGGAAACAACACCAAGGAGAAAGTGCTAAATCCAGCCTTGTAAAATCAAAGAACATTACTAGCTAGCAAAAGAAGGAAATATTGTGCAGGAAGCTGCTGCATTTTTCCACTGGCCGCAGACGAGCTTTGGAGCACCGTAGCCTGTTCACTCATCAGTCAATAATGTCAAGTTCTTGCCTGCCTGCAATTCCCGGGCATCCATGGCTGCCAGGCAAGCACTTTAAATACAACACCGGTTAACCTCCATCTCCACCAAGGTAACAGTCCCAATCCAAACTGGGATGACCGGGAACATTTAGGGGACTAGCCTAGCCCCCTGGTCCACTGACCACACAACACTGGTTATAAATCACAGAGAGAATCTACGTGCACAGAAAATGCTGCCCACTTCAGAAGGGGGGAGAAGTGGACAGAGAAACACTTTTCTCCTCCTCTCAGCACACCAGAACTCAGGGACAGCCAACACAGCTAAATAGGGGGAATACAAAAAGGAAAGGGCTCGTCCACACAGCACATAGTTAAACTATGGAATCTGCTCCCACAAAAGGCTATGATGACCGCCAATTTTAATGGCTTTAAAAGCCGTACCCATTTTGATAAGTCTTTGTCAGGTGTCCCCAACCTTCTACCCTCTCAGTGCTTCAGATAATAATAATAATAATAATAATAATAATAATAATAATAATAATAATAATTTATTTATACCCCACCCATCTGGCTGGGTTTCCCCAGCCACTCTGGACGGCTCCCAACAGAATATTAAAAACACAATAAAGCATCAAACATTTAAAGCTTCCCTAAACAGGGCTGCCTTCCGATGCCTTCTAAAAGTCAGATAGTTGTTTATTTCCTTGACATCTGGCGGGAGGGCGTTCCACAAGGCAGGCGCCACCACCGAGAAGGCCCTCTGCCTGGTTTCCTATAACCTTATTCCTCGCAGTGAGGGAACCGCCAGAAGGCCCTTGGAGCTGGACCTCAGTGAACGATGGGGGTGGAGACACTCATTCAGGTATACTTCAGGTTTAACTCCCATCAGCCCTGGCTGTTAGTCATGCTGACTGGGAGTCAGTGAAAGCTGGCATCCACAAGGCACCACGATGGCCTACACCAGGCATCCCCAAACTGCGGCCCTCCAGATGTTTTGGCCTACAACTCCCATGATCCCCAGCTAACAGGACCAGTGGTCAGGGATGGTGGGAATTGTAGTCCAAAACATCTGGAGGGCCCAAGTTTGGGGATGCCTGGCCTACACATTTTCAGAATTGCATGCATGAAAGTAAGAAGCCACATTTGCAAAGTTACCTGTATTGCAGGTGCAGGATGTATTTGCTGTGCAGCAGGTTCTTGAGGAACAGCCTGGTCTCCAAGGTCAAACTCTTTGCTGCAGAATCCCCTACTGCCATGGCTACCACATGGCCCGGAGATTGGTGGGCAAGGAATTCCCTCAATCTGCGGCTATCATCAACAAGGAGGTGCGTGTCAAAGCGTTCAGAGGCCACGACCTGGGCTGTGCCCGCATCCACGATCCGGACGTTGAGGCCACGATTACTCCAGCGCTTTTCAGAAGTGTACCGGCCGTACCGAAGTCCACCTGGGTACAAGGTTTGGGCCAAGAGCGTCCAGGATTGAGGCTTCCTGCCGTGCAACTCCAGAATGCCACCTCTGCCCACTCCCAGGAATTTTCTGCCATAGCCATCCACGTTGGCCTCGTCGGTGGCTTTCCCGTAGAGAGAAATGGTGGCCTTGGAACGGTATGGGCGGCATTCGGAGCCCACATGCAGTGCCCCGCCATCCTCAAGAAGGATGCTGCGAGCTCGTAAGGTGATGGCTTCCTCCGGATCGTCTGCAAATACTAAGATCCCTGGAAGGGAAGCAGAGAGAGAGACAAGAATTTTCTCAGATTTGTGAGCTGGCATAGGATACTGCAGTGCAGAGGTGATGAATCTACGACCTTCCAGACATCCCAAGACTACAAATCCCATCATCTCTGACCACTGGGCCACACTGTCTGGAGCTGATGGGAGCCCAACAGCACCTGGAGACCCACAGGTTCCCCACACTTAGGACTCAGCTACATTAGTAAAGATAAAGCATTTTATATGTGCTATGTGACACCAGATGGCGCTGTGGAGTTCTGTCTTTCGCCAACGTGCTTCTCCACTTTGAGGTTTACAGCGCATTTTCCTGAAACGCTTTTTTGATGTGTCTAGATCCAGCCTTGGCATAAAGGCTAAGCAATAGATTGGCAAGTCCCCAGTTCGAATCTCGCCCATGCCAACTAACTAGGTGGCCCCTAGGAAGTCACTCTCTCGGTCTCAGACCTGCAATATTGATGATAATAAGGACTAGAGGAGGAATGGGATCAGGAGTTAAGTTCTAAACTGCACCGGCAGGTCAGACTTCAGCTATAAAACATCCCCACGTGTATTGGTCAAAGAACAGGGGGTGGGGAAAGATAATTGTACAGGAATCACATTCAGGTGCAAAACTTTCCAACACCAAAAGAGCCTAAAATATATTTGCGGTATCAGCTTACATCACAATAATGAGCCACAAGACGTCCCCAATCTGCTGTTTGATCTGACAAACTAACACAGCCATCCATGGGCGTACCCAGGATCAAAACTAGGGGGAGCAAGGGGAGGGGCCAAGGCACGGAAGGGGAGGGGCCACAAAGTGGGCGGGAACAGCGAACTCGCGCTCCGCCGGGCTGTGCCCCTCCCTAGAAGCAGGGCTGGTGGGCGGAGGCGGAGCCCAGCCCAGCGGAGCGCGAGTTCAGCGTTCCCGCCCGCCGCGCCGCGCTCCCTGGTTCCCCGCCGCGCTTGGCCTTGCCTGAGGGCGCGCCGGGGAGCTGGAGGGAGGGTGCGGCGCGGTGCGGCGGGAATGGCGAACTCGCGCTCCGCCGGGCTGTGCTCCGCCTCTGCCCACCAGCCCTGCTTCTAGAGTAGGGCAGCTGCCCTAACTTGCCGCATGGTGGGTACGCCCTTGCAGCCATCCCTCCACTGTAGAATCTGTATTCTTATACAGTATTAGGTTCATTGGGCAATGGTACAATCACCTCTTGGTTCTAATGTAGTTCTATGCAACCTGCAGCATCAACATGCAAAATGCCTCTAAGTACCAGCAGCTAGGGAGCAGGAAAAGGCAGTTTTTTTCCTGCTCCCCAGCTGCTGGTACTTTGCATGTTGATGCTGGAGGTTGCATAGAGCTACATTAGAAACAAGAGGTGATTGTATTGTTGCCCACTGTGGTGTCCCAGCTTCACCCAGAGGACCACTGGGTGGAGGAAAAGGCTGCTGTGCTCAGCAAGGCTCCTCTGATATTCTTATTTATGGAATTGATGCCAACACTTCATGAACAAAAATATGCCCTGAACAGAGCAGAACGATGCTTTTGCCCTTTTGAAAAATTGCAAATATAACAAGGTCACAAGAACCTGAGAACATTAAAAGGCAACCAACCCCCATTCAATTTATGTCACTGGAAAGCTCAGGATTGATTGATTGAATGAATGAATGAATGGCTGGCTGGTTTTATTGCAATTATGTCCCACCCACCCCCAAGGGGCTCAATGCAATATACATGCTTCTCCCCCCCTCCTCATTTAATCCCCTCAACAACCCTGTGAGGCAGGTTAGGTTGAGAGGCAGGGACTGAGCACCATGTTTTAATGTATTTTTAATCTTTTGTTGGAAGCCGCCCAGAGTGGCTGGGGAAACCCAGCCAGATGGGCAGGATATAAATAAAATAAAGGTAAAGGGACCCCTAACTGTTAGGTCCAGTCACAGACGACTCTGGGGTTGCGGCGCTCATCTCGCTTTACTGGCCGAGGGATCCGGCGTACAGCTTCCAGATCATGTGGTCAGCATGACAAAGCCGCTTCTGGCAAACCAGAGCAGCGCACGGAAATGCCGTTACCTATTTATCTACTTATCTACTTGCACTTCGTGCTTTGGAACTATTTATCTACTTGCACTTCGTGCTTTGGAACTTCTAGGTTGGCAGGAGCAGGGACCGAACAACGGAAGCTCACCCTGTTGTGGGGATTCGAACCGCCAACCTTCTGATCGGCAAGCCCTAGGCTCTGTAGTTTAACCCACAGCGCCACCCGCGTCCCGATAAATAATATATTATATTATTATTATTTAATATGACCAAGTGGGTTTTTGAACCCTCATCTCAAGGGGCTTGGTCTTACATTCTGACCACTACACTTCGCTGTTTCTCAGCCTCTTTCCTCTGTCTTTAACTCCAAGTTACTTGCACCTGGTGCATAAGATGCAATCTGAATCAGTTAGATGCATTAATCAATGCATTCAATGCAGAGGGCTTTTTACAGTCAAGCAAATAAATACTCATGAGATCAGACCGCAGCACCTATTCAAGTTTAGATCCTATTTAAGTTTACATTTGTCAATCACCAGCCTGCACATCCAAGTTAAATACAGAATTCAGAGAATACACACCTGAACTTAAACTGGTATGGATTTACCTACATGGGATCTGGCCCCTTGGAGTTCCATGGGGATAGAGTCCAAGGTAAGTGGCACAGGATCGGGCGCAACGTGAGCACGCGCAAACACACACCTCCCCTCCCCACCGCCAGCTTTTCCCCTCGAGGTTAACAGCCTGCTGCCCGCGCAAAAGCCTCTCCTTCTTACCTCCTTCCTGGATGAGCAGCGAGTGGAAAGTGGCCGAGCTCTCCAAGCGCAAAACCGCTCCTCGGCCCACGACGGCAGCGTGGCTGCTGTTATGTCCCGGACGCCACGGGGTGAAGTGCGCGGCGGGCGGCGGGCAGGCGCTCCCTGCAGAAAGGAGGAGAGAAAGAGAGAGACCCCCAGGCTTCCATCCATCCTGGGCACGCTTCCCAGGGAGTAAGCGCTCACGCCCCAAGCACGGCGTGCAAGAACACAGCCCTCGTCGGAAAGGGGGAGCGCGAGCGTGGAAGGAAGGAAGCGAGGACCCACCTGCCTGCGCGCTGCGGCTCCGCTCCGGGATCGGGTGCTGTAGCGACGACCAGACCGCTGCCACCTGCAGTCTCCGGAAGGAGCAGCGCCCCGGGCTGTCGCACCCAGCCCAGCCTGACCCCTCCAAGCGGATCTCGGCACCTGCTGGAAGCCGGCCGGGGCGCCGCCGGATGAAACGCGCGTCCGCACCGTCGAGGTTCCTAACTTGTTGCTGAAACTGGGACGCGGTCCCCCACCCCCAATCTTCTCTGCTTCCCCAATCAACCGTCGGCAGCACGCAAGAATCCCAGTCAGTGCGAGCCCGGATTTCGCACAGGCGCGCTTGCCGCGGGAGAAGGCGACGCCAAGCAGCACGTGGCCGCACAAGCCGGCGTGCGATCCTGAACCGCGCCGCCGTTCCTTACCTCGCCTTTGCAGCCTGCACCCGCCGCCTCGTCCAACAATCTCTGCAAGAACTTCGTTATTGTCGTCATGATGATTGCAAAGGACAAGTTCTCCCTTCGGATCACACACCACAGACCACACGCGCTCTCACACATACGCACATACATGCACACGCGCACACATACACGGGAACCGGGCTGCTCGGTCTCCCTTCTCCCCGCGGCGTACAGGCTTACAAGCGTCTCTAACTCCCTGCATTTCCACCGGCAGCAGCGCCTCCTGGTGGCGATTTGAAAAAGAAAGCCCTCGAGAAAGTCCATCATCTCGTACCTACCTCTGCGCTCTCGGCAGAAAAGCGCACAACGCTTTTATTGAACGCTTTGGTAACAGAAGAAGCGAGGTTTTTTTCCTCCCCGTTCCCACACAGCTCTCTGTTTTAGTTGGACGGTGTGAGCTGGTGGCGATCCTCTTTCCCCCCCACCCCCAGAAGCAATTAAGAGAAGCGACGTGGATTATTTAGAGACATCTATATTTTTAGACGGCTCTGGAGAGGGACAGACAGAGACGCGCTCGGGAACCCAAAGGCTTTCTTTCTCCTTTGAGCGCTCCGCTGCCCGGCTTTTTTTTTTCCCCTTGCCCGGCCACCAGCCTCGCTATTTATAGGCGATCTCGGAGCCGCGCTGTTTACACCAGCTGAGCGCTTGGCTCCTCCCCGGCCCGTGACGCCGTTTCGCATTCTGGACATACCGCGCGGCTGTTGGCGCCGAGTTGCCAAGAAAGGGGGGGGGAGCAAACCCCCGGGGGGGGGAACGCCGCGCGGATCGCGATCTCTCTTCCTCGCGGAACTTTCCCTGGAAGCGAATCGCGCCCCCCCCCCTTTCCCGGTGTCCTTGGCTGCTACTCAGTTGCTCGGAAAGCGAACTGGTTCAGGTCCAAGTCTGCGCAAACTTGGAGAGCACTCGGAGCGAGGACTCCCCGGGATCCGCACCCCTGGGCGCCTCTTCCAAGCAGCCCAGAAACCACACGTGCCTTTTCCCAAAAGCGACGCGTTCCCTTCCTTTTGCGCTGGAAACGTGAGCATGGGAACCAACTATGCGCTTCCAAGGGGGCTTGCGCGCAGATTTGCGCTATCGCGCCTACCTGGAAGAAGGGGTTCAAGTCTCAAGGAGCCAGCGACAGGTACCACGCGATAGCCACTGACCCTCTCTCCTGCCATGCAAGCTACACACCTGAGATTTCCCTTCCTTTATGCTAGGTATCTTCAACCTTTTCAGACCCGGGACTCGCCAGCAACCCAAACGTGCATTTGGACACTCATTTCAACGCACCTTGAAGCAGACCACCACCCACTAGGGGGGGTCATAGAATCAGAGAACTGTAGAGTTGGAAGGGACCCCCGAGGGTCATCTAGTCCAACCCCTTTCAATGCAGGAATCTAAACCAAAACATCCACACCATAACAGATGGCCATCCAACCTCTGCTTTAAAACCTCCAAGGAAGGAGAGTCCGCCACCTCCCAAGGGAGACAGTTTCGCTGTCGGAACAGCTCTTGCTGTCAGAAAGTTCCCCCCCTGATGTTTAGTCGGAATCTCCTTTCTTGAAGTCTTTGGTTCGAGTCCTACCCTCCATAACAGGAGAAAGCAAGCTTGCTCCCTCTTCTATGTGACAGCCCTTGAGCTATTTGAAGTTGCCTATCGGATCTCCCCTTTTCCCACCCACCAGGTGAAGAGCAGTGCTGTCTGTACAACTATGAAAGGTGCAGGAGCTCCTGCCCAAATTTGGATCGGCTCGCCTTTCCTTCTCTGTATCATGGGATCTGAAATAAGCACCCAATTAGTGGCTGGCATCCTGCTCTCCAATTTCAGCAGTGCTCTGTGAGACACTAACATGTGCTCCCCCCCCCAATGCCCCAACAACATCACTGTTGCAGCGCCCCCTGCACCCAGTGCAGCCAAACTGGCCAAAATTGCCTCTGACCCAAAAGCTGGGAATGCAAGTCCCATTGTGTTTAATAGTGATTAATCAGGACCAGCTTCAGATTAGAGAGGACCTTTCTCAAGTGCCCACCCCCATCCTCCCAGCAGGCTTATCCAGCAAAGAGCAGCATCACTCTGATCCAGCACTAGGTGCCTGCATCTGTGAGCCACCATTTTAATTTCCCACAATGCCCCACCACCGGAATGCTATGGCAGGGGCATTGTGGGAAACTATAAACAGCAGCTCTGCTGCGACTCAGCTGCTTGTTGCAAGGGGAAGGGAGGGGCTGTCCATGCTGGTTGCTGATGGTCAGCCTGGACTTAATCCCAAATCACAGAATTGTAGAGTTGGAAGGGGCCCCGTGGATCATCTATTCCAGGCATGTCCAACAAGTAGATCGAGATCTACCAGTAGATAACTGGATGTCTGTGGTAGATCACTGGTAGACCACTGGCTCCCCCTAAAGAAACTCAACAACTTTGACTCCCCTAAAAAAAAAGCTCAACATTTTTGCCCTTCACCCCAAAGAAACGGGGCTTTCCTTCTCCCTAAAACAAAGCCCTACAACTTTGACCTGAACCCCTAAAAAAATGGGCCTTTCTCCTTCCTAACAAAAGCTCAACAGCTGTCTCATACAGGGATTGAACCCGCAACCTTGACATTATTATCAGCACCACGCTCTAACCAACTGAGCTATCCAGGCTTGTTAATGTGCCCAGGAAATACAGTCCCGGTTTAACTGTACCAAGCTCAAGAAAGAGATCAAAGAGGGCTGTTGACTCAGGATGCCCCTAGCAAAGGCAAAAGAGCAACAGGATCGATCAGCCCCTTCCCTCAAAGGTGTCGTGCAGGGGGTGGGGAACAGGACCGTTGCTCAGTGGTTAGAGCACATGCCTCTCCAGGTAGGGTTGTGAGGAAGCCCAGTCTGAAATCCAGCTGTGCTGTTGCCGGTCAGTGTAGACGCCTCTGAGCTAGATGGACCAATGGGCTGACTCAGTACAATGCCGCTTCCTGTGTTTCTACGAAATTCTGTTACTCCTTATAATGAGACAGGATGTACCGTTTCTTACAGATGCTTATCAAACCTGAGATCCAGACACATCCACAGTGGAAAATGCAATGTCTGCTGGCAATGGGAGGGCTGTAATGTAGCAAGACATACATGATAATAATTTGTACTAACATTTTGTTCTTTCTTCCAGAATTAAATTACCCAACTGACTTGGAGGAGGGCTTGTTGTTTTCACCCACAATGTACACAACACTCCTTCTTCATGTCACCACACTGGTTTTGCAGAATCGTGTAGCCACAGGTCCCGATCCTATGCAAATCTTCCTGGGAGCTGCTGGCATCCAAGAGACAATGGAGTGCGCCTCCAGGGGTGAAGTCAAACCGCTGGAGAATCACAGCACCTGCTGTGGCTGCAGATACCAGTAACTCAGCAGCAGCAGCCAAGTGGCCTTCCCAGGGCACAAGCCTTGGCAGTGTGTATGAAGGTCTTGGGCTGCCCAGATGACAAGACCCCTCTCTTGGCCTCGCTGATGTGGTCCAAAGGAAAGCAGGAAAATTATATTTAATATTCAACCAGCCAATTATTATTATTACCTTCATTAGAGGGCTGCTTTTCCCACACTGCCAAATTAACTTTGCACTTCAGAGATTCGTAAGGACTGCCTTCCGGCATCAGACCAAAGTTTCATCTAGCCCAGGATTCTGCTTCCAACACTGACTGGCAAGATTCCCTTGGGAATCCCAGGGGCACAAAAGTAGATGCCTGACCCCACTGCCTTGTATTGAGAGATATACTGCCTCTGCCTCTGATAGATAGATAGATATCTATCTATCTATTGAATAGAGAAACTGCAAGAAATTGTGACCCTCCAGGTATAAGCTGGATGGCAATTCACATGATCCCTGACCACAGGCCATGCTGGCTGGGACGGATGGGGGAGCTAGGAGAGTCCACCACATCTGGAAGCCTCACAAGTTAACATATATAATATGTATTCTCAGACACATGTGTATAGGGTTGCAGCCCAAGCTGCAATTCAAGGTGCCTGGTTCAAATGGACGCACAGGGGCCATAGGGCTCACTCCCAGCTCACCTCTGCAGTGATAACACTAACCCGCCTCGGAGGGCTGTTGTAAAGTCCCCAGGCCAATGCATGCGGAGTGCTTGGCACACTCAAGTGCACTGATGAACTCACGAGCAGGTTTTGAGCTATGAGCAACAGAAGAAATTGGATGGTAATACAGTTTGACTATGATTTAATAGCTAGAAGGTAGGGTGCAGCAGAAGGGGAGAAACAGCGACTCCATGGGAAAAGGTGTGGGAAGTCGAGAAGAATAAGAGAACAGACCAAATTGTATTTTGATGGTATGTGTTTAAAATGTTGAAACAATAAAATATAATTGGGGGGCACTCATATAAGAGCAGGGACCCAGGTGGCGCTGTGGTTAAACCACTGAGCCTAGGGCTTGCTGATCAGAAGGTCGGCGGTTCGAATCCCTGTGACGGGGTGAGCTCCCGTTGCTTGGTCCCAGCTTCTGCCAACCTAGCAGTTCGAAAGCACGACAAAATGCAAGTAGATAAATAGGAACCGCTACAGCGGGATGGTAAACGGCGTTTCCATTGTGCTGCTCTGGTTTGCCAGAAGTGGCTTTGTCATGCTGGCCACATGACCCAGAAGCTGTGCGCCGGCTCCCTCGGCCAATAACGCGAGATGAGCGCCGCAACCCCAGAGTCGGTCACGACTGGACCTAATGGTCAGGGGTCCCTTTACCTTTACCATATAAGAGCACTATATAAATGCTAACAATTAACAGGACTTCCCCACCCCAAACTGTACGCTCCAGTATGGAGTACTTGCCCCCACAGAGCAGGTGTGGGGAACCTTCCACTATCCCATGGGCCAACTAGGGAAGGTGGGCGAGACCACACACTTGTCAATCATCTGTTGACAGCATTCATAAGCTGAAATCTTGCTTTCTAAGCAGGGTTGAGCTGTGCAGGGAGTTTCTCTAGGATGATCTCCCTCAGGATTGAAACCCCCCCCCCCTCCAGGGCCGGCTCTACATAGCCCCCTGGTGGCGCAGTGCACCATGGCGGGGGGCTGGTAAGCTGGGCGCCGGCCTGGCAAGGAGGGCGCCGCGTGGCAAAGCCGCGCGGAAACCAATTGCGCCCTGCGAGGGCGGGGCAGGCGGCGGAGCAATCTCCGCCCCTCAGCACCAGGGCGCGCGATCTGCTCAAGACGGCCCTGCCCCCCTCGCATCAGCTGATGGATGGAGTGGGTTCGATCCTGCTTTCTGCAGACATTGGGTTATGGCACTTCCCCCAAAAAATGCCCTGATTATGAATAACATATCGGGACCATTAATTTGATTAGTTAATTATGCATGGTATATATGAAAAAGACCTTCCCACCTCCCTTTTAAGGTCCTAAACCTCCTGCCAATAAATTTCAGTTGGGTCCCCAAATTCTTGAATGCTGAGATTCTCTTTGCTTTGGACAATTTCATGCTTTGGACAATGTCATGTCATCACACACACACCTTTAAAACTTAAACCAGGGATGGAAATCCACCCACAGGTGTGGGGACTGAATATGGCCCTCAGAGCTCTCTAAGTGGCCCTCAAGACTTTCCCCCTCACCAATCCTGCTCCATACCATCCTTGAGTGCTGTTGCCTGGCTGGATGGTGCAGTTTGATTGCGCCCCTTGCTTACCTCGACAGAGGACAGAGTGGAACCTTTTGACTTTTGCTCCCCTTGGCCAACCCACTACAGTCGTACCTTGGAAGTTGAACGTTCAACTTCCAAAATGTTCGAAAATCAAATCGCTGCTTCTGATTGGCCGCAGGAAGCTCCTACAGCCAATCAGAAGCTGTGGAAGTCCCATTGGATGTCCAGGTTCCAAAAGAACGTTCACAAACCAGAACAATCACTGGTTTGGCGTTTGGGAACCAAAACGTCCGAGTTCCAGGGCATTCATTACTCCACCAGCCTTGGACCTTAAAAAAACTTGGCACCCAATGGAAAGCCAACCGATGGTCACTTGCATCATCCAACATTGTGGAACGGTATCCATGGATGTTCTCCCCAGCTGACCCCTGGGATGGATGCCCAACCAGGCTTCTGGGGGAAATCCTGGTTGATTATTACCATCATTAATCTGGATTCTTTCGTACTCAGAACTGAGGGATGAAATTTAAACACTTAAACACACTTAATCTTTAATAGCTGCAGTAACGAGGGCTAACACAAGGACAGGGAAAGCATGCGGCCCTCCAGACCTCCCAGACTGGCCCTTGGTACTCTCCATAGGCAACACCCCTCCTTGAGTGTTTTTGCCTAGCTAGGATGTGCCCTTGAACTCTGCTAATGCCCCTTAAGTGCCTGGATCGATAGACAGGGAAACTAGCCCACTGTGCAAAGGTAAGGCTTACAGTCATTGCTTCATCAACCCAAAGTATTTGTCGCCCATGGAAAGTCAATTTATTGTGGTCCCAATTTATTAGTGGTTCTTAGTTAATCATGCCCATTAATTTCAATAGGTCTACTCTGAGCAGGACTAGCATGGGATGGCTTCTTGGCACATGTTTACCTAGTCATTACTCGGAATTTTCGTGATTTCCCAACGCTGTGGAATGGTGTCGCTTCTTAGGAAAAGCAGGTTGATGTTTACCAAATCATTCGCCTGAATTATTTCATAATCCTTTATTTATCTTTGAGTTTGATGGCTATTTAAAGATATGGGAAATCATTATATTTTGCAGCACACTCAACCAATCATGTTTACTGATATGTCACCCCCACAAATGTCAAAGGACTTACCCCTGGGTAAGATAATTGCACACATAATTGCAGTCTCGGACCACTTCTGATGCACCTATTATATGCATAATCTTACTATTTTGCTTTTCACATTGCGTTTATAATACCTAGTCTATCGTCTGAACAAACAATGTTTCTGGATTCCTCATTTTTTGGGGAAGATAAAATAAAAAGCCTACACACACACCACGCACCACACACACACACCACACACACAACTATCTAAAGTGGTACAGCCCTAGAAAAGCTTGGGCACATGATTTTCTTGGTTTTATAAACTGGCTATGAATGTTAGCGCTAAAATTAAAGGGGGCACAGAGGAACCCCATTCCCTTTTCTTTTTTTTCTTTTTTTTTACACCAATCTTCTCAGCTATTGGCTTATTAGGCTACAGAATATGATATGGCTGAAAGTGGGAAATGAAACAATGACAATGACTCAGACAGTGCTTTTTTTCTGGGGGTACGCAGGGGTACGCATACCCCTAAACATTTTGTGAATCTAAGGTTGGCCTCATTGAGGGGCAATATTTCAATATGAGTAGGAAAATGAGAGTACCCCTAAACATTTTTTTCAAGAAAAAAAGCACTGGACTTAGGATAGGGACCGCTTCCTTTCTACCCATAATTAGGGGTGGGTGAATATGTCAAGTAAGTCCAATTTATTTCACCGTTTCTTATTTTTCCAGTCTTAAATTGGATTCTCCCATACTTTCACATCACTTTGCAATTTTTCCCCTTAAAAAAATTCCTCATAAAAATTCACTAGCATTTCTGTCCGAATTTCTCCTAATACACACATTCTTGCGAAGCAATTTCCCTCTAATACCCTGTTTCTCATATTTTAAGACATACCCATAAAATAAGCCATAGCAGGATTTTTAACCATTCAAGGAATATAAGCCATACCCCGAAAATAAGACATAGTGATAGGCGCAGCAGCAATGCCAGCCGCGGCAGGAGGAGGAGGAAAAAAATAAGACATCCCTTGAAAATAAGCCATAGTGTGTTTTTTGAGGAAAAAATAAATATAAGACATGTCTTATAATATGAGAAACACGGTATGTGGCTCTCTGTGTTATTGTCAGTGATTGATATATGCATTCATATGCACACTTTATCCTAGCATTTGCATCACTTGGCCGGATAAGTGCTTTGCAAAATTCATAGAAGTGCAGCTTTTGAAAGAGGGCTGTGTTTTGCTTCTCATACTGTTTCAGAAAGTGCAAAGTAAGTTAGTTCGCATCTAAGTAGAGCCAGTGTGGTGTAGTGGTTAAGAGCGGTAGACTAATAATCTGGGGGACCGGGTTCACGTCTCCGCTCCTCCACATGCAGCTGCTGGGTGACCTTGGGCTAGTCACACTTCTCTGAAGTCTCTCAGCCCCACACACCTCACAGGAGTGTTTGTTGTGGGGGAGGAAGGGAAAGGAGATTGGTAGCCGCTTTGAGACTCCTTCGGGTAGTGATAAAGCGGGATATCAAATCCAATCTCTTCTAAGTACAGACTGTATGGAGTTTCTCCTCCATCAGTATCTACAATTCAAGTGTGAATCTGGTGATTGTGTCTCCTCATGAGAACCACCAGTGGGCAAGGTTTTCAGAGAAACCAAAGTTCTAAGATGCTTCCAAAAATGCAATTCAAACATCTTTTTTTTCTTTTCCAAAATCTGGAAAGAAATATCATGCAGGAACAGAGAGGTGTGGCCCTTTCTTTTCTCTGTAGTCCACTCCCTCCTGACGGGTGTCCTGTTTCCTTCTGTTTGCCCAGATGGAGGAAGGAAGAACTAGTCACTTTTCACTGATGAATTAGGTTCACAGGGATCGAGTCAGTAGCCAAGCAAATTTGAAATTTCACAGAATATTCTCTCTCTGTGTGTGTTTTGCATTAGGAAGTCCCCTTTAAGATGTGCAACCCAACAGCATTCGAATGATAAGCCACTGGGATAGGGGAGACTCAGTTCAAACTTAACAAATTCACGTTTTCTGAAACGATGCACAAAATGAAGCACAGCCCCTCTTTCGAAATCCACACTGATTTTTGCGGTGCAGTTCTCCAGCCACATAATGCGTGTCCAAAAATGCATGTACTACCGTGTTTCCCACATTTTAAGACACCGCCTTATATTTATTTTACTCAAGAAAATAAGCCTATGGCTTATTTTCGGGGGGTGTCTTTTAAAAATATTATTATTACTGTAAGTACCCCTCCTTACCGCGGCCAGCATTGCTGCTGCTGGGTCCTGCTGGCTCAGGGCGCAGAGCAAGGAGGACGCCTCTGGCCAAAGGTTTAAGAGGTGTGTGTGTGTCGGGAAGTTCCATTTGGCGGGGGGGGGGAAGTTGGAGGCACAATATTCCTCCATTGCAGGGCCTTCATGGTCCCTTCCAATTCCACAATTCTGTGAAACCGGAGGACATCATCGTCAATGTTGGCATATGACAAAGGCGACCCTAAGCAAACCAAGCCGAGAATGGATGGCACAGGCAGAAAAGTCCCTCCTCCCCTCCTCCCCTGACGCTGCGGTGGACCTGCTGGCGGTGCCGAGCGGGGGACCGAGGCCGTAGAGCATGGCTCCCGCAGGTGGCTGTAGCAGGAGCGCAGGGGCTGCCGTGGGGCTGAGCTGCAGCATGTGGGCGTCGCTGCTGGTGTTGGTGCTGCTGCTGCTGAGGCTGGCGCCGGCGGGAGACATGCCCGTGCCCACGGCGGTGGTGAGGGTGAGGGCGCTGGCCAGCTCGGCGCGCTGCGCTCGGCTGTTGCTGCTGCGCCATGCGGAGCACCGGATCGAGGAGCCGGTCTGCAGAGTTAGCGCCCAGCAGCGCCGCACGGAGCATCGCCTCTTCAATCCAGCACGGCGCTGCTGGGCGCCGACTCTGCAGAACGGCTCCTCGATCTGGTGCTCCGCGCAGCGCTGATCAGCGCTGACCCGACAGGCCGCCAGATCAAGGAAGCAGCCTGCTGGGCGCCCAGCACCGGATCGAGGAAGCTTCCGGGGGGGGGGGAGAAAGAGGGAAAAGGTGTTGGTGGGGAGAGAAAACGTGCGAGTCCTCTCCCCGTTCTTTCCTGCTTAGCCGGCTTGCGGGCAAGCTGAAGCAATCGAGCCGACGTCTCTAATGACAGAACAGCCGTTTTCTCTACCCGCCAACACCTTTTTCCTCTTTCTTTCCCCCCTCCCACCACCCTGGAAAGCGACAGAGGCGAGGATCAATTGCTTTGGCCTGGGGGTTGCCATTTTACTGGAACAAACAACGTGAAAAGAAAAAAGAGGCAACAAGCCTGGTCAGCGGCGTCTCCCTCCCTCACCCAAATGGAACTTCCCGACACCCCCCCTTAAACTTTGGCCAGAGGCATCCTCGGGCCCCGTTCACACCTTCACTGCTGGGCGCCGACCCTGCAGGTAGACCTATGTCTTATTTTCGGGGTATGTCTTATATTTTAAAAATCTTTAAAATCATGCCATGGCTTACTTTATGACTACGGCTTAAAAAGGGGGAAACACGGTATATGCTACAGTGTGCTCATAAATGCATACACTGGTGAGATGAACATACAAAAAAAAATGCCTTGTGTGAAGGGGAAATGGGTTTCCCAAAACGCGTACACCCATCAGGCAAAATTGCAGATAAGAATTGCGTATGAGAAATTCGCACCCAAAAATGCTGATGAATTTTTGTGAGGACGTTGGGGGAGGGGATTGCAAACTGATGCAGAAACGTGGAGAAGTGGTTGGATAAATGAGAAACTGAGACCAGGTTGACATATTAGCTTATAGCCTTATACCTTCTCTCAAGTAAGTGTCTCTAACATTCAACCTTCCCACACTTTCTGCCCTGACCATGCATCTGTTTGACAACTGAGCACATGGTATTAGGAGCCATGTATGGCCAGGCCTGCAGAATTCTATATCATGGCAGAAAGCGTATGACACCGAAAATACCAGTTGCCAGGGGACAACAGTAGGGGAGAGCTTTTGCCCTCATGCTCTGCTTATGAGCTTCCCAAAGGAATCTGGGCTGGCCATAGCAGGGGGAAAGATGTTTACCCTCTGCTCCGATCCACCAGAGTCCTTTTCACGACTGGGCAAATTAAGGGAGGACAAACTCTATCAGCAGGCATTGGTCATGGCAATTAAACTGAGCCTCTATGCTCAGGGAATAAGACGTTGCATTAGCACGGTCCTTTGGCCGGATCCAGCCAGGTTTTTCTTATGTTTTCTTGGCATGGTGATAGCTAGGCCAATAGTGAGCCAAATACCGGAGCTGTGCCTTTGAAATCTGGCCAGTAGATTATTCTTTTCAGATTTCACAATGGTTCAGTCTTTAGGAAGACACAAAACCTGCCTTTAATTGCCATGCCCTACAGCTAGAAATTGCAATTTGCAGGGGGGCTGGGGGAGACAACCAGGTTTCCCAACTGCATAAATTCCCTATCCGACAACTTACAAAAAGCCAAATGAATAGGAAGTGTGTTTTGCTTGATAAATATCTGGGTCATATTTACATCATACATTTAAAGGGCTGTGATACCCCTTTAAGTAGTCACGGCTTCCCCCAAAGAATTCTGGGAGCTGTAGTTTGTTAAGGGTGCTGGGCACTGTTAGGAAGAGACCCCTTTTCCGCTCAGCATCCTTAACAAACAGCACCCAGAATTCTTCAGAAATGAATAAATGAAACAGGGACCCTCTGATCTGAATCTCACTTCAGCCAGGAACTCACTAGATAGGCAAGCTGGTTTCTCTCAGCCTCACTCTTCCCCCACCAAATCTGCAAAATGGGGGTAATGATACCATCATATGTTGCAGGGTGTTTGCTAAATGCTTTGAACACCTGAAAACACCATATAATGCTAAGAATTATTGGAACCTTCAAGCCCAGATCCAAAAGTTGGAGCTTGGACCAATGTTTTTGCCAAGAAATAAAAGCTAAGTGCCCTGTTAAGGGGAGTGGGGGGTGGAAATAGAAAGTGAGAGGAGAATAATCAGAGAAAGGAGGAATCAGATTTAACACATTCAAAGAAAAAGAAAAGAAACATGAGACCCTATTTTGCAGATAAGAATTAAAGAGAGGTTTCTCTAAGAAAAGACTTTAGATAGACAGATTTATGCAAATATTTAAGTGCTGCAATCTCCCTTTAACCAACAGAGGTCGCCTTTACACACCGATCACCTCCCTAATGCCTTAACTATTGATCTTATCATAGAAATGTTTTTGCACTGGGGATCATCAATACGCTCTGTGTGTGTTCCACTTAAATCAAATTCATAAAATAGCAATTTTAGATGTAAATGCCTTTTTAGATGCAAGCGCTTTGTGGGGGGAAACAGGTTAATGAATGCCAACAATACAGTAGCCCCCTGACTTACACACATTTAACTTGTGCGCATTCGGCCTTGCCCGCTTGGCAAAATACCGTATTTTTCCGTGTGTAAGACTAGGTTTTCCCCCCTTAAAAATAATGTCAAAAATTTGGGGGCATCTTATACATGGATAGCCATCTCTCTCCCCCCCCATTTTCTTAAATTGAAATCCCCCCCTAAAAAATGCCTTATCCATGGGGGCATCTTATAGATGGAAAAATACGGTAATTTTTAAAAAAATAAGAAAGGGGGTGGAAAGCAAGCGGCCATCCAGAATAGAAGACTTTGGCAATCTCACCCACCATTGCACCCAATGTGTTTTGACTATATGTGATTTTGGCTTTAGGTGCGATCCCCAGAACGTAACCCCCATGCAATATTTCCCTCTACAGTATTTATAATGCCCAGGCATAGAGTGCCCTTGCAAAAAGCAAAAAGGGCACACTATCCACATAGAACAGGGAAATTTCCACATATCAGCAGGCTTGGGGGTTTTGCAAGGGGGGGGGACCTTTTAGAAAGTGGTTTAACAATCAATGCCACTTCCTAAAGAACTCTGAGAATTGTAGCTCTTTGTGGGGAAGAGGTGTCTCATAACAACACTCAGCACCCATAACAAACTACAGTTCCCAGGATCCTTTGGGGGAAGCCATGACTGTTTTAAAGTGGTATGATGCTGCTTTAAATGTGTCAGTTTTCATTTCTTAGCACAGAAAGTATTGATCTGATGTGTAGAGATCTATCCTATTCTAATTAATTCAAAAGGGTTCTGGAAGCTTCTCTGTGTGAAAGAAAGAAGCAGAAGGTTCATGATGTTTAGGTTATTCCTCAAGAGAAACTGGGTACAGCTGGTTTAAGCTGGTTCTCTTATCTCTTCTATCAAAGGTCATGTGGACTATAAAAGTAAGGCCAGAAGGAGCCTGGGTTTCACTTTCACTTTCTATCTCTTTTCCTTCTGGTGTGGTGTTCTGTTAAGGTTTAGTCTTATTATAAGTAATTGCAAGTTTAAGTTAAGTCAGCTGCAACTGGATTTCTTACGGACAGTGCCAATCCTGAATCTATTGGATTTGTGCCCATTATGCTCATTTGCCTTCAGTAGCAGTAAAGCTCTGCTGGATGAAATACAATTGCCTCTGGTCTATTTTTGGGAATCCTGCAACATGTGTAAGTTGTTACTCTGCTAATTATACATTGGAATCTACTCTGGATCATACTGAGAAGAATTCAATGACAAAAATGTATAGTGCAGATGGGGACTTCATGTGGCTCTCAGAATGGCTACAAACTCTGCCCATTTTGGTTCTGGCCCCACCCACCATTAGCTGTGGCTCCACCTACCATCCAAGATGGCCTCTGTGTTATTTTCCCACGAGTCAATGGCCCTTCACAAAGTTGCATTCCCCCACCCTTGCCACAAAGGAACATGCATAATCTCTTTGCACACCTACCATTTTGTTTCGCTTCGGGCTTAGCCAGATGTTTCCTTGGTCCAAGCATCCGGTTCCTTGAGGGCATCTTGGAGGGGTTCATTTCGACCGCCACTCCCACATTTCTCAGCAGCCGATGGACCCAGCGTAAGAAAGAAGGCTTTACTTTGGAATGCAAGAGTTTGTGAGGATTCAGTTGGATTCGGGGTGGGTCATCTGGATGGTCACAGCTTTGGCGATGAACGAGAGCAGCAGCTAAGCTCGGCCCAAAAGCTTTCACCAAGACATATCGGGAAAACTTCAGGAGCAGATCACATGTTCCATGCTCAACCTCCATCTTCACCGTCAAGTTCTGACTTGTTAACAACTGCATTTGCTCCTCGCGACTTAGCGGGCTGTTACTTCTGAGCGGGTCCATGAATTTATAAGATTCAGGGGCCTCTGGGAGAATCCTCTGAAACAGCTCCTTATAATCTGTATCCCATAAAGAACTGTTTGGATTCAGGCTATTTTCTGAAACAATCATAAATATCGTAAGAACTCTGTTTGCGGCACTACATTGCCCATAATATATTTATTTCTCCGATAGGTTATCACAAGATTCATTTGACCACATGTAGCTATGTTTAAAATGCACCCCATTGAAATTCTCTCTCTCTCTCTCTCTCTCTCTCTCTCTCTCTCTCTCTCTCTCTCTTTTCTTGTAACCAAACGATCAGGACCCAGAATAACTTTTAGGTGTGTTTTCTCCCATTATATAAATATAATAAATGAATAAGCAGCTCCCTGTTCTGTAAGAGCAGCTCAGGAAGGTTCACTGAGGTCCAGCTCTGAGGGCCTTCTGCCTGGTTCCCTGCAACCTCGCAGGGAGGGAACCAGGAAGAGGGCCTTCTCAGTAGTGGCGCCTGCCCTGTGGAACGCCATCAGATGCCAAGGAAACAAACAACTATCTGACTTTTAGGAGACATCTGAAGGCAGCCTGTTTAGGGAAGTTTATAATGTTTGATGTGTGTGTGTGGTTTTTTTAGTATTCTGTTGGGAACCGCCCAGAGTGGCTGGGGAAACGCTCATGAAATAAGGCACCAAGGAGATCTCTGATGGATCAGGTCAAAGGCCCGTCTAGTCAGACGTTCTGTTCTCACAGCCGCCAGGACACAGATGTGGAATCTCAAGTTCAGATGTGGGCCTCTGGATCTCTCTGATTGGCCCAGTCCACACCCTCTATCATCAGGCTACACCCCTTAATGGCCCATTGTGTACCCTCCTCAAGTGTTTTTGCCTGGCTGGACTGTGTCCTTGCAGTGCAAAAATACCTCATGCTTGCCTGGATGGAAGACAAAGTGATTGGGGTGGTTGTATGTGGAAACCTCTGACTTTTTCTGTACAAACTAAAGGTTCACTCCTGTTGCTCACTTCTGCCTCTGGTTCCTCCCAGCACTGGCATGTGGCCCCCAGGAGGTTGCCCAGGATGTAAAGTGGCCCTCGAGATGAGTTAGATTCCCCTGCCCCTGAATCATAGCAGCCAACTCCTAGGGGCCAAGGTCCCTTTGGCCCGCCAATAAAAAAAATGAGGCCACCCTTCAACCCAAAGTTGATGGGCATCGCCATTCAAATGGTGTGCATGTGAGATGTCCTGAGATCAATTATGTGGAGTGGGGCTTAGCTGCCCCCCCCCCCATATTTTATTAAAGTTTGAAGCCCTTCCCTGAATGAAGGGAAATACAGTTGTACCTTGATTGGCGAACGCCTGGCGACTCAAACATTTTGGCTCCAGAACGCTGCAAACCCGGAAGTGAGTGTTCCGGTTTGCAAACGTTCTTTGGAACCCGAACGTCCGTCAGGGCTTCCGATTGGCTGCAGGAGCTTCCCGCAGCCAATCGGAAGCTGCACCTTGGTTCCCAAACATTTTGGAAGTTGAGCACACTTCCGGAACAGATTCCGTTCGACTTCTGAGGTACCACTGTATAAAAACCTAATATGAGCCTGTTGGATCAGGCCGATGGCCCATCCTCACAGCGGCCAAGCAGATGCCTGTGGGATCTGAGCACGAGAGCACTCTTTCATCATGGGTGCTTTAGCTGAGATTCCTGCATCGCAGGGGGTTGGACTAGATGACTCTTGGGGTCCCCTTCCAACTCTGCAATTCTATGCTCTGCCCTGAATCTTCAAACATTCAGCTTCCTTGTGCAAACACAGCCCCATCCACAAAACTGGGAATTCACTTGGATTCCATTGGCCATGTAGGGGTAAAGCAGATTTATTTCATCAGGGAAATGGATTTAAATGGTTGTTTAAATGTCTTACGAAAGCACCTAGCCGGCACGCAGGCAGACAGGAGGAGGAGACAGCCGGCTAAGGCCAGGACACTGGACACAGGCAGGTGGTGGTAAGCTTGGTCCCTCCAAAGGTGGCGCCATTTCTCAGATCCTCTTCCTGGTCGGAGGGTGGGTGACTTTGGAAGTACCAAAAGGAACAAATTGGTCAGTCTGGTCCAACGAGGGGCTGTTCCTGCTGGCAGCAGCTTCTTAGAGGGAGGGAGCAGGAGAGAAGCAGCCCGGGGCCAAGGAAACCCTGCGAGAAACATAGAACACAGCTTTCCTCTCCAGAATCTGTACACTTTCTTCCTCAATGAAAGAGGATTTGCTTTGTGGGCAGAAGGTCCCGGTTTCAACCCCTGGTCTCTCTCAAGGAAGGAATCCTGCCTGAAATCCTTGGCAGCCGCTGCCACAGGGTAAACAAGCTTAGCTACTGGGTCCAATTATGGCACGTTATAATGCTGACTCCTATGTTCGACCTTTTAGGGAAGGGCCACAACTCAAGAGGCAGAGCTCCTGCCAATGGCAGACCTACGTTTATGAGGCCTTGAACATTGAACTGTTATGGGGACCCCTTTCCAACCAGCAATGAGTTCTGGGAAACCTGTGCTAGCTTCTTCAATTGGGTTGTTCCATGACAGATCACTGCATAAAATAAAATAAATTAAAAAATACTACATATTCAGATTTTGATTAAAATAGCAGTCCAGGATTATCTCGCCTGTCAAAATCACTGGGGTGAATAAAAATGCCCTATGTCTTATGGGAAAGGGGACCCAGGTGGTGCTGTGGGTTAAATCACTGAGCCTAGGGCTTGCTGATCAGAAGGTCAGCGGTTCGAATCCCTGTGACGGGGCGAGCCCCCGTTGCTTGGTCCCAGCTCCTGCCAACCTAGCCGTTCGAAAGCACGTCAAAATGCAAGTACTGTAGATAAATAGGAACCGCTACAGCGGGAAGGTAAACGGCGTTTCCATGTGCTGCTCTGGTTTGCCAGAAGCGGCTTTGTCATGCTGGCCACATGACCTGGAAGCTATACGCCGGCTCCCTCGGCCAATAATGCGAGATGAGCGCGCAACCCCAGAGTCGGTATGTTCGTTTCACCTGAACCACAAAAAACAGGGCTTTCCTTCCTTAAAAAAAGCTCAACGTCACTTTCTTCCTAAAGAAGCTCAACAACTTTTACGTGAACCCCCCCAAACAGGGCTTTCCTTCTTAAAAAAAAAAGCTCAACAACTTTGACCTGAACCCCCCAAAGGGGGGTAGATCACTGCCAGTTTTTAACTCTGTGAGTAGAGCGCTGTCTCTTGGAAGTTGGCCACCCCTGTCTTATGGGAACAGCAGCTGCTGAAATCTCCTTGGGGGTTAGGATGCCCGGCTCACGGCCTCTCTGTCTCGCCGCCTACACCGACCCAGGGAATGAGCTTCATTCACTCTCACCGCCTAGGAAGGCAAGGCATGTTTGCAATGCTCAGGAAGAGCGGGGCGCGGGAAGGACCGTCTAAGGACAAGCGAGACGCTCCACCCCGGCAACCGGCTGAGGCTTCCCTTGCAACAGCTTCAGCCGCTCCTATTCTTTTTTATAGACCTGAGCAGGCGGCGAATATGAGCTGGAGATGAAACGCACATGTCATGGAGATGAAACGCATTCGGCGCGCACCCACCCCCTTGGAAGAATTCTGGGCACCGTAGTTTCTTAAGGGTTGGTGGGCATTGTAGCACTGCGAAGGGTAAACTACAGGGCCCAGAAGTCTTTGGGGGGGGGGTCGGGTGGAAATAAATGCGCTTTAAAGGATTAGTGTTCCAAAACGCGCACACGCGCCTTGGAAGAAGATTCCTTGGCGCCATAGCTGCCAAGTTTTCCCTTTTCTCGCGAGGAAGCCTATTCAGCATAATGGAAAATCCCTTTAAAAAAGGGATAACTTGGCAGCTATGCTTGGCGCATCTAGGACTCCTAACCTGGACCATTCATTAACAAACTGCAAAGCGATCCTCCCCGAATTGGAAGGACCCAGCGAGGTGATTGTGGCATCGCGCAGTCCCGATCCCATGCATGGTTACTCGGGAGCAAGCTCCGTTGAGGTTTGCTCCCCAGCAAAGTGTGTCGAGGATTGCAGCCTTGTGGCTCGATCCCCAGGCGCAGTGAACTTGGCAAGCAAGTCCATCCGGCTAACTCAAATAGCTTACTCCCAAGGAAGCGTCCTTAGGATCGCAGCCGGGCTAGCTCATGCCAGCTTAGGCGCAGTTCACCGGAAGTCCCACCGAAGCCTTCCTCCCCCCCTAAGCGTTCCTAGAAATCCAGCTGGATAGGCCCCGATCCACTTGCTCTCGTTCCTCGGGCGTCAGCCGCTAGAAGGTGCACAAGACGTACTCTTCCTGCCCCGCCCCCCAATGATGCCCCCATAGGATTCCCGCCGCCCGGCCCGATCCACGTGCACACTTTGCTCGGGAGCCTGAGTAACATGAGTGGACGGGCAGCCTTGGTCTGATCCTAGGGCAAAGAGAGGCACTTTTGCAATGCTCTTTTCCGGCTTTTTGCGCCCTGATGAGGGAGTCTCCGGGAGGAGCTAAAGGAGGAGCTTGGGCTACCATGCTTTCCTATCGGCGCCCCCACCCCTCTACGTGGAACACTAGGCTGCGCGTTCGAGTCCTACCCTCTCGCTCCTCACCTGGACGATCGGGTCGTCTGTGCAACATCTTGCAATGGGCGCCGGCGGCTGACTGATCCTTTCCGCACGGCCTCTCCATCTCTCTTTCTCCTCAGCAGACGCCTCCGCCGCCTTCACTGCAGCCAACTTGGAAGAAGGCAGTGTAACTAGCTGCTAGGCTTGCGGCCCTTCAGTCTCTCTGCATTTTAAGTGCCAAAACGTAGGCTGTCCCAAAGGCGAGATGATGCGAGGCTACCTCCCTCCCTCTTAGTTGCTTAGCAAAGAGCGATCTTCAGCTTGCAATTAGTTTTGGTCCAGTCCGTCCCGTCCCCCGCGCGCACCCCGTTTCTACCCTTGCTTTTAGCTTCACCGTGTCTCCTAGGCACCCAAAACCATTAAAAAAATAAAAAATAAGGATTACGCTTCGTAATAAACACACACCGGACGTGCACCTCGCGTCTGCTTTCCAAATTTACCCGGCGGCTGTACTCTGAATAACCTGGTTTGCGTTATTTATTTTCTCTCCTTCGCCGAGGTTTCAGGAGTTGCCGTCGATGCAAAATTCCAAGCCTGCATGCCCTGGCTTCTTTCACACTTCCTCCAAAACTAAACTAACCTTTAGCCAAAGAAATGGAAGAACCAGGGCTGCTGCAGTTCTCTTCCTACTCACCTGGGTCTAAGCAGCCCCATTTAATTCAATGGGATCGACTTTGCAGGTGTTGAATAGTGCTGTCTGCAGAGCTATCAAGCAGTGATGCTGACACCAAACGATCACCTGTGCCTTGACCAATCAATTCAGGTTAGGTAAAGGTCTGGACTGCTTCTGTAGACTTGGAAGTTGTATTGCATCTCTCCAAGGGCAAGATGTCCCTGCTGGCAACTTACTTCTTTTTGTGAATGGCTGTCAATTACATAATACTGTACTGGGGGTCCTGCCCCAGTGGTGGTGGGGAGATTGGGACAGGTGACATGAGAGGGGGCAGCCGGGCTGGCTGTGGTGGTACGGCCAGGCCCCTATTTCAGGGTGGGGGTGAGGAGGGGGGTTGCCTTCAGTGGATCGGGGTTGAGTTTGGAAGTATTTTCAGGGTGGGAAGAGGTTCATGGAGGCATGTTGTTCTTGTTTTATATTATGTATTTTGCTTTTATATTGTGATTTTATGTTATGAACCGCCCTGAGACCTGCAGGTATAGGGAGGAATACAAATTGTAATCATCATCATCATCATCCCATCTGAATTTTGCATTGCGTTTCCTTCTAACCTCTCTTTTCGCCACATATAACAAACTCATAATGCACATTCAGGTGGAATTTTTAGACATTCCTGTTTGCCCAGGCATTTGATGGCTGAAAAATACTGTTCCTGGCAACCTTGAAATTATTAGCTTATGAGGGCATGTGAGGTTTTTAAAATGCTTTTAGATATCCTTCATGTTTGTATGTGTTCTAACTAGGTTTTATTTATTCATCGCTGTTTGCTGACCTGGACTCCGCTGAGTGAGGTAGAAATGTAAATAATAAAATGATGGAGTTGACCCATGAAAGCTTATGCCATACATTAGTTTGTCCTTAAGGTGCTACATGTCTCTGTGATGTGATGATGCAAGGATTTATGACATCTGAACTCACTCATTTAATACCATGCACCCCAAACCAGCAAAATGTTGAAAGCTAGATAAATATCATTTTCGTGAGAAGGGATAAAAGTCTTCTGTAGGCAATCTTTTAAAGGTGTTTACTGTGGCTGTAGAAAGATGGAATGAAATTCAAGTTCAGAGGATGAAAACTTACAGAGAAAGTGTTGGGTTTGTTTTTTTGCTAATTCTCCCTGCCTGCTGCAGTGTAACACCTCCATAGATTTTTGCTATAAGGAATCTCACTGCAGTAGGCTGAAAGAGGCCACTTATCCCATAAGGCCAAGAGACAAATGAAAACTTATTCAGCAATTGAGCAAAATAGGTTAGGTAGGTAGTCCTATAGCAGTGATGGTAAACACATAGTGTGCGCACAAGTTGCTCATGAGTAAGGGTTAATGTGCACAAAAAGGAACTGCAGGTATCCACTTTTTTACGCAGGTATCTGCTTATTAAAGATGCTACTGTGGTTGGCCAAAAAAGGGTTGCTTTTAAGTTTGACTTTTCTTCTGTTCTTTTCTCTCATTTGGAACAGGGAACATGTAATCTAGTTACAATACAAGAAAATACATTATTACAGAATGTTCTTGAGTGAGGAACCGTAGCCAAGGGGAGCTGCATCCACAGAGGCCTTCCTATTATTTAAAAGGGACTAATCAGACCTTCTCCTCTGGTTTTCTCTGAGTGCTGAGCTGGGGCAAGTGGTTATTGGGGAGAGGATTCTTCCAGCACTGTGTGTCCTGGCTTTGGAATGCTTTGCTGGCACCAGGCAAACCGTTAATATTTGTTTTACTCTGATTATTATTTTAGTCTTTTATAGGCTTGTATTAGTCATTTTATTTCCAGTTAGCCACGCAAATACAACTAAGTTTGTGGCACCTTAAAGAGTAACAGATTTATTAAAGAAGAAGCTTCCATAGTGGTGCAGCAAGAAAACTGCTAGCACATTTGCAAAGTTAAGCAGGGGCTGGTATGGTTTCAAACTTGATGGAAAACAACATGTGGATATTCCTGTATTGCAGGGGGTTGGGCTAGATGACCCTTGGGGTCCCTGCCAATTTTATGACTACACAAGAGCTTAAGCCATAAGAAGTTTGGTTCATCTTTTTAAGGTGACACAAGACTTCAGTTATTTTATGGTGTTGATAATAATTTGAAGAGTGGAGTACAAATCTAAATAAAATAAAAATAACTGGATATAAGTTTAGAGCTAGACTGGCTATTTCGGAGATTGACTTGCTCCCTAGATGTTGTGGATTAACAGGAAGACATTTTCTTCTCGTGTGTTCCGGGTACTGAAAGGAAGCTCCACTCTAATGTTAATTACTCTGCCCCTGCGGTTTCATGAAATCAAATCCGTACACACTTGCAGCACTGACATGAGTTAATTGCATTCCTGTCAAAGCAAGGCCACGGCGGCCAAACTGAAACACAAGTACCAAGCTGTGATTTCCAATGAGTGAATAGTTCCCTTTGAGCTGATCAAGTGTCGCTCATAAGCAGTTGCATTACACAAGTCAAAAAGAAGGCTTCCGTTTTAGTGTACTGTACTGCAATGGTAACATTCCTTAACATGAGGATGGTGTATCATAAATAGCCCTTCGGAGTAGATTAAGCCAACAGCAGCCTGCAGCCTGTGTCCCAAGGAATGGTGGGGCTCAATTGGCAAGGAAGTTCAGAACAGCAGGCTAAGGATCTATGCAAGACAGCTTGCAAGCCCACTGCTGATCTTTCGCAGCAATTGTGGAAGTAAGTGCCACTGTTCCTAACTGCCCCTAGAACGTGCAGCAGACTGCAATGTGCTGGAAAGGGCCAATCTGTTCTGGTGATGTGCAAGGGATCCATGCAGGCAAAGAGTCTTGATGCCCCTGGACTGGGATAGAACGGCTGCCTAGTTCAACTTTGAAGATGAAGATGCCTTAGGCTGAGTCACATCACCATGCCCTCCAACATTTTCCGGATGAAAATAGGGATGTCCTATTCTATAGTGGTAGTAATAATAAGAACAATAATTTTATTATTTATACCCCGCCTAGCTGACATTAAAAAACTTCCCTAAACAGGGCTGCCTTCAAGGTTTTATAGTCACCCCCTGGCTCGGGGGTTGCATAACCCTACCAAAATTCCTCTGATGAAAATAGGGATGCCCATGGAAAAACAGGACATTCTGGGATGGCTTCTGTAAATCCGGAACTGTCCCTAGAAAATAGGGACACTGGGAGGGCGTGAATCACTGGCCCATCATTTTAGGCCAGTATAGGATATCGGCAGCAGGGAAAAAGCCAGGGATGGTTTTCAACATGAAAAGCATGCAGGCTACTGGTGAGTCAAGATTTGAATGCAGGACCCACTGGACTCAAGCCCAATACCACAGCTATTACACTACACTAACAGTCTCCAGTCTATACACTGCAGCACAATACTGTCTGTACCTCTTCAAGTCCTAATCCTTTGATTGGTGTCAGTAATAAAAGACTTGTATACGACCTTTGTGTGTGGCCTTTGGTGCAATTTGACCATGGGACAAAGTGAAGCAAAGCCCAATATTCTCTATTCCATGCATCCTTTATTCCATTACAATCACTGTTGTTGCTTTCTGGCAACAAGAACACAAACCATAATCCATCGCAATCCATTTTTACAACAATCAGAGGCTTACAGTACATTTAAGGCCGTACAATTTGGGAAAAAACCTCAGGCCTCGTAGTGTAATGATTTAATTGTCTTGCATATTCTGTGCGATTCCAGTGTCAGAGAATGAAAAATTTCCCCTAAATAAAAAGGATCAGTTTCAATGAAAGTTTCTTACATAAATTTGTCAAAAACAAATGTGTAAATATTTTTAGTTGTCCTGGAAATCTTATAAAACTTTTAATAGCAAAACAATGCAGGGATAAAAACTTTAACAAAATGTATTCATATACAAACCAGAATTTGTTAACTAGACTTAAATTTTAAACTACCAATCAGGAGTTATGCATAAATGTAAATACACTTATGTACAATACTTTTAAAAACCTCTATAAGGAATGCTTTACACAAGGAAATGCCAAAGTTGGCTTTTATTCAGAGTGTAAACATCATCTGAATAAATGGGTTTAGTAAATTTACACATTTTTTAAAAAGTAAAAAGAATTAAAGGGTTTAGCCGTTAAGTCATTATTCCTTTAGGAATATTTTGTAAATATGCAGAAAACTGGTGAAAGGTCATTTCAGAATTTGCCCCATTTAGAAATCTGTGACCCCGGGAAATTTTCATTAATTAATTTGCTTAGGAAGGTAAGGTTGGTAA
Source organism: Zootoca vivipara (assembly GCF_965207765.1). NCBI lineage: Eukaryota > Metazoa > Chordata > Lepidosauria > Squamata > Lacertidae > Zootoca > Zootoca vivipara. The sequence continues at coordinate 16,403,223 of NC_142596.1, forward strand.
AAAAACAAACAAAAAAAACCACAATGAGAAATCATCACAAAAAAACCTTTCCAGTTACAATAGCACAGCTAGAAATTTTACATGGAGAATGCTCTTAGACTGGTTCCATAAATCAGTAGGAAGCTATCACCCAGATTTCTTGCATTCCAGATTGTGGGAAGATTTTTTCTCAAAGAGAAAGAAAACATTATAAGACAAACAACTTGAAGGGTTGGGTAGGGAAAAGGTTGGAAGTATTTTAACTGCTAAATTAAGTAGTATCCCTCAAGTTTAGCTAGCACCCCTTCTAAAACTCCCAGCTTTTCTAGCGCATTGAAGGTAAAAAACAATTGGGATTACAGTAGTGACTGTTAGAACAGTTTCCTGATATAAAAAGACAGTTGAGAGCTGATTGGATAAACCCTAATGAGAGGGCATTTCTTCATAGTATAAAGCTATTACAGCTAAGCCAGTTAATGCATGTGCAAAAACAGGTAAATTCTTTCATTCACAGTTAACTGAGGTAAAAAAAAAAAGGAAAAGGAAAAGGAAAAGAGATCAAGTAGGTTTCTTCAGGAATTAGGGAGTTCGTGAGATATGAACTGTTTTAGTCGTTCTAGGTACTGTGCATAAAGCTCTATGTCGTTGTGGCCAGCCCCCTCCACCCAGAGGGGCTCCACCGCCCGGGGACATCGCTCGTACATCGCCAAACCATGTGAGAAATCTATTACTTCATCTTCGGTACCGTGAATCACCAGGACGGGAGAGGTTACTTTAGAAATCTTGTCAATGCTGAGGATGTAAAAGACAAAAACCAAGAGAGCATTACTGGTTAAATTCAGTAACCAGAGAAAACCAAGGTTGTCATAGTTGTTTTGGAAAAGTCTGGGAAAGATGAATTAATAATAATAATAATAATAATTTATTATTTATACCCCACCCATCTGGCTGGGTTTCCCCAGCCACTCTGGGCAGCTCCCAACAGAATTAAAAGCACAACAAAACTTCAAACATGAAAAACCTCTCTAAACAGCACTTTTAGCGCCATTCACTGTGGCTTTAGACGACCTCTAAAAACCAACTGGAGGGAGGAAGAGAGAGAGCAGGAGAGGGCAACTGTCTTCATTCTCTGCTTTCTGGAGGCATCTTGTGGATCATTATGAGGAAGCAGGACGGTGGTCTAATACAACCACTGGTCTTATCTACTATTCTTGTGAAAAGGGTTCCTGGCAGGTAACTGAAAAGCCACAGGGATACACAAGTCACAATTATTGTCATCCGTTTCCAGCATTCTAGAAGGAGAAATGGCTAATTCAGCCTGGCCACTTCTGAAGCCCGGATGAGCGTTCATGCTGTTGTTGTTAAACATGTTGTCATGTTCAGAGCTTTATGCTCTGTGTCTTTCCATCAATATGTCCCTAAAAAGAAAGCACCATTTGTTCAATCTTTTCTGCCAACGCTGTCCAACTGTGCCTGGCAGGAAGGTTACAGCTGCTCTTTCTAAGAAGTCACTTGGAGATTCGCAGTGGGTTTTGGAAATTCACAATGTAAATAAATAAATAAAATAAATACAAGGAGGTCATCGGAGGCTCACAGTTCTCAGATTTTGAGGCAGGCCTCTCTGAGGCAACCATGGGCAGTTGTTGCGGGAGATGCAAGAACCTCTTGTGAATCTTTAAAGAGGAAGAAAGCAAAATATTATGTCCAGCCCTCCCTGTGAGTACAGCATAGAGGGCTGGATGTCAGCTCACAGCTATTGCTTTTATTAAAGGGAGGTCATATTCTGAATTGAGAAAAGGGTGCTGGCAGAAATGGCTGTCAATCCTGACTCCCACAGGAAATGGGGAACAGAGAAGGGGCCATTTAACCCTCTTCTTCCCAGTGTGCACAACATCAAAGTCTCTGTCTGAAGTCTCTCTTTGTGCAACTCGGCAGCTGATGTCCATGCAAGACGCAAATGAGAGGAACAGAATAAATGAGACAAGCATTCTGCCAAAACTTAGGTGCTGTTCCCACTGGGGAGGAGGGGGTTAGCAGGATATTTGCCTGTATGTTGGAGTGAACAGTTGAGGCACACTGGAATTTGATCGGAGCTGTGCTGGGGAAAGTGTGCATAGAAAACTGCCTTATACCATGCTGGACCACTGCCCATTCTGCTCCGTATTGTTGACACTGACTGGTCGTGGCTCTCCATGGTTTCAGACAGGGGACTTTATCTGCCTTCCCTGGATATACCAGGGATTGAACCTGGGACCCTCTGCATGCAAAGCACATGCTCTTTGCTTTCAGGCTTCCCATAGGGCACTGGACTAGATTGGCCCTTGGCCTGACCCAGCAGCCAGGCTCTTCTGATGTTCTCTGCCACTGAGCCATGACCCTTCCCCGGGCAGGTGCTGATCCCGGGTTGCCAGCTGGCTACCCTTGCTGTACCACAGCATGCAGCTCCTTTTCGTTTTTTTCTGCCAGCCAGTATCACTATACATCATTCTGTTGAAGGCACCAGTGCTAAAGAGAAGTGGCATGGAAGCAGTCGGGGAAAGCTAAAGGGGATGAGGAATGGGGGTTGCTCTTATCTTGGATAGATGGTCATTCTGCTGGCAGGGCAGACCCTGGGAAGGGGGGGAGACCAAGGAGCCTCCAATGGACAACAGCACTGGGCACGCCCTGCACAAAAAAGCCTGCCACTCAAGTGCCTCACATGCCTCAGATGAAGGGCAAAGTTAGCTGCCACCATCCCTCTGCCTTGCTGGCATCCCAGCCCTCAGCACCTGCCCTCCTGTCCTGGCTCTGGCCTCCACCCTGCCACTCAAGGGACTTACTGTCCTGCGCCACTGCTACCGGCCCCTTGGGATAACCCCACAGCCCTCTGGAGGTCTGCCAGCCACAGGTTGGGAATCACTGTTCTATGTCTTTTATTTTTAACAGGGTAGTGAACTGGTGTGAGGATGCAGTGCCCCTCCTTCCCCAAATATACATTTCTTTTAAAATGCAAGCCGAAAGGCCATCACTAGGCAAATGCCCCTTGTTGACTTATGTTTTGGAATCCTTGACGCCACCACAAGTGGGATTATCCCATACATGTATAATAACAATGAAATTATGTATGCAAAGACTTCACAGCAAGATTGTCAGTCCTCACTTTTAGGAAACTTGAGGGGGGGGGGGAGTCTCTCCATTGCGGTGCTCACATAATTAGTGTCATTCATCCCTAATCAGGCATTTCAGCAAAACAGTATTTACAGCTTGCAAAACCACTGGAAGACATCCCACTGCCAGCTCAGCTGCTTGGGAATGCAGCATTCAGAAAGCACATTAGCCTCACTTGGTATTCCTAACCACACCGTTCTGCAGCTAGAGAAATCTACAGAGACTATCGCACATCAGCAAACACAAAAGATTTCTGTGTCAACTGCAATGAACAATTTTCTCTCTCTTACTTACAAGGGCAGGGAGGGGGGCATTTGTTCAAGTACCAAAGCATTTAACAGATCGAGTGAATTCAGACCATTGGTAAGAAACAGCTCTCGAGAAAGCAAAAAGAGAAAGTGAATGATATAATACCTCCGCTGTCTCTGCCCCAATGTTTTTCAGCTCCTATTTGACTTGGCCTATTTCATCCAAGCTCTGTTCCAAACCTTGTGAATAATTTTTAAAAGCCTGAATGTTCAGAGGAAGAATTTGTCATATAGTAAATATTTGTAACTGTTAGAAAGGCAGGAGGGCAGAGGAATTATACCAAGACATGATATCCCTGATACCAGAAACTTCCCTCCAAGAATGGATGAACTGCTCCAGTTCAGCTCCGGTTCTCAAAGCTTGGCCCATTCATTTCAGTGGATCTTGTACCACCAAAATGCATGCACTCTGGACCATTTCAAAGTTGCTAACTGCAGAGTCTATTAAGTGCCATGCATCCTCTCAGAACAAGACACAGGAAACAAGTTCAGCTAAATGACTTTTCATATTCTGAAGGTGAGGGTGGAAATAGAACATCCATACTGAAGTGGGTGCCTACTATGGAGGTAGAAATAGTTTTTGTAACCAGTCATCAACCATCGCTGCAAGCTGTATGCAATTACACCCATCATTCTCACCTTCAAGGTCAATACAAGTTGAACTACATATCCCCTTCACAATTCTCCAGTCCAGTCCAGTCCAGTCACCACTCCCTCCAACGTGGGACAAAGGCACACCCCACAATATTTTTAAAGAATACACGAAAAGCATTTACAGGAGAAACACAGAATACCTTTGGTTTGCAAAGGTCAGCAGTGGATCTGCACTTAAGATGCCAGTTCAAGTTAAGAAGTATATAGCAATATGTGAACATTTGAAGATATTTCTGTTGACCCAGAATGCTGGCCCATCTTGCCAAGCATGATCAACTCTGGCTGCCAGCGGCTTCCCAGTCTCAGAGGTCACTTTCTGCTCTTCACTGCCTCTGGAACTCCCTTCCCAGGGAAAATCTGGCAGTACCCTTCTCCCGACTACTTTCAGGCAGAATTTTAAGATTTTCCCAAGCCTTTTGAAGGGAATAGTTACACCTAGGCACTGTGATTTTTATAGGTCATTTTCATTATTGTATGCTGGATATGGTTTCAACAGATTTTATGCTACTTGCCACCCTGGGCACCCTTCAGGGAGGAAGGGTGGGCTATAAATTTAATAAATAATGTGAAGGTGCCAAGCAGTGAACATGGAGCCCTCCTGGCATGCCTTGCAGGTGCTGTTTCCCAATAAGGCCACCCTCTTTAAATCATCACCCACATACTTCATGATAAACATTAAATGGGGGATATATCTAGCAGAAAGAACCATCAAAGCATCGCAGAGCAGGGGGCTTTTTACCCTCTAATATGCTGATATTCCTGAGGCCACCACATCTACTCTTGGTTAAGTAATGTACCCATGACTTAAGTATTATAAATGAACAATGGCTCCCTGGAGGTTCTGCACATACCTTGGGAAAGCATCAAAGCAGTATGTTTTCCTAGTGTCCGGAAAAGCTACCCGCAACCCAGACATCAAGGGTGAGTGAAGGATTACAGCGGCACACTCATACCGAGATGCCAGGTCCACAGTGGGAACGGTTCCAATACTCTGTCCGTACAGAATGATGTTCTCAGGACTGACCCCATACCTGTAAACACAGAAAAGAGGAAAAGAGAAGTGTATTTTGTCTTTGTTTTTTATTTTTTTAAAAGGGTATTCCAGGAGAGGTGAACTGGCGTTTTTATTCTCTAGATCTAAAATTCATATTTATTTTTTCAAGCTGTCAATTCATGGGATTTTGAAGGTCCTTGCAGCCAACATGATGCCCCCTCTAGATGTTGCTTGCTAGGACTTATGGGAGTTGTAGTCCACAACATCTGGAGGATACCGTGTTGGTTACTCCTGTCTTGTATGGAATACTTGTCTGGATATATGATATTTTAAGTGTTCAATACTCTTGTAATTGCCTTCAGTTCTGCATGAGAGCTCATATGTAAAATACCCACTTGCCCACTTGGGATACAGAAACAGGAATGCAGATGGGGAAGGCAAATACGGTGGGAGACTATCAAGCCTGCAGTTGGACAAGACCTGCCATTTTGACTTGGACCATGAAAAGCAGCTGCTTTGCTGCATAAACAAATTTAATATATAGCCACATTACTAGAAATGCATTTGAGGTCAGGGACACCAACTGCACTGCTGCTGCTCAAAGATGTTTAGTTTCAGCCAAGTGCAAAAGATAAGCATAGTCAACCCCCACAGCTGTTGGAGCTTCCAAGCCCCATATGCAGGTGGAAAAACTGAGAGAGAGCCAAGCTAAGAAAGGAAAGGAAAGGAGATCTTGACAGTGAACTGACTTAGTGCAACAATAAGAAAGAGTTCTGGGAAGCAAGTGCATTAAAAAACAGACTTCCATTCTCAATACTTATGATCAAGAAGCAATACTCAGAATTCTTTACTAATGCAGTAAGTGGCTTTGAACAAATAATTGTTCCTTGTTCAGTTTCCCTGCTTGCAATATGAAAACCACTATCCATTTAATAAGGCTGTTGTGAAGATACAGTGGAACCTCGGTTTATGCCTACTTCCGTTTATGAACGCTGTGGACCTGGAAGTGTTTACATCCAGGTTCCGTGGCATCGGATGCGCAGAAGCATTCTGTGCAGCGTGTGTGTGCACAGAAGCGCTCTATCGGCGCTTCGCACACGCGCAGAAGCGTGCCTTCGGTAAGCAAATGCCTCCGCGGAACGGATTGCGTTCGCAAACCGAGGTACCACTGTACATTGTGAAGAAACAACTACATAAATTCTACATAAAGTGTAAATAGCCATAAGCAGGACAAAATTGTAGCAAATACGTCTTATATAATCAATAATACAGGGATATTTGGGGGGGGGGGTATAGAAGACAGCTTCCTAGATACTACTGAATATTCAACAAGGAAGTTTTAGAGCACTGCTCCTGTAAAAAAACATTTGACCCGCTGTATAGCTTGAAGCAGACTGTCCTAGTCAGCTCTTTGGTGGTCTATCTTAGAGAGAGTGCCCAGTGCATTTTCAAGGAGACTTACAGAGCAGCTACTAAAAATACCTTCCTTGAATCAACAGGGTTGTTGTCTCTGAGAAAAACAGAAAACCAAATGGAATGTCCAGGTTGAAATTTATGGGTATGCAACTGAGTTGCTCCTGTAAAGATCATCTCTTCAGAACAGTCCCAAAAACAACAGATGGAGAGCACATTAAAAAATATGGAGGGGGGGAGAAGCACAGTGGAAAGATACTACAGTTTACTCTTTAGCTTTGTATCCTAAACAGTGTGTTGAGAAAGGCTGGCTGCAGTTACGAACAAGGTATTATTTATACATAGTTCAGCCAGAGAGTAGAAGGGGTGAAGGAAAAGGTCCAAAAGGTTCATTGCTCCAATGTACTTTATTGCTTCCTCTAATAAGCTTATTGCCATAATTCTTTTCAGCATTTGAACACATCTTTCTATTCCAAAAAGCAGGGAACTGGTCAGCTGGCACAATTCTGCAGAAACTTTGGCCTGGTGCAGAAACTGAGTGTTTGCCATATCAAGAGATAAGTTGCATGTTTGAGGGAGCTGTCACATTGCTAACAACCCTCAGCAGAACTGGCACATCTTCTCAAATGCAATGCTTTTCAATGGAGTGACGGTTCACACATTCAGCTGCCCATCATCAACTGCAGAGAAAATCATCAAGCAGTGTACAAGCATGTGTAAACAACCCCACAAATCTACATATAACCATCACATGGTTTAATCCAATTCAGCTTGAAGCCTCCAACCATGTCCCAATGCAATTTCCTCTGATGGAGATTATGTAGCAAATCTGAAGATTCGTTGCTAGCCAATAATGTTAGACCCATGAATCAACAGCTTATTTAAGAGTAGCATACCCTTCAGTCATAACTTCCTCTTGAAAAACAGTGTTTCTGTCCTATTTACTCCAAGTCAGAAACTAGTTTACTTAAGTCACAGCAGGGGGAGAGCCATCTCTGCAAGAGAGACTGCCATAGTCAGCCTCATGGCCACAGAACCCATACAATGAGGCACAATGGGATTGATTATGGGTGAAGCCCCCCTATTAAGTCTACTTTGGTCATTCTTAAAGTCATTGTGTGATGGCACTAGACACCTTTCCATATTATGAATACTGTGTCTCCTTCTTGTTGGATGGGATGTAGGGAAAGAGGTTCATTCATTCATTTGTGGTGGGAATGTGAGGAGAGTCAATAATTCTGGACCTGGGTTTTCTCAATGATAGCGACTATTACTCAACAACATTTGCCTCTAGATCCCTTCTTTCGTTATCAAATTATGCTAATCCTCCCATAACTTATAAAAAGTCTAGTACTTATGTTACTATCAGCAGCCAGATTGGAAACCATCTAAAGTTCCTATGCCTGAAGCATGCTTTTCTAATACAGTCGTACCTTGGAAGTCGAACGGAATCCGTTCCGGAAGTCTGTTCCAATTCCAAAACAGTTAGGAAACCAAGGCGCAGCTTCTGATTGGCTGCAGGAAGCTCCTGGAGCCAATTGGTACCCGCGGATGTCACAACGGACATTTGGGTGCCAAAGAACATTCGCAAACCGGAACAATCACTTCTGGGTTTGTGGCATTCGGGACCCAAAACATTCAACTCACAAGTCGTTCAAGATCCAAAATATGACTGTATATGGAATATTGCTTTATCCGAACAGATGTTAATGCATAGTTTGCAACAAAACTAAATCAGACAGTTTGACATGGTCTAGTTTCCGGTTTTGAGTTATATAAGGGAGAATCACATTACTCCTCCTCCCATGACTCACTCTTCATTGTGGCTGGGCTATATAGACTCATCTTAAAATCTTAGCTATATGGAATTGCACCTCTGTAAAATAAATAATAATAATAATAATAATAATAATAATAATAATAATAATAATACTGATTATGCTCTGTGTACAGTTCTGTTATTGTTTGTACGGTTATGTGCTTGTACATATGCTTATGATAAATCAATTATATATAAAAGAACCCTCCCCACCACACATAAACACATGCTTCTGGGTTGGCTATGGCAGGTAAGAAGAGCCCATGGCCCTCTAGGTCAGGCATCCCCAAACTTCGACCCTCCAGATGTTTTGGACTACAATTCCCATATTCCACAACCATTGGTCCTGTTAGCAAGGGATAATGGGGGTTGTAGGCCAAAACATCTGGAGGGCCGCAGTTTGGGGATGCCTGCTCTAGGTTTTGTTGGATTAATCCAAAACATCTAGAGGGCCACAGGTTTCCCAGCCCTGGACTAAGGGAACTGGACAGTACTTCTTAGGTGGGTCAGATTTAGCCCTGGATCTGCTAGTTGTTGGTGCCTACTGTATGTTTTGGGGGACCCAGGTGGCGCTGTGGGTTAAACACAGAGTCTAGGGCTTGCTGATCAGAAGGTCGGCGGTTCGAATCCCTGCAATGGGGTGAGCTCCCGTTGCTCAGTCCCAGCTCCTGCCCACCTAGCAGTTCGAAGCACATCAAAGTGCAAGTAGATAAATAGGGACCGCTCCGGCGGGAAGGTAAACGGAGTTTCCGTGTGCTGCTCTGGTTCACCAGAAGCAGCTTTGTCATGCTGGCCACATGACCCGGAAGCTGTCTGCGGACAAACGCTGGCTCCCTCGGCCTATAGAGCGAGATGAGCACCGCAACCCCAGAGTTGGACACGACTGGACCTGATGGTCAGGGGCCCCTTTACCTTTACCTTACAGTATGTTTTAAAAGCATTTGTGACCCATGGGTTAATGGAAACAGCATAAATATTACTACGTTGTTTTGCTGAACCATCCTCATCCTTGAGACAGCATAAACACAATGTCCACATTGAAATGTCTATGCCAACTCTGTTGTCACAACAACATTTTCTTTGTATAAAAAAAGCCCAGGTGTTTTGACTTAGTTACTGGTGACATTTGGAGCTGGCTACAGGCAAGTGTCTTTTGCCCCACACCCTCCACAGGTTTTTAAGGTACTATCACAATGTGAATCCTTGGAATGGGAATGAAAATGTACAATCAGGAAATTATAGCCAGTCAAATCTGTACACTGTTAGGCTCTTTATTGAAAAGTAAGCCAATCTTGCAAAAGTCTATGGCAATTTTCAACTGTATCTGTACAACAAAACTAATCTGCACTCCGAAGGTTTTAGAGAGCTAGATTTAATGAATTCATTTGACTGGCAAACGGAAAAATGCAAACATTAACAATAATTATCTTAAAAGAGCCCACCTCAGCTGGCCCTACTCAAGCACAGGGGTCAGAATGTTTAAGCAGCTTACGGTAAGTTCTACTAATATTGAAATCTGCAGCCCAGAACCAGTTTTGGTCCATACTGCAGAGGGATGAAAAGAGACAATACACAGTTCCCACTTAGGCCTGAAAATCCTTACTTTTACCATGACGTCCAAACCACCACCACCACTAAGAGAGAGTCCAGTGGCAATGCAAGCACCACAAGCACCATGCATAGCACTTATCACACCTACCAATGCAAGAGTGGGGGGGGGATGCACAATGACACCATGGTAGAAACCATACACCTGTATGACAGCAAGCAGAAGTCTGGAATTGGCTGGAAACCATAAACTGACTTGGAACAAAAACATGGAATGCCTCCTGTTATAAATAATCATGGGAAAGGGAATTACCTCCCCACCCCACAAAACATATGACCATGCAAGCAGCTTCTCTTGTGTTGAACGCACAGCACAGATCTGCAGACTTCACATGGCAAGATCAGGGGAGAACCAGAAAGTATGGAAAACAGCTCTTCTTTCTGCATTGGTATACTAAAACGGAACTTGGCGTACTGTGCTCAGTTCCTGTGTATTTGCTCTATGGCAGTTAGCATAACACACACATTTACACTAGCTGCTTATTTAGGAAGTAAACGCAGAGCTTAATGGCTTTACGACTATGACTATACTTGGGTGTTTTTTTCTTAATGATACGAATGAATGGAAGAGTTAGTTTGGTTTGCTACAAAATATAGTTGCGTGCTTCAAAGAAAAATATCCTTGCTGGTGCTACCAGGTTACACTGCTGTGATGAGGCTACAGAGGCACCAGAAGACTGTCTATTCTGCTATGAAGGAGACTCTGGTGGAAAGAATGTCAAAGGATTTTCTTCCTTAAAGTTCCAAGTCAGACAAATAAGGATGCAATGGTTGAGTCCCTCATTTTACTTTCTTTTCATTTGACTCCTGTCTTATGTGTGAAATGTACACCTGGATATTTAACCCTTTAAGTCTAGACAAGTAGCTGAGGTGTTGTACAGTAAAGCAGAGAGGAAACAGTGGTATAAGCAAGATAGAAGGGAACTGCCATGCCATTCACAGGTCCTGCTTTTCTCCCTCCGTTAATGTTTTTGCCTGACTGTAAATGCATTCTTGAACTCTGATCATGCATCTTGCTTGTCTGGATGGAGGGCAGAGGTATAGGAACACGTGCAGAAATTAACACACTGTACAAAGAAAACATTCACATATGTTGTTCTGCCTCTGACCCTCCCCACCACAGGTATGTGGCCCCTGGAAGGCTGCCCAAAAGGAAATGCAGCGCTGGGGGTGAAAATGACTTCCCACCCCTGCCCTAAAGTCTAACAAATTTAATATGGCGTAAACTTGCAAAGACCACAGTCCAATTCAGATAAATGAAGTGTATTCCAAAATTAGCAGGCATTTATGCACATGGTGGGAAGGTCAGGGGGAAATCAAATGCAAAGAGAAGAGATTGTGCATGTCTTATGAATTAACCTTTACCACACGACTTCCCTTAACATTATGGCTTCATTTTCCAAGGAACAGCAAGAAGATAAACATCGTCTAATATCGTATCAATGTACATAGCTTCATTTAGAAAACCACACACAGAGCACTAAAGTCACTTTAACTGAGTTAGTTGCATTTAATTAAACATGCCCTGTAGCAAAGGAATGCTAGCAACAGAAAAGCTTACTTATCACAGGCAGCAAGGATTTGCTGGTCACTAAGGAATCCCTTCACTGACCAAAGTATCAATAATTCAGAAGAGCTGAGCTACATTCCATTATATACTTTTAACTGGATTGGTGTATGAGTTCTATACAAAGCTACTCTCTGGGGAATTTTTCTGCAACAGATACCCCCAGACAAAGTTATCTGTCCTGATCTTTAGGAAAGTACAGAATTCACGATGTTTTCTGAAATAGGAAACATGTGTCTCTAAATAGTCTTGCTATTTGGATTCCTTATAAAAACACACTTTCTCTGGCTTTTAAATAGCCACTCACCTATGGTAAATAGTATTCTGAGAATATATTTCCCCCTTAATTTAGAAGTATAAAAAGCATTGTAGAAGTAAATAAAGGGTCTCCAGGAAACCAGAGTGGGTTTTTGAGCACATGTGCCGTAAATGCAATATCTTTAGTAACCTGCCTATGCGTAGCAGTCTTAGTCTCTGGGGTTTTTCCTGTTGTTATTCTGTCTCTCACAGCTACAATAAACCTACCATTAAAATTATGGACTGGTCATTTCTTCGTCAGAGGGCAAATGGGCAAATTTAGCAGGGGATCAAATACCTTTTTCCTTCACTGTATTCCTAGGGGGGCTGAAGGAATAACTACTACATCCTGAAAAGAACAGACACCCTTATTTTCAGAACATTCCATACATGTACTAGGAAATCCTAAGTATGCTGCAGAAGGTCTGCCCAACCTGTTGCCCACAAGCCAAATGTAGCCTACCAGCCAAAGGCAGTTCCTACTTTCCTCTGCCACCTGCAAAGTAGTGTTGTTTTCTGCAGTCATAAACTGCACTCACATAGCAATCTCTGAAGTTCCCCTACCTTCCTTAAGTGGCTCAAGCAAGGGTACCGTATTTACAGGTAGGAAGTGTATTCAGTTACACAAAGTTCCAGTCAAGCTGCCCTAAAACAAAACCACCCTGGTGCTATCAAGCCAGCCTGGCTGCAATCTGAAGTTACGGTCCTAGAGTATTTAGGCATTTGAAACCGGATGCAGTCCTTGCCAAGATATCCAATCCAGCAACTTTCAGAAGCTTGTATCTAGGCAACTTGAATGCTTGAGGAATCAAGCTGGTCAAAAACACGTGGCTCTCCTACAGCTTGCAGGCTGTTGTACTACAGCTGCAGATTCCTAGTGAGTTACTGTATGCAAGGTGTAGTTGAGAGATTTCTAGACAATGCCCAGTCTGTAGAGCGGAAACAAGATGAGCCCCAATCCAGGACTCTAGACAAAAAACAGAAACAAAATTCAGCTATAAACAATTACAACTCAGCTGATGAGATCTTCCACCAGCTGGAGGGGCAAAAGTTCACTTTATAGGACCCATCTCTTTGAGGCCTAAAACCAGCCATCTCAGCTATTTCCTGATTTACATTTAATGGTCAGATACTGTGTATGCGACACAATCAATTTATTCCATGATGAATAAAAAGGCTACAAGACTAGTCTGGAAGAAAATAAGTACTTAATTCTTAGAACAAACAACACCATTTTTTAAAGCCATCTATAAAACAGATACATTAGATCATTAAGTTCACTTCAGTAAGGCACCCACAAGAGACGAGCTACACTAGTTGTGGAAACCTTTTGGGAAAAGTGTATTTCCGAGGTTTGATGGCTCATAGCACCACTATATATATCATTTTTTCTTTATTCTTTCAAAAGATATTGCCAAATAACCAGAAACAGGAGTGTTTAGAGAGCCAATCAGGTGTCATCTGGTTTTGATAGAATAAAGATAATTGAACAAACTTTGTTGCATTACATTCTTCATTAAATTATCTTTCCATTGATATATAATTTTATGGTATGACTCCAAAAGAAAGTGGTGTTATGAGCCATCAAACTTCAGAAATACACTTTCTCCAAAACGTTCCCACAATTCTGGCTACTAGTGTAGCTTTAGGCAGGATAGCATGGTGCCAACATGGTTGCATTCCTGTCCGTACTGCACTTCAGTGGTACAGGGTTAAAATGAACATGGCTATGCCAACATGCACAGCCTATCCTACTTGGCAATGTCTGATTTAGCTTGCAACACTTGGACACACGGTAGTATAGATGGGACCACGGCAAAAGAGCTTCGGCAGCTACATGGTGTCTCTCCTTCCCCACTACAGGATTGTATTTTGACAGCCATACTGCGCTTCTGGAAGGACACTTGGCTGAGTTGCCTTGGTGGCAGCATCTGAACCCAAATCCTTAGATCTGAAACACACTACACTCTCATATATTCCAAGCTGTGTTGGTTTCTATGTTGGTTTCTAACAACCTCTTGGTACTTCAAAAGTATGACCAGCAGAAATGAGGTGCCTTCCATAGTTCTAGTTACAGGTAGGTAGCCGTGTTGGTCTGAGTCGAAGCAAAATAAAAAAATTCCTTCAGTAGCACCTTAAAGACCAACTAAGTTTATATTTTGGTATGAGCTTTCGTGTGCATGCACACTTCTTCAGATACTGAAGAAGTATCTGAAGAAGTGTGCATGCACACGAAAGCTCATACCAAAATATAAACTTAGTTGGTCTTTAAGGTGCTACTGAAGGAATTTTTTTATTCAGCAGAAATGACTAAAGCATAGTTTTTGTTTCCACACACTTAAGAGCCGTAACCTCCTCCAGTATCATTTGGAAGGGATATTATGAAGCTGGCACAGTCTGTTTTTCCCCATGCAACGACTTCAAGTGCTTCTGAAAACTGCTTTGTGCCCTCTTGGCATGTGGCAGGTTAACACGCTACGGCACAAACCTGTTATTAAAAAGCCACAGGGACTAGCCTTTCTACTAATTTAGCACGCAAACAAGTTTTTGCTGTGTTTCTTTTTAGGTCTGGTGTGGATGTGAGACTAGGCCAGGCATCCCCAAACTGCGGCCCTCCAGATGTTTTGGCCTACAACTCCCATGATCCCTAGCTAACAGGACCAGTGGTCGGGGAAGATGGGAATTGTAGTCCAAAACATCTGGAGGGCCGAAGTTTGGGGATGCCTGGACTAGGCTATGGGGCAGCAATAAAACTGCTAGCGCCTTTGGAAGGCTAAGCAGGGTCTGGTATGGTTTCAAATTGAATAGGGAACCACATGTTAAGATCCCTGCATTGCAGAGGGTTGGACTAGATGACCCTCAGGGGTCCTTCCAACAATTCTATTATCATTTAACCATGGTTAGGAAATGGGGAACATGCTGCAGGCTCTTCCCTGCTTACAGTCAACATGGTGCAGTGTTAGAGCTACACTGACCCCAACCATGTCTAACCACTAGTCAGGACTTGCAGAGTCCTGGTTCCATTTATTTTATACCTTGAACTAACTGAGATCTATATTATACTCCATTTTCATAGAAACAGAATCATAAATATTCATCACTAGATAACATGGGGATCATTTTCTTTCCATCTTTCCATCTCATAGGAAAACACTGGTCTGTTCATTAACCACCAGACTTTGCTACTGGAAAGTTCTGAATACCTACAATAGAATTCTATGAATGTTTACTCAGCAGAAATTCTGAAATGGGACATTTCCAAATAAATGAATTTAAAACTGTACTCTAAGCAAATCATCTTCCTTAGTAGCCTTGCTATACTGTAATTCCCTTTGCACTAAAGAATATTTTTATGTTTCATGACCAAAGGACTTATTTATGGCCCTAAATAAATGCTCTATTTAGACCTGGCTAATATGCTGTTTAAGCAACCAGTTGGTATCATGCTTATTTAGGAAATTTTGAGTTTGTTTTTAAAGTCCTTTCTCAGTTCATTAAAAAGAAGAGTTAAGGCTTTTCCTTCCTCTAATGCAGGAATTGGAAACCTGTGGCACTCTAGATGTTATTGGATTCCAGCGCTCATCAACCCTAGGCAGCCTCGCCAATGATTCTGGGATGATGGGAGCATCAGTCCAACAATCACCTTGAGGGCTACAAGGGTCCCCCACACCTGTTCTGATGCCTTGACAATGTGAATGGCTGGTGGTTTACTTTTAACTTCATAGTAAGTTTTGTTAGCACTTATATCAAGCAGCCTTGAAAGATTCCACAAAGGTTTACTAGCCCACCTGCACCTATATTAATAATTTATGATAGACTGATGCCACAAAGGAGGAAAAGAACCAGTTCTCTGATTTGTAAAAGTTTCCCTGTTTGCTTGCTTGCAAGAGATTGTTACTAGTCACAGGGAACTAGGTACAGCTCCAAGTAAGTATGTACATTTAATTTTTTAAAACCCACATATTCAGTGTCTTTCAGTGTAATCTTATAGATGTATTCACAGAAGCTAAGTGCCACTGAGTTCAATGGGACTTACTGCCAGGAAGTGTGTATAGGACTGCAGCTTTAACTGTAACAAAAATATAGGCCAGCTGTCTTAAGGGGTTATCACTCTTCTATTTATTACTACAGTATTCAGCTTGGGAGATCTCAATGGAATGATTACACGCATAATGAATTTCTGGAAATTTAGTTGAGCAATGAAATGCATAATCTGTGTTATATATAAATGCTAAGTATGGAAGAAAATTAACTGCAAGCTGTTCTGGTACGAGGGGTGGACGGAGATAAAGAATAGCCAATAGGCACCTATTTATCCATCATTTACGCACAATAACACACAGCTAGCCTAAGGTACTTTTATATTTCTATCAAAATTATTTTCCACTCACTGAAAAGCAAATGCAGAGTTTAGTCAAGATCACAATCTCATATAATGAATACGATGCCATTTTATATTGTCTGCAGTAGAAAGAAAGAGGCAATTGTTAAAGACCCAAAGAATTCAAATGCATTCAAGAATGCAATGTAAAAAATCCTAAGTAGATTGTAGTTAACTGTACACCTTGGCCAAAAGCCGGATTTAATTTTCTCCAAGTCAGGCTGAAATGCTCTTCCCTTGTTCACATGTCATTAAGAGGTATTATTGAAACACACCATAAGCCTACAAACAAAAATCTATTACAGCACACAATTTTGTTATGAGATTATTTTTCATATCAAGAACTTCCTCACACTATCAAAACATACTATTTAAACTCATTTATGCAAGTATTCCATTCTTCGAAACAAATCGAGGCAGTGTGACCTAAATTAAATTAAGCCTTTAATGCCACACAAGTGAAGGTTGCTAGACAAGGAACTTTCAGTGGGAAATCATTTACAACATTTATAATCTGCTTTTTAGAATAAATGTCCTCAGAAATTGGCTTCTATAAGACTAAATACAATTACAAATCACAAAAATATACAACGTAAAAAAAACCACCCCAGCCAAGTCATAAAACCAGTCACATGTCATTTCTTTTAAAGACCATTTAAATATCACTAAAAATCAATAGGATCACACCACTTATTTAGAAAATGCAACCTGAAATAACTCAGTGCCTGCCTGAAGGCTTGCATATAAGGTGCCTTATATACAGTACACCATCTGGGAGATAATTCCATACTGTAACTGTAGGGCTACTGCTGATAATATCATCTCTCTCAATGCGAACTCACCGGCTGGCAGACCATTAGAGCCCCCAAGGCCCATCTCAAAGCACAGGCCGATTAGTATCAAGGGTGGCCCTTTAAACAGCTTAAGCCAGAAAGGTGTGTGGCCACTTTAAATCCCCAGATCAAGATTTGATGCCAATGAACAGTACATGGGTCCATCAAACCCACTCAGGAATCTTAAAATAAAGTACCAAGAATGACTAGAGGAAATTAGGCATAGAACTTTACAGAAAACAAATTTACCTGATCTCAGAAACCGGCTTCTAACAGTACATTAATCAGATGCCAAAGAATCATATAAAAACAAAAAGGTCATATTAGCAAGATAGCCTCCTTTAATAAATGCGAATGCAGCTTCTGTCATTACCTAGTAGTCAGTGCCATTCATAGGAAAAATGTGACACACAATTGTTTTAATACACCCCACCGCCACATACGCAAGACAAGACTGCACAGATTTGAGATGTTTCAGTGGCCAAATGTCCTTCCTCATGAATCCAATCCCAAATCCCCTATGGCAGGCATCCCCAAACTGCGGCCCTCCAGATGTTTTGGCCTACAACTCCCATGATCCCTAGCTAGCAGGACCAGTGGTCAGGGAAGATGGGAATTGTAGTCCAAAACATCTCGAGGGCCGAAGTTTGGGGATGCCTGCCCTATGGGTTCCTTCCTGCCCTCTAATACTGTTCAAATTCCATCCCTCCCTTGACTACTCCTTGAACATTCATTTTCAATTAAGACACAGAACCTCCTTAGCTCAGTTAGCCTCTTCTCAAATTGAATGTATTATCAGTGTTTCTTATTACATCAAACATATGCATAACCTGTGTTAATTACATAACTGATCATTTGGTTCATCTTCCTGGGTTAGATAAGCTTGTTGTCAATCCCAAAGAAAGCTAAAGTAAAAATGACTTGTATTTGAAGACTGCAGAAGTTATTAAAGACCCTAAAAACAGGTATAAGGCAAGCAGCTGTTCAACTTAGTTGGGAAGCAAGTCGCCACATTCTGAACAAGTTTATACAGCCTTCCCCACTAGTCAAATCTCAAGCCCATAAAGGTGAAAATAAATCATTCTGAGCTGAAAGGTCACAGTTGTCTCATCAGGGTAAGTATGTTTGTTTGGAGGGAGGAGTGGGGAAGAAGAACACTTATAGTCATTTATACAACCTGGGTTTCCACATGCAATGATGGGTTCAAGAGCCTCCCAGTTTAATTGAGTTTAAATCAGAGATGGGGAACTTTTGGCCTTTCAGATGTTTTGGGCTTACAACTCCCATCATCATTGACCTTTGGCCATACTGGCTGATGGTGCAAGCTGGAGACCAACAACATCTGGAGTGCAACAGGTTCCCCCTACCCGATTTAAATGCTTGGGACAGTAAACAAAGCAAAGTCAAGAACTTTTTCACTTTTTTCACAGAGAACAAAATTACAAGACATTAAACTGGTTTCCATTTGCAAGTAAAAAGTCTGTATACTGTATTGAGAAACTGCAAGGAAACATGTAAGACACTTAAGAATATAAGAAAGGGCTGTTCGATCAAGCCAGTGCCCCTTCTTTTCCAGCATATTCTCACAGTGGTCAACCAGATGCCTATGGAAAGTCCACAAGTAGGACCTGAGCACAACAGCACTTGTCACTCCTGAACTTTCCAGCAACTGGTAATCCGAAGCATACTGCCTCTGACTCCTACCTCCAAGTACTGTAACTGGTCTTCTCAGCCAGCAGCCAATATAGCACAGCCTTTCAACATTTATGCTCAAAGCTATACAGTATCTACTCAGCATTAGCTCTGAATCAAACAAGTTGCATTGAGGGCAAGATCTGTCTTGGCTTCGTTGGAGCAAATACTCAAAACTACACCATCAACTACCTGCCAAGAACTAAATCTAAAGTAAAGACAAAGCCCTAGAAACAAACACTGATAGAAACTTCCTTGTTATAGGTAGTTATCAAATGTACCTGAACTTTGGATCTTTTAAAAATAGACAGACTGTGTGGGTGAAAGGTCTTTGCATAAGTTCATCATGTACTAAATAGATTAAGAACTCTGAAGAGTGCAGCACACCAGCTCTGGTACTCCCATACCCACCTCATTGCATAGTATGCAATGATGCAACTGGTACATTTAATCCTTGGTGATGCTACTAGCATTCTAAAATGTCATATTTTACCCTGTTGCACTGTCCAAGAATACTGTAAAAAGAAACCACAATGTATAATAATTAGCCATTACTGTTCTCTTGTACCATTTAGCTGTCATGAGTACTTACAACAAGCTATGTTCTATCTCCGCTGTTGAAAGCAGTATGCGTTTGAATAGCAGTTGCCAGAAATCACAAGTGACTATCACACTTAAGGCCTGCTTGTGGGATTTCCATGCACATCTGAGTGGTCACTATGAGGACTAGGTGCTGGACTAGATGGGCATAAATCGAGCAGGGCTTTCCTTATGTTTCTTAATGCCATGTTTTTACATTGAGCATTTCTTGCTCCATGATCAGAGCAGCAAGTCAAGAATACCACCACCTTACAAAATCTAGGATCTAAATATACTTTAGGCTCAATTAAGATCCCCAGCATTCCCCACCACTCCAACTGTAGCTCGCAATGCTATGCTACAAGCTGCTTTTGAACACCCTCTCAGTTTCAGGAGAGATTTGCTAAACAGCATGCGGGGCTGCCATTCAAGGAACATAAACTCCCTTGAATGTCAGGAGCTTGTATGATTCTGAGGTCATATAATCATCACAAAAAAGGGGTGGAGTGGTCAACTTTACTGCATCAAAGGAGGCCAGTTTACAGTGGTTCCACAAGGGATAAGTATATTGTCAAATAAGCAGCCCCAAAGAATTTAGAAATACCCTCCACCATTTTAATGGGCATGTTTACCCAACAGCCATTTACCTTGTTCTGAGGGCCTGCCAAGCTGCATCGATGTCTGCATAAAGGTTTTTTTCAGATGGTTTACCAGTGCTCACTCCATAACCAGAGTAGTCATAGGAGAAAACATTGCAGTTGATGCGGGAGCCTAGACCAATATAGAAGCTGCACATCTGGCCCAGGTCAACAGCATTGCCATGGGAGAACAGCAGCGTATACCGGCTAGAAGGAGCACAGCGCACAAACATGCATCCCAGCCGGTTATCCCGGGCTGTGCGTGAAAAGAAGACTTCCACAGCATCCAGCTCTCTCTGGGAATACTGCCAGTCCGCCCGCTCAGTCAAGTGCAGGCTGCAGCTACCTGTTGGTGTCCCCACTGCAGCAGCCCCAGCTTCCTGCTGTTCTGGTTGCATCACAGTGTACGTGGGCTCTGGGGGCAGAAAAGCCAGCTTGGCAGCTATGCGGCTGGGGCAAGGCGGGCAGCAGAAGAGCCAACATAGCTCGCCCAGAGAGAAACCGTTCATTCTGGGGCCTTGTTCTGGCATCAGAAGCGCTTGATGGAGAACCGCACCAAGGAGAGATGGAGGGAAATTCACAGCGGATACGGGATGAACTGTCTCACCCTAAGCTACACAGGCTAATTGCAACCCGTTTCATTAACTACCAGTCTAATTACTAGACTAATACTAGTCTTCCACACCCAACAAGCCAACTACCTGTATGGAAAGCCAAGATGACACCCAAAATTCAACACCATTCTCTATAGCTCCTTGAAAACTGCCTCCCATCCAAGCCCCCACAAAGTGCTTCTTTCTTCCAGCAACCTGAAGCCGCTGAAGTTCAATCTTTACACCCTGTAAGACCATCCACCTCATGCGCTACCAGGCCCTCCTCGCCTCCCAGCATTAAAACTGTCACCTAACCCAGATTTGGAAACCCCGCATGACCCCAATACAATCCTGTCACCGAAGGAGCCCGAAACGCACCACAAGGATTTGCTCTTCCGACCTGTGCTATACAAATCTAACTGAACTGAATGGGTAGAAGAAGCCCCTCCCAGAGCTCAGCCAAAATACCCGGTCCTCCCCCCTTTTTTAAAAAAAAACACAATTCCCCTTCAAACAGAAGACTCTCCAAATAAAAAAGACCTTTCCAGTTCTTCCCAATATCTACCTAGCCCTACTCTGAAAACCTTCCCTTCTATAGAGTCCCATAGGGTCTCTAAGGAGCCTCACTCCTTAATCGGCTGAATCCCACTTATCCCAACCTCAAAAAGGGAAAACCTTTTTCCCTTCCTGCAGACCCCTCAGTCTCTATCTTCTAGCCTCAAAGGAGAGCCTCACCAAACACCTGAGCTCACCAGGACGCCCCCCTTCCACCTCCCTCTCCACACTGAAGCCCTAACCAGGCCACAAACAACACGCTCGCGACCTCCAAACTGCTCCCCCTACACTGATGGAGGCCTCGAGGGGACGCCTAGCAGAGCAGGGCAGCAGCAGAAGGAGGAGGCCGAGGCCCGGAGGTGAACAGCTGGGAGTCTGAGTGTCTGCCTGTCAGTCAGGGGATGGAGAGTCGCCCCGTTCCCGCTCTGCCGCTGCTGCTTCCCTGAGGCGGGCAGGTCCACTTCGGGGAGAAAGAGAGGCCGGTGGGTCGAATGAGGGCTCTCACACGGAGCTGCCGGCGGCGGCCATCACGTCTCAGGTCCCTCCTCGTCCTCTTCTTTTCCCCTCACCACCTCCCCCCTCCCCCCTGCAACACCACTTCCGGGTTAAGGCCCGCCCCCCTCTCTTGACCCTGACTCCGCTGTATCTCTATAAGCAGACCCTGCGGCGGCCGACGGCAGAGGAGAGGAAGAGCGAGATAGCTCGAGGGAGAGAGGAGCCGGGCGGACCAATCAGGAGCGTGGGCCGACGGCGGCGTGCGCATGCGCTCCCCGCGCCCCTTACCTTTCCCACACACCCCGTTCCTCTCAACCATAGAGTTCGAAGCACCATAAACTCTCTTCTGCCCCCTGGATTGGCGCAGGTGTAATAAGGCGTGACTGCGGCTGCTGCCGCCTTCGGCGCGCGCCGGGACGCGGCGCTGGATTGGGTGAGGGAGGTGCCGGCCTCTTTAAGGGAGCGGGCCAATCACTGCTCTGTTCTTTCTCCCTGACGTAACCCTCATAGGAGAGAGCTCGCGGAGTGTTTCATTTTCTGTCCCTCGCCCGGCGCTGCAGAGGGCACTGCGCAAGCGCAGTTGGCCTTATCCTTTTGCCCTGGCGCTGTTGCAGGAGGGGGCTGCTGAGTTGTTTTCGCTCACTCGTGGGGCTGTCAGTCAGAATTGTAGAGTTGGGAAGGGACACAGAGGGTCATCTAGTCCAACCCCCCTGCAATGCAAGAATCTCGAAACGTGGTGTCCCATCCAATTTGAAACCATACCAGACCCTGCTTAGCTGTACAAATGTGCCAATGAGCTAGCAGCTTTATTGCTTTCGCTTTCCTGCAACTTACGTGTCCTTAAGGACCCAGGTGGCGCTGACTGAGCCTAGGGCTTGCTGATCAGAAGGTCGGCGGTTCGAATCCCTGTGACGGGGTGAGCTCCCGTTGCTTGGTCCGAGCTCCTGCCAACCTAGCAGTTCGAAAGCACGTCAAAATGCAAGTAGATAAATAGGAACCGTTTACAGTGGGAAGATAAACGGCGTTTCCATGTGCTGCTCTGGTTCGCCAGAAGCGGCTTTGTCATGCTGGCCTCATGACCTGGAAGCTATATGCCGGCTCCCTCGGCCAATAATGCGAGATGAGCGCGCAACCCCAGAGTCGGTCACGACTGGACCTAATGGTCAGGGGTCCCTTTACCTTTACGTGTCCTTAAAGGCTCCTTGCCCAGCAGATTTAAAGTCAGTTGAGGTTTTCTGTCTTCCATTCCCAGTTGATCCCTAGAGCAGAAAATGTGAAACAAGAATTACAAAGTGTGTTTCCTATTTAGAATCCTAGAATTGTAAAGTTGGAAGGGACCCTGAGGATGATGATGATGAAATTTTTTTTATTTATATGCAGCCCATCTGGCTGGGTTTCCCCAGCCACTCTGGGTGGCTCCCTACAGAATTAAAAGCACAATAAACCATCGAACAGTAACAACTTCCCTAGAAAGGGCTGCCTTCAGATGCCTTATAAAAGTCAGATAGTTGTTTATTTCCTTGACATCTGATGGGAGGGCGTTCCACAGGGTGGGCGCCACTACCGAGAAGGCCCTCTGGCTGTTTCCTTGTGACCTCACTTCTCGCTCGCAGGGAGGGAACTGCCAGAAGGCCCTCAGAACTGGACCTCAGTGTCCGGGCTGAACGATGGGGGTGGATACGCTCCTTCAGGAATACTGGGCCGAGCCCAACCCCCTGCAATGCAGGAATATGCAGCTGTCCCATACAGGGTTCAAACTTGCAACCTTGGCGTTATCAGCACCACTCTAACCAACTCTGCTATTCAGGCAGACTGTCTAAAGCAGGCATAGGCAACCTTGGCTCTCCAGATGTTTTGGAACTACAACTCCCATGATCCCTAGCTAACAGCTAGCGGCGCTCATCCCTAGCGGCGCTCATCTTGCTTTACTGGCCGAGGGAGCCGGCGTTTGTCCGCAGACAGCTTCCAGGTCATGTGGCCAACATGACTAAGCTGCTTCTGGCGAACCAGAGCAGCGCACAGAAATGCTGTTTTCCTTCCCGCCAGAGCGGTACCTATTTATCTACTTGCACGTTGACGTAAAGGAGGTGGTGTGTTTCCACTAGAAGACCGAGAGCAAAGGTTAGGAACATAATGGCTAAGTCTCTTTTTCTGCCCCTTTAAACTAAGTCTCCCTAGGCTACACTCCCTCTCCTGAGGCATCACCCATCACTTTTCACATCCTGTAATCAGGGATGGCAACCAATGTTGGTAGTGTCATTTTTGCCGGTGTCCCTCTAAAATAGCTCACAAGCGTCCAATTTATTTGGGATTACAAAGCTCAACAACTTTGCCAAAATCTGATTTTCACTTATGACAATGCTAAATAACTGCCCTGTTACGGGTGCCACCTTATACCCGTTCCACAGTTGTAAGGAATTGATCTTATAGTGCAGTGGCACCTACACTTTGGAACTCCCTGCCCATTGACATCAGGCAAACACCTTCACTGTACTTTTTTTGGCACCTGCTTAAAACATTCTAGTTAGGCAAACCTATTCAGGCACATATAAGTCGATGTGTTTGAGTCGCCTTTATAGTTAATAGTAAATATGTTTAATTTAAAATGTTTAAAACAGTTTCTTTATTGGTGATTTTCAACATTTCTTGCAAACTGCTCAGACGTTTTACTACCATCAAGTGGTACATAAATTTTGTAAAAGAAATAAAATCCTCCTTGGGTATTTTGGCCTGGCTGGAGTGTGCAATTGAACTCATTGAGCTTAGAGTGGCTGGGGAAACCCAGCCAGATGGGCGGGGTATTAAATTATTATTATTATTATTATTATTAGTGCTTTTTGTTCACCTTGAGGATAAAGTGGAGTGCGTGCAGAAACTAGCCTGCCTTACAAAGGTAAAAATTACATTCGTTGTTCCACCCATGCTTGCCTCTCACCCAACAGCATTTGGCTCCTGGAAGGTTGTCTTGAGTTTCTTCAATACTTTTCCCATGCTCCTTACGCCACTGAATATTGTTCATTTCTACATGTAAAGATATGTAAGGGGGAGGGAGGATTTGAAGCCCCCCCTGGACCATAATATCGCACCCCACTCCCAAGTCTGATCTCCCCTTGATAGGAAATGCTGAATGCTTCATTTGATAATCTATGTTTCACCTCCAGGAAATTTTCTTAAGGTCACTGGAGATAATAGCTCCAGCTTCCACTCACATATTTCCACTCTTCTAACAGGAAGAGAAAAGTGAAAGTAAGCTTATGCAAACAGAACGTCCACCAAGATTAATCACGGTCTGGCCGGTTCCTTTGGAAACTGCTGAACTGTTACCAAGGGAATCAGGCTTTGCACTTGAGCGGCGTAGAGGATTTCTGCTCTCTTCTCAGGAACCTCCAGTCTGGCGTTAGATTCATTTGCCTGCGGTGCTGGAAGAAAGTTTAGGAGTTGGTGCAGTCCCACAACTGCATTAGGAACATGGGGAGCCAGACCATAGGACCCTCTAGCTCAGCATTGTCTGTGGTGACTGGCAGCCAATTTCTAGGGTTTCAGACACAATATTTCCCTACCTGGAGATGCCAGGGATCGAACTTGGGCCCTTCTGCATCGAGAACCAGTGCTTTTCACTGACCTACACCTCTTTCCTGTTCTTCTGTTTGTTTTCCCTTCAGTTTTGTCCAGACGTTTAGAAACATGAAAGATACAGACTAAACTCAACAGATTTGGAGTTTTATTCTAGAGTTCCTTCTTTGCATTCAGACAAAAGCAGACTCCTGTTTTCCCATTCATAATCTGACTTTGCCCTTCCCAGCTGGTATTAAATCTTGGGTGGACTTCCTTGTGCTGAAAAAATGTTCCCCACCCCTGTTGCCAGCAAATCTGAATTCATCTTCAATAAGCAGCTGCTAACCTCTCCCGCAAACATTGTGCAAACAGAACAGGATGAAGGCTTAATGAACAAGTTGCCTGGAAGTGACTTCCGCCCACAGCCTGAAATTATATTAAACTGCACCACTGCTGTTATCTCCCACTTGTGCAACATGTGAATGTTATGGTCTCTTTATTTCTGCACCGAGGTCAACGGCAGACAAAAGCATCAACACCTGGATTTTATCCACTGAGAAGCATCCCTAGTTCCACGAACCCCAGTAAATAAGCTACATGGTTTGATCAGCAACTTGCAGTTGGATCTTTGACCCATGCATTAGCCACCCAGAATGTCTGGAGCAACCCAATCAGATGGGTATTATTATTATTATTATTATTATTATTATTATTACATCTCATGGTTGATACATCTAGGTCTCTTTGTTAACTGTCCACCAAGTGTGGCAATTATCATGATAGTTTTAGCCTGCCAAAGCTATCAGCCATATGTTCTTGAGGGTAAGATAGTTACAAATCACTAGCCCTATCTGATGTATTTTTCGGGGTGGGGTGTGGGGGGAATGTTTATTTCAAGCCACAGAAGCTGTTCTCTGATAAGAGACATCTGGCACAACGAAGCAGAACTGCCATTAAGCTGCTTTGCATCTGTTTCCTCTTTCACTCATGTGTCCTCATATGGTGTATTTACTTTTAATCTCCCCCCCCCAACTCACCCACTCACCCCCCCCCAGCTGTAATGCTTTATAATTATGCATACATATGACCTGGTCCACATATGCAGCCAAACTTGGAGGAGGGGGGTTGAGATAAAAGAATCCTCCTATGGTAGAATGGACTGGACCATTTCAGACTATGGCAATGGAGGCTGTTCTATTTGCGCAAATGGGGGGCCTGCCCCGCCAACCTCAAGCCTGCCCGCAGCCAGCCCCCACCTGCCTGTTTGCTTACTCCGAGTTTCAGGAGTTGGTTCTGCCTGTCTCCTTCCACCTCCTTAGAGTTGCCCCCTCGTAGAGCTCAGCAGGGAGGAGGATGGGGACAAAACTAGACTCGTTGCCTCTGACGATCATTGGCTCTGCTGCCACCTACTGTTGGCCTCCCTGCCTGCTGCCCAGTAAGAGAGCTGATGTCCTCAGTAGCAATGAATGTTCTACAAACATAGGAAGCTGCCTTATCCAGAGTTGTACAATTAGTGCCTCTGGATGAAGTGTAAAATCCAGATTGCTTAGCCAAGGGCCATCATCAAACTATATAACTGTGTGTGTGTGTGTGTGTGTGTGTGTGTGTGTGTGTTTACAAAAAATGAGTTGGTTGGCAGCCATCTGTCTTGGGAGACAATGGAAGAGTGTGCCTTCGGGGTTCAAACTATTGGAGAGTTACAGTACCTGCTGTGGCTGTAGAGACTGATACGGAAGAAACATGTTTTGTTGCAGGTGGGGCAGATGAAGGCATCCAGTTGTGTTGATGCAGGTGTACCATGGCATTTCTTTCTGGGCTCCCCCCCGGCATAACCCATTGCAAATTCCAGTCTAGGTCAGTATTCTTCAAAGCTCTCTATGGCTCTCCAAAGGTTGTTGGCCAGTGGATGGGGTTGATGGGAGTTGGAGACCAACAACATCTGGAAAGCAACGGGTTCCCCATCCCTGGGCTAAACCAACTGGAAACAGATATCCAAGGCAACCAGAGACAAGGGCTATTTCCAACGCTGTCTCCGGGTTTGGGCAAGATATCTTCAATGGGCCCCTTTCCTTGACTGTCACTGCTGCTCATTCCCTCCACATCTGGGCCCAGTTTGCAGCAGCATCTAAAGAAGATATGTGAAACCCTTTTCAGCCTGAGGGTGGCATTCCTTATGGGCAGCCTTCCAAGTGCTGTATGCCAGCCAGAGGAAAAAGTGGCTGGTGTAAGAGGTGTGACTCTTATCTTTGTTTAGCAAAAGTCAGAGGTTTCTATGGACAGCCGCCAACCAAACACAGCTCCCTGTTCTCCACTCAGCAAGCAAGAGGCATTAGCTCAGTCAAAGGGCACATCTGAGCTAGGCAAAAGCTATTGATGGGGACATGAAGCGGGGGGGGGGGGCTAGTGAGAAGTATAGCCTGGGAACAGAGGGGAGGGGGAGCTCATGGCATGAGGTTTCTTTGCGTAATGCTATATCATATCATTGTGTCTGAATGAAGGTTGTTAGCTGATTAGGGGGGAGGTCTTTGGAAGATGCAACTAGGCATATGCTATGCAGCTTAAAGAAAAAGGTGTGTCGTGAAATAGTTTTTGTGCAGTTGAGGATATGGTATTTAACAAGGCTGTTTCTTAAAAAGAAATGGATGTGAACAAGGTTTTTAAAAGGCTAGAAATGAAAATGAAAACTTGTTTCTTTTCCATCTTCACAACCTTTTCGTAACAGTATGATATGGGACTAATTACGTGAGTAGCCAAAGCAATTTACTGACTCGTACTGAGTTCTGCTTAAACAGCATATGTTGGGATGCATCGCTACAAAACAGTTCAAAACAGAGAGAAGACGATTATGGGATTGTGCCATAGTGGTCACTCGCCTTGCATTATGCTGAGCACCCCAACATTTATTTTGTGCTGAGACGGTTTCACTTTAAAAATTGAAAGTCTTGGTGCACCCCCCCCCGCTTGCTGCCAGATGGTGCAGATGTGTCCCCCAATAACCCCTGCCCTCTATGTTTAGGACTGCAGCTCAGATTTGCTTTCACTGCAGCACGACTGATGGGAACAGAAGCATTTTCTGGGCCAGTGGGGGAATTGCATCAACTGGATGCAGCCTCCTCCCAGTCTGAATCAATTTAATTTTGCCGCTGCTTCACAATTCATCCCACTTATGAAGAAATCACTAACCCTGAAATCCCAAAAGGTTTGTTTCTCAGTGGCACGGTTCTCGACCGGCTTCTCTCCACTGAGGATGTTGATGCCCTCAGCTATTATTCCGTTAAAGGAGCATTAGGGAGGCATTAAAATGGACAGGAAACACAGGGGGGATCTCTTGCGTAATGACGAGGGCGTTGGCTTTCCCCATTTCTCCTGGAAACGGGATTTATTGCTGGGCACAAAACCACAGCTCACAAAGGAAGAGGATTGTTGACGCATGAATGTGCATTGAAAGTCCAGTCACCTAAACAAACAGTGCTCTCGGAAGAAGAGCCCTCTTGACGTCACAACACGAGGAAATTACTCACCCTTTATTTTGCAGAAATTAGGCCTCGCTGATATTTTCTCCCCTTCCCTCCAAGAGCTTTGCCAATAGGACTCTGGGTAGGGCCACGTACAGTAGGTCAACGTTATCTATGCTTATTCGTTCTGTTCAAATACGAACTGGGAAGGCAGGAACACCACCTGGTTGCAGCTCATAGTGGCTGATATTTTCATAGGTGCAGCCACACCAATCGCATCATGATTATTCAGTCTCACCAGCAGCACCAGCATTCAGAGCAAAGAGAAAGGAGGTCATGAAAGCAGAAAGGAAAGGATGGGTGGAACTGGAAACAGGCATCCTTTATCTTTCCCAGTGGAGCAACTTCCCTTTAGCTAGTTGGCAGGCCTTCGAAGTGGGTTTCATACTATTTTCTCTGGAACATACCCTCCAACATTTCTCTGATGAAAATAGGGATGTCCTCTTCATAAATAAATAAATATACCCCACCTTCCGACTGGGTTGCACCAACCGCTCTTGGCAGCTTCCAACATATATAAAAACATGTTGCTTAGTCGTGTCTGACTCTTCGTGACCCCATGGACCAGAGCATGCCAGGCACTCCTGTCTTCCACTGCCTCCCGCAGTTTGGTCAAACTCATGTTCGTAGCTTTGAGAACACTGTCCAACCATCTCATCCTCTGTCGTCCCCTCCTCCTTGTGCCCTCAATCTTTCCCAGCATCAGGGTCTTTTCCGGGGAGTCTTCTCTTCTCATGAGGTGGCCAAAGTATTGGAGCCTCAGCTTCACGATCTGTCCTTCCAGTGAGCACTCAGGGCTGATTTCCTTCAGAATGGATAGGTTTGATCTTCTTGCAGTCCGTGGGACTCTCAAGAGTCTCATTAAACATTGGGAAACTTCCCGATACGGGGCTGCCTTCAGATGTCTTCTAACAGAGGTGTATAGTTACTTATCTCCTTGACTCAGGTGGTCTCTTAACCCTTCAACATTTCACCAATGAAAATGTCCTAAGGGATGTCCTAAGGGAAAGGCAGACATTCCAGGATCAAATCAGAAACAGGGCTGGCTTCTGTAAATCTGGGACTGTCCCTGGAAAACAGGGACACTTGGGAGGGTCTGCTGGCATGAGCTCATTGGCAGAGCTTCTGCTTTGCATGCAGAATGTCCCAGGTAGAGAGAGTCCCTTGTCTAAAGCACCAGAGAGCCACTGAGCAAGAGGGACCAGTGTCCTGACTCAGTATAAGGCAGCCTCCTGTGTTCTTGTTATTTTTCATACAGTTGTCCTACTCATGATTACTTTGTGGCAAGGTCAGTTCAAGAGTTTTTAAGTCAAGCATTGGGTCTTCCTAATAAAGAGTCTTTTATGAGGGGGATGACTGTACTGGTATATTGGAGCTCTAGGTAAACATGGGAACAGTGTGCTTAAGAACATTATAATTATTGCTGTTTATTATGTCTATTCATCTGTCTCCTTGCAAAAAAGTGTCCCAAAGCAACTTACAAATGGGCAAGATGGTAACTAACATGAAAGGAACTAATACTACAGCCCGGGAGTCATTTTGGACTCACAGCTGTCCATGGAGGCGCAGGTCAATGGGGTGGGAGCTCACCCCATCACGTGGATTCGAACCACCAACCTTCTGATCAGCAATCCCAAGAGGCTCACTGGTTTAGACCACAGCGCTACCCGTGTCCCTTTCGCTGCCTGACATCAGGAAGGCTTGCTAAAAACATCTTGTGCCTGTGTTTAGAACCCTGCTTTGTAGAGCTTTATAGAACACTGTTGGGTTACCAGGACCCCTGTGCAACCTGAATTCAATAGCATACCCTCCAACATCCCACTGATCAAAATCAGGACACTAATTTTTTTGGTCCCGAACTCTGACGGAAGCCAGCTGATGAGACACAAAAATGAGTGTCTTTTGGTCCAGCGCTTTGCTGCGAGGCAGCTGACTTGTACTAGAGTGCCAGATCAAAAGATGGGACATTCCAGTATCCGGTCAGAAACCAGGATGGGTTCTGTAATTATGGGATGTCCCACTCAAATCAGGACGCTTGAGGGGTATGCAATAGTGAAGGTTGAACAAACAGTGCAATGAAAAGTAGATCAGTTCTCCCTGGAAGACGTGGTTAGGATGGAATCATTACTGCTAACACTTTAGAAACTGGCCTCTCTTAAAAAAAATGAAAAAAATGAAGTAAAGCAAACTTCTATAGGCCACCCAAGTTTGGGAAAGTACAAAGTGGAGACAATGTGGGGTTTTCAGGGTTGTGTGCTTTTTAACAATTAAAAAAACACAATTGCTTCATTTGAAAAAGCAAAATGAACCTGGGAGGGAATTTCTGGAAAACGGTTTCTGCCCTAAATAAAAAGACACACTAACACAATAATTAAAGAAAGATGATGGCGGTCATGCGCCAGGAGCCAAGTGAAGAGACGTTCCAATTTACAGCAACTCTTGGCTGAGGAACCTTCTCAGGCTCCAGGTTTTCTACTTTTGTTTTCTTGTTCAGTCTGAACAAGTAAGAGTCTCTGCCTTACCCTTTCCCACCGATCGCCACACTTGTTTGCTTACATCATTTAATGCAGAAACACTAGTCAACATCCTTTGCAAGGCTGGGAAGCGGCTACAACCTAAAAGAATCTGAGTTAAGATGAATTTGCATGAACAATGATTTTGCCCGCTGTGAAATAATAATTGTGTTCCTATAACCTCCCTCTCCTGCAGCTTGGAAAAACTGCACCAGCTCAAAAGGGACTAAACTGAATATTGGGGTCCCTCCAGAACCATATTTTATTGCGGCCTTATTCTACAACATGTTCTTGATGCAAGAATAGTGCATTAGTGATGGATTTTTTTTTGCTTTAAGGCTATCTATACTTCCTTTTGTGCTGTGTTTTCCAGGCACAGGCCCACACTTTAAAACTCCCTGTCTGAGCAGGATTTTGTTTTGTTTTGTCCTGGTGCTTTCCCCTACACTTAGAAAAATGTCATGTCATGTGTAAAATATAGAAACTTCCCAATGAAAGTTTTCACGCGTCTAGTTTTTTCTTTTCATGGGGGAATCATTCAGAGATGCAGCCTCCTGCCCTCCCAACATCCTGCTTCCAGAAATGGTTCTATACTCCAGAAATGTCTTACCACTCAAGCTGCTCCATGGGTAACCTGGCTTTGTTGAACTGCTCTTTAGTGACCCCAGAGCTCTCCTGCTTAGGAGGAATTTTGCCAGCGTCAGCTGCAATTGTTTTGGTCCAATACAGTACACTTGGGTCTAGACTGATTTGGCATTGATGCAATTTGGCTGTCTCAACATCGCCTGTCTCCTTTTATTTACACACCTGCCAGCTCAGAGCATCTTCCTTCTCTTCTGCGTTGTTTTCTTAATGAGTCAGTGTTGTTCACACTCTTGCACCATTGATCGAGCCACCCCCCCAGTCTTGCCCCTTGCGCAGTCTGATCTCACATGAGAGAAAGCATCTTGGTGACCATCCAAGATGAGCATGGGAAAAGGATGATTCATTTGAAATGCCCTGCTCTGGGGGCAAGGGTCACTGCCTTAGCCATCTCCAGGAACAAAGGGTCTGCATTTGGGTGTCACAATAAAGCACAGTGTTATGAGTTTGTGGGGTGCGAGACACCCCAAATTCCTGGGTCCAATAAAAGTTAGAATTAATCAAAGTTTGTGGAGTTAAACTGTGCCAAACAGCTTATGTTAAAAATACAAGCCAGGCCAACCTGGTGATCCATTGCTGAGTGTGGATCGCTAGGGGAACAAAGCCTGAGAATGGCAGTAGTTAACAGGACGTAGGTGCCGCTGTGGTCTAAACCACTGAGCCTCTATGGTTTGCTGATCAGAAGGTCGGCGGTTCGAATCCCGGCAACGGGGTAAGCTCCCATTGCTCTGTCCCAGCTCCTGCCAACCTAGCAGTTCAAAAGCACACTGGTGCAAGTAGATAAATAGGTACCACTGCAGCAGGAAGGTAAAAGATCAGGCTGAGTTCAAATTAAAGGTCAGGCGGAATAGCTCTGTCTTACAGGCCCGGTGGAAGGAGGTTAAATCCTGTAGGGCCCTAGTCTCATGGGACAGAGCATTCCACCAGGTTGGAGCCATCACTGAAAAGGCCCCGGCCTTGGTAGAGGATAAAGTGACTTCCTTAGGGCCCGGGACCTCTAAACTATGGTTATTCATGGACCTTAAGGTCCTCTGAGGGGCATACCAGGAGAGGC
The DNA here is from genome assembly GCF_965207765.1 of Zootoca vivipara. Taxonomy (NCBI): domain Eukaryota; kingdom Metazoa; phylum Chordata; class Lepidosauria; order Squamata; family Lacertidae; genus Zootoca; species Zootoca vivipara. Next base: position 16,436,054 of record NC_142596.1, read on the forward strand.
GGTTCCCATAAATACAAGAGCCCTAAGCCACTGGCAAAAACTGTAGCAGGCTGTAAAAAAGAGAGAGAGAGCATGGCTGATTTCTGTTTTGGATCCAAGGCAGCAGCACCTATGGGAGAATCAAGAGACGCTCTTGGAGTGCAATGCTAGCAACCTCTCCGTTGTAGACTCAGGTTGTATATATGTGTAAATAAACCATATATCTCCTGCCAACCTAGCAGTTCGAAAGCACGTCAAAATGCAAGTAGATAAATAGGAACCGCTACAGCGGGAAGGTAAACGCCGTTTCCATGTGCTGCTCTGGTTTGCCAGAAGTGGCTTTGTCATGCTGGCCACATGACCTGGAAGCTGTATGCCGGCTCCCTCGGCCAATAATGCGAGATGAGCGCGCAGTCCCAGAGTTGGTCACGACTGGACCTAATGGTCAGGGGTCCCTTTACCTTTTAAACCATATATCATAAAGACATCACAGTCTCCACTGTGCCTCATTTCCAAGAGGAAACATGAAGCCCAGGTAAATGCCTGGAACCCCTGAAATGTCACACTGATGTGAATGGGGTGATGTGTAACAATAGTTTATCGCTGGGTAGCATTTATAACCACCAGCACCTGGAAGACACTTGCCTGCCACCAGTGTCAAAGCAAGATTCAATTGTCAGTCTGGATGGCTTCTGCATGTGGAATTTGGGGAGCGAATGCCATCTTGTCCTTTGGCCAGCAAATTGTATTGAATGAGCCCTGGTTCCAGCTATGAAAAGACAAACCAAGCACACCTTCCAGGGAAACACAGCTGGCATGTTCTGGTCAGGGCAGATGAATGTAGGACCGCTATATTTCATTAATGAGAAGAGATGTCCACGGTGTACAGTATTTGGCAAATGCTGCAGCATTCACTCAGTGCAGAGGATGCACAGCATTTAGGTCAAACCAAGATAAGTCAAAGGGCTTCTAAGGCTAAAGGGATTTGACGTGACCGTGTTTTATTGCCTCCCGTAGATCATAGGGTGGTCATGAGAGGCCATTAAGAGGCAATTCTGCTTCCACCACAATGACCATTTTGGATTAGCTGTCGCTGCAAAATCTGATGCTACTTTTAACAACATTTATGTGTTTTAATTTCTTCCCTACTCATATACATTATACCTTGCCCTCTCCTCCATTATATATATTCCTTCAGTGGGACACCGCCCTCTCCCACGCTGCATTTTGAGATTGGCGAGAGTTCCTGCTCCAATTTCCATCTTTTAATGCTGCTTTTGCCGTTTATTAGCACAGCCTTCTCAGTGGTGACCCCATCACTGCCTGCCTTTGGGAAACACACATAAACTTACCCATGCCATCCAGCCTCTGAGGCAGTTGCTCAAAAAATTGTGAAATGTAGAATAATAAAAAAATATCATGAACAAATTACGGAATAGTAGAATCCTATGCATTTTTTTTTACTTAGAGGTAGATCCCACTAAGTTCAGGGGGACATGTTAGTAAGCATATTTGAGATTGCAACCTAGGTTGCTCAGTCAATAAAATTAAAGGGTTGCTATCCCTGTTCAGAGTACACCCATTAAAATTAACTAAAATGAGGAACTTAGGCCAATGGATTTTGATGGGTCTACTCTGAGTACAATGTAGTTGGATACAACCCAAAGGTCCATTTCTTTGCATTAGAATCAAGAACATTCACTACATCGTGTAGAGCTGGTGCCCATAACTTTATGGAGAGGCAACATGATAGCTCGTAAAATTATGCAGGGGCGAGGAGAAGAAAGTGGAGAGAGGAAAGTTTCCCTCTCGTAACACTAGAACTTGTGGGCATGCAATGAAGCTGAATGCTGGAAGATTCAGGATAGATAAAATGAAGTACAGTGGTGCCTCGCTTAACGAATGCCCTGCTTAACGAAAGGTTTTTTCTAGTGGAGGTTGCCTCGGTAGATGAATTCGTTTTACAAAAAATTCATCTAGCGAATCGTGGTTTCCCATAGGAATGCATTGAAATTCAATTAATGCGTTCCTATGGGCAAAAAAATTTCAAAAAAAAATTTTCAGTGCATTCCTGAAAAGACCCGTGGAACGAATTAAATTCGTCTAGCGAGGCACCACTGTATTTACTCATGCAGCACATAGTTACCAACTATGGAACTCACTCCTAAGGAGGGAGTGATGGCCACATAGATGGTTTTCAAAGACTAGAGAAATTAATGGAGGAAAAGGCTCTTGATGCCTACAATCTGCCTCCATAGTTGGAGGCAGTAATGGTTCTGAAAACCAGTTGCTGGAAGCCACATACATGGAAAAGGCTCTCGTGTTCAGATCCTGCTTGCAGGGTTCCCCCAGGTACCTGGTTGACCACAGTGAGAGCAGAATGCTGGACTACATGAGACTTTGGCTTGATCCAGCAGGCTCTTATGATGTTCTCAGGTTTAGGAGAACATACAGTCTGAGGGACTTCACAGGGAGCCTTCTGGGAATCACATGACAGTGGTAGGTGGGCAAAAATGGGTAGATCAATAGATGGGAGTCTTACCTTTGTACAGTTGGCTACATGCGAAAGTCGGAAATTCCTACACCACACCCACCTCTCTCCACACTCTGTCCAGGCAAGCAAAGGGGCATTGTCACATTTCAAGGGCACAGTCCAGCCCCACAAAAGCACTCAAGGAGAGCAGGAAGCAAGACTGTCAAGGAATGCGGCCTGGGGAAGAGACCTGTGGGATGGCTTGATGGTTGAGTTTGGCTCTCAGGACAGAGGTTCTCCACCCCTGCATTACACGACACCAGCAGTTAACAACAGCTCGTGATGCTTTATTATTTTAATGAAAATTTAAAAGGCAGGTTGTTAATTATACAGACACACAAAACTGGTTTTGCTATACAGAACACTTGGAAGTACAAAATACAGTTTTATCCACAACACAGTTCCACATTGACACCAAAGGGCTCTAACAGATACGGATGCAAATGGTAGAAAAAGTCAATGAAGACACGCACCCACCCACACACCATTGGCATATATTTTTAAGGGGCAAAGGTATGGCACATAATCTGAAGCTCTGAACTGAGCACTTTCAGTTTTAAATGAAAGAGAGTTCCAAACGCTTGCTTATCTCTTCCGTGCTGAAGTCAATGAGGATGATCTTGCCATAGTTAAGCACATTGTTTTCAGTGGGAAAATACTGTTGATAATGCTTGGCGTTAAAAAAAAACACGTTTCCTCCTTATAGAAAGGGGCCTGAGCTACAGTTGGATGAATCTGTCCATTTTGGTTTCACTCACGTTCTCATTTTTCCTATCTCAAAATCAGCACAGATTCAGTTTCAGTTTGAAAATTCTTTGTTTTAAAAAGTCCTTGGGAGAAACTTGCACTGAAATTGTGAGGACATTTCATAACATACACGTTTCTACGCAATGTACACACTTTTATTTTTGCAAAGCAATTTTCTTTAATATAAGGAATTTTTGAAGCAACTGTATTCTATGCATACTTTACCCTGGTATATGCATTTCTGTATGCACTATTTTGGGGGGGAATTGCTCTGCAAAATTTGGGAACATGAATTTCAAAGGATGGCTGTCTTTCATTTTGCACATTTTCAGAAAGTGTGAATTAACTATGTCCACCTTTCATTGTGAACTGTGTTGACAGGCAGAAATGAAGGATCAAGGACTGAGCCAGGGTAGAAACCAAATGTCTCGGGATGAATGGGCAAACCAAAGGGTGGAATCAAGAAAAGGATGAGGCAAGTCATGGAAGTCGGAGCCCGACAGAATCTTGGGTTTGCTGGCTTGTCAGATCTCTGCACTGGTCACAGGATGTGATCAGACCAGCAAATACATTTATTTAATATACTTAGAGGGCACTTTCCCAATGTTCAAAGCAGTGTATGATAATAACAATAATTTAATGCAACAGCAGCAAATAATAATTACAGATGTAGTCCTCAACCAACCAAATCCCTGCCCAAAAGTGTGCTGCAGGCCTTACGGAAAAACAGCACATCATATTTAAAAGCATGTTGTCAAAATGCCTCCTTTTCACTGTTGCAGTTTTAACTGCTTGTCATTTGGACAACTCAAGCAGGGCATGATCAGCTGACCGCAACTGACACATGGGTTGGATATAGTTAGATAGCCCTAATGGGATGCTCTAACTAAGTATTTGCTTGCCACTCTTTCCCCTTAAATCAGTGGGGCTTTAGTGCTGGTTTGGGTTCAAAAGTATGAAAAGTGCTTAACTTTGGCTGGATCATGCCAGGAGTTACTATAAGCAGAATGGCCTGTGTCCATGCAGTTGTTAATCCAGAAAAACAGGCTTGACAATTTAGCTCATATTTTGCTCCCATGTTTGTAGCAAAACATTACCATTCTACCCTTTGCCTACCTATATTTAGCAACACCT